>NW_026000229.1:32343548-32386859 GCF_001458135.2 Marmota marmota marmota
ATATATATATATATATATATATATGTATATATATATATATATATGTATATATATATATATATATATATATGTATATATATATATATATATATGACAGCAGAATGCATTACAATTCTTATTGTATAGAGAGAGCACAATTTTTCTTATCTCTGGATGTATACATACTATATTCACAACAATTCATGTCTTCATACCTGTACTTTGGATAAAAATGATCTTTACATTCCACCAACATTAATTATTCCATGCCCCCTCCCTTCCTCTCCAACCCTTCTTCTCTATCTAGAGTTCATCTATTCCTCCCATGCTCCCTCTCCCTATCCCACTATGAATCAGCTTCCTTATATCAAAGAAAACATTCAGCATTTCTTTTATTGGGATTGGCTAACTTCACTGAGCATTATCTTCTTAATTCCCTCCATTTACCACAAATGCCATGAATTTATTCTCTTTTATTGCTGGGTAATAGTCCATTGTGTATGTATGCCACATTTTTTAATTCATTCATCTATTGAAGGGTTGGTTCCATAGTTTAGCTAATGTGAATCGTGCTACTATAAACATTGAAGTGGCTGTGTCCCTGTAGTATGCTGTTTTTAACTCCTTTATGTATCAGAAAGGGAAATGAGGAAAACTACCCCATTCTCAATAGCCTCAAAACAACAACAACAAAAAAAAAAGCAAACAAACAAACAAAAAAAAAAACAAAACCAAAAATAACAACAAAAAAACTTGGGAATCAACTTAATGAAAGAGGTGAAAGATCTATATAATAAAAATTACAGAACCCTAAAGAAAGAAATCAAAGAAGACCTTAGAAGATGGAAAAATCTACCTTGCTCTTGGTTAGGCAGAATTAATATTATCAAAATGACCATACTTCAAAAAACACTATACAGATTTAATGCAATTCTGATCAAAATCTCAGTACCATTCCTCATAGAAATAGAAAAAGCAATCATGAAATTCATCTGGAAAAATAAGAGACTCAGAATAGCTAAAGCAATCCTTAGCAAGAAGAATGAAGCAGGTAGCATCACTATATCAGACCTTAAACTATACTATAGAGCAATAGTAACAAAAACAGCATGATATTGGTACCAAAACAGACTGGTAGACCAATGATACAGAATAGAGGACACAGAGACTAACCCACAAAACTACAATTATCTTATATTAGACAAAGGTGCCCCAAGAACATGCATTGAAGATAACCTCTTTAACAAATGGTACCAGGAAAACTTGAAATCCATAGCAACAAAATGAATTTAAACCCCTATCTCTGACCATGCACAAAACTCAACTCAAAATGGATCAAGGACCTAGGAATACAACGAGAGACCCTGTGCCTAATAGAAGAAAAAGTAGGCCCTAATCTCCATCATGTGGTTTTAGGCCCCAACTTCCTTATTAAGACTCCTGTGGCACAAGAATTAAAATCAAGAATCAATAAATGGGATGGACTCAAACTAAAAAGTTTCTTCTCAGCAAAAATACAATCTGTGAGGTGAATAGAGAGCCTACATCTTAGGAATAAATCTTTACCCCTCACACATTAGATAGAGCATTAATCACTAGGATATATAAAGAACTCAAAAAGCTAAACACCAAAAAAAAAATACCCCAACTAATAAATGGGCTAAGGACCTGAACAGACACTTCTCAAAAGATGATATACAATCAATCAACAAATACATAAAAAAATGTTCATCATCACTAGCAATTAGAGAAATGCAAATCAAAATCAATGTAAGATTTAATCTCACTCCAGTCAGAATTGCAGCTATTATGATGACAAACAACAATAAGTCTTGATGAGGATGTGGGGGAAAAGGTACATTCATACACTTCTGATGGGACTGCAAATTGGTGCAGCCAATATGGAAAGCAGTATGGGGATTTCTTGGGAAAATTGGGAATGGAACCACCATTTGACCCAGCTATTCCTCTCCTGAATGTGTGCCACTTTTTAAATGAAGTTTTCCCAGAGTTGCAAAGAACAACAGCAGCAACAAAAGCTTCAAAATTATGTTCTCTTAAGTAAACAGGATTATGGACCCAAGTGAATTGCAGCTATTTTTCAGTTTGTTTAGATATGGAAAGTTTGACTGAAAATTCAGGTGTGGAGTTGCAGATATTCAAAGTGATTCTTTTTAACTGTTAATATAATGTAGAAATTCAGATTTTTAGAAGTTATGATAATAAATAGAGATTCAAAGTTTGTGAACTCTAAATAAGGTGGACATGTTATCCATATTCCCTAGATATATGTTACCTTCATCTTTAGCCTGATTTTAATATATAGCCTTCCTATTTAGATTGTTTAAGCACTTGATTGAATTTTAAAATCTATTAATGATGGTAATCACAATATAGTTTTGTTAGCTTTTTGTCACTGTGACCAAAATATCTGAAATTCGTTTTGGCTCATGGTTTCAGAGGTTCAGTTCATGGTTGACGGACTCCATTGTTCTGGGCTCGAGTTGAGGTTGAACATTATAGTAGAAGGAAATGGAGAAGGAACCAGCTAGGTCATGACTAGTCAAGAAACAGAAAGAGAGAGCTCCACTCAGAAGAGACAAAATATAAACCCAAAAGGCATGCCCGGCAGTGACCTTCTTCCTCCAATAGCACTCTATTTGCCTACAGTTACCACACAGTGAATCCATATTAGTGGATTATTCACTGATCAGGTTACATCTTTCATAATCTAAACATTTCATCTCTGAATATTCTTACTTTTTTTCACATATGAGCTATTGATGGGTACTTCATATTTAAACCATAATAACATAGTCCTTTTTATGTTCTTTCTGCCTGGTCAAGTAATTACATTTCTAGATATTTAGATGGCATATAAATGGATTCTTCATCTCATGTCTATATTGAGCCCCGTGGTCACAGTTACCAAGGCCAGATTAGAGACTATAGGCAGACAGATTGGCTGTGAAAAAAAGATGTTTTCTCAGAGTAGGGAGTCGCCAAGAAAGTAGTAAAAGAAAATAGATCCAAGTTGATACTGCCTACTGACATAATTTACTCTACTGTTCTCCTTCTATATTTTAATAAATAGCTTAGACAAAATGGGTCTCATTGCATGATAATAATAAAAAGACATCATCTTTATGCCTATGCAAAATAATTTCATTTTAAATACCAAAAAGCAACAGGGACAGTAAAATAATAAGAGATAAGAATATATACCACATCAATTAGCTTTGAGTAATAAAGCTAATAAAAATATGAAATGTACATTAAATCTAAACAGACACTCCACTGCAGAACAATGGACCCTCTGATATAAGTGATACACAAAGGGATAGCAGGGACTAAAGCAGTTGTCAGATAAATACAATATATAAAAAGTGAGCTTAGGAAATAATAAAAGAGAAAATAAATATATTCAGTGGCAGAAATATATATCATACTAGAAATAGCAAAGTAAAGAATAGATATTTACAAAATTTAGCCAATGAAATTAAACATAAGCAGAAAAAAATAAAGGAAAACAAAAATAGTAAGGGCAGAATAATATTCATAGTTATTTAAAGACATGAAAAGCTGATCAATCTAAATTGTCATATATTTTTCACTCAGTTTTATAATTTTAGTTTTTATGCCTGGAGGGTTAGTTTTATTATAACAGTTACTTTTACTATATCTGTTATTCTTGAACTCACACCTTTACTTCTTATATATTTTAATGTCTTATATTTTCTTCTTTTATATTATTTTGTATTTTAACAATATATTAAATGCTGAATTATGCATTAAATTAAAAACTTAAACATTAAAAAATAATTTCAAAGGAATGATAAATAAATTTAAAAAGAAAACAAAGCAGAAATTCATAACCTGAAAATAGAATGATCGGATAATAAAGTAAGCCTAAGAACTATTTCATTGGGATGACCAAATACAATTTACAATATTAAAATAATCAAGAGAGTTTTAATCCACATAAAGAATCAATAAATCACAAATAGTAAATTTGGCAGGGAATGGAGATGTTGACCAAATTAAATAAATATATAAAATCATTTTCTTAACTTCAGGCAAATATATGGGAACCCTGGATGGTTATGATATTTTCCATTGGAGATTATAAATCAAAGGATCAAAATGACTAAAAAGATTAAGAAACTATAAATATCTTTTTTAATAGGACATCTTATTTAACATTCTTCTATCAACAAATAGACAAATCAGCAGGCATGAACATTTTCAGTTGGAAATTTATCGAGGCATGACGTAACTGCTAACTCAGTGCTATTTAAAGTTTTCTACTTCCAGTTCCAGCTATGACAAGGTAATTTGTATCAAGCCATCTCACCTGGCAAAAACAATTATGAAGGATAGATAAAATTAATTAAAACTAAGTAGCTATTAAAAGGCGTCAGAGAGAAATTAGGTAACCTGGAACCGGAGTGTCCAAACTCCCAGAAAGAAGAAGCATATTGAATTGATTCCAACATTCTCCACCACTTTTCATTTGGGTATAATTTGCTGAGCAGATGGTCAACAAGGAAGTGGTAGTGCAGAGACTTTGAAAATCTCATACATCAGCAGAGATAAAAATGATCATCATTTTTGACTGTCAAAGTGGCCAGAACTTGCAGGGGCTAATAGAAAAGAAATCACTGTGACATTCTGTATGTCTTTTCCCACAAAGCTTTTTCAGATTCTTTAGTTGCAGAGGGCAAGAGCCAGAGAAGTTTCCTGTAAAGGAGAGCTGACTAAAGGAAAAAAAAATTCAAGCAGACTTCTTAGCAAAAGGATAGACAAAAATTGGTGTTCAGGGGCCATCAAGGAAGAGGGCCCTAGAAATAACCCTAGGTACTGAGAATCCTGAAAAACTAATCTCTAGCTATAAAGGCAACCAGAAATAAACTAGCCCCCCGCTAAAACTGAAATCACATTAAAGTATTGCAGTCTCTCATTAGACCAAGATGATCTGTCTTTAAGCCAGAAGGAAATTACAATTTCTTTGGAATGAGAAATCATATAAACACTGTATTTTTTATGTCACTATCTGGTTTTGACTGTTAATATCCAAGCATATCAGTCAGCAGGGTGCATATGCACAGAAACATGACATCCACAGGCCACAATGTTTGTAAACATTGAAAATAAGTATTTCCATTTATATTTATGAATGAATCATATTGACACCAAATCTGACAAAAGTTGAATGCATGTGTTTGTTTTCTCACCTTCCCTTTCTTTGACAAATTACACAGAATAAAATACAGCCCTAACTCACTAATATTAATGCATATATTCTATAAAATGTTTTTCAATAAAAGTCACAATTACATTAAAATCATACTTCTTAATCAATTGGTGTTCCTACCAATAAGCAATAATTGATGACTATCAGGCCATACTTTATTATAGTTCACCATATCAACAAATAAAGGAAAAACTAATGATCATCTTCAGAAACCTCAATTCATATTACCAATTAAATGATCTGAACATAGTGTTAGTATAATAAAATAGATGAAATTTAAACCAAAATCTAGAACAATGTCTAAAACAGGATTTCATTAAATACAGGACAAACAATAGACATGGAAATTCTAAACACTGTTTTTGATTGTTACATTTTTATGTAACACAATGAAATCTAAGGATAATTACACAAAAGGAAGTGATAAAATAGCCATTTTGGAAAGAAGTAAGATTTACATTATTTATAAATTATATTATTTTAGTAAAAGATCTATGATAATCAACAACAAATCCAGAAGTGAGTTTAGAAAGCTGGATGGTGATGAAATTAATATATTAACATCAATAGTTTCCCTTCCTACTAATAGTAACTAGGAAAAAAATACCTAATGATAAACATAATTAGGAATTAAAATTATCTAGAGGAAGAAAATGTAAGCTCACTGATGAACAAAATGTAATACTTGTACAAGTGAGAAAACGTCACTTTTCAATAGTATTCAATAACAAAACTAAACATTGTCTCCTGAAATGCATAGAAATATAATTTCTATAATATAAATATAATTATATACATATTATATATAATATATAATTCTAGTTACATATGATCATAGGTTTTGACTTTTAACTGGGCTAATTAAAAATTAGCACATATGAGAAAATGAATGTGGAAGATATTTCTGTTATGCCTTCACTGGAGTATTAGAGATATCACTGGAAATGCAAACTCAATCACATTATTTATCCTTCTTCCAAACACCTAAAACTTCTCAATGATGTAAAATTGTCTACAGGAAGAAAGTTGAAAACAATAATATGCATTACAATTACTCAGCTAAATCATTCTCTTGTGCCTTTTGTCCTTGCCTTCTTCTCTAATTAGAGTTAATTCTTATACCCTTCCTCATTGTCTACTTTCACTATACCAGCTCTATGCCAAATTTGAGATTTCTTTTCTTCTGGTTTTTAATACATTATTTTACTTTGATTTATGTGTCGTTTTTGAATTATTAGATTATATGCTTCTCTCTCATCTGTCATGATACCTTATTCTTCTTTATATACATGATGACTAGCATAAAGGTTGTATTCCTTGATTTCTATATATAAAAGATTTTTGTGTTTACATATGATATATATATATATTTTTTCCTACTTGTAGATAATATCAATCTTGAATAAAAAGTAATTGTTGATGTTTGAGAGTCCTTTAACATATTTGACCTGGAAGCAGAATTTCCTTTTAAGGCAAAATGATAGCAAAAATTGCCACACTTTAATCATGTGAATTTAGAAATCCATAACTGATTATCACACTGATGACTCCAATATCATAGAAAACAATTGTATTTAAGTGTTGAAGTGGCATTGACTTTATGATCTCAAAACTTGGAAGCTCTTATTTTTAGAATGATTGTATTGTAGATTACTGATATCATTAATGCTTAAACATAACACGTATAACAGTTAAGGAAATTATTTTTCTACTGTTTTCATTTTCCCCAGTGGATAACTCACCCACAAACATAAACCCTTGATCCTTTACTTTATCTTTTTGTTCCCATGAGAAGGATATTGATGGTAAAAGGCAGTAATCTGATATCCAGAAAGAGGATATCCCTTAAGCAAAGAAAAATTCCAAAGATAAAGATTCTAGATAGAAGACAGAATGAAGCAGTGACATCTAAAGCAATGTTGTAGATTGACTTGTGTTTCACTAAAATTCATATTGAAGCCCTGACCCCCAGTGTGATTGTGATGGCATTTGGATGTGGAACCTTGAGGAGTTGATTAGGTTTAGGTAAGGTCAACAATGGGGCTCCTATGATAGGACTGGTTACTTTATTAGGCAGATACCAGAGAGCTCTTTCTCTCTCTTTTGCCATCACCAGAAACCAAATTCTGATGGACTTTGATGTTAGACTTTCTGGCTGCTACAAATATAAGAAGCTCAATTTGTGTTGTTGAAGCTACCTAGTCTATGGTTTTATAATGGAAGCCTGACTAGACTAAAGCAAACAGTGACCCATAACTTGATTTTTACAGTTCACCAAATACCCAAATACTTTATATCTAAGGAATAAATCTCCCTAAATATAAACTTAAAGCATAAAGCATATAGAATTAGAAGTAACTGTAAATAAAGATCCAAATATGTCTGGAGGCAATCAAATAGACATATCCTAAGATTGTTAGAGACATACTTAAAAAAATTCTCAATGCAGCACTATTCAGAAATGTAAAGTACTATAAACAATAACTGGATTATGCTTATGTTGATTGTGGTATATCCATATCTTTTAAGAAAATGTGACAATTTAAAGTTTATGAACCATTTTCAGTAAATTGGGAATTTTTTTAATGTGTAAAATTAAAAATTCAGGACACTAAATTTTGTGTGGTATAATTTTAACTATTTTTTTAAAATCACATAGAAAAAGACTAAAAACAAATGCAGATAACTAGGTGGAATTTTTATAAACAAGTCCATTGGTACACCTCTTATTTTCAGACAGATATTCTCTGTGTAAGTTCAGTCTCTTGTCTTAGACCATTGACTTTCAACTAGGCCTTGTGGTTTTGCTACCATTCTGTCAGTGTGATATAACAAGGGTGGATGTAGGTCAGTTTATGACAGCTCTTCAGGCATAATTGTTAAAAGTGACCTTTTTCACTTTCACAAATTTTCTAATTCAGAGAATAACTTATATAGTTATCCAAAATATGGCAACTCTAACTTTTTGATTTTCTGTTGATAGTCTATCCAACTCTGTACAAATCACCTATCCATAGAAAAATTTGATCCTAATGTCTCTGTTGGCTAACTTCATAGGATTGCTGTGAGGATTAATGAGGAGACGACTGGAAAATACTTTGAGCTCCTCAGAGAAAACTTCTCTGATATTGTCACAATTATATTTCTTTACCAGCTTGCTGAGTGGAAGTCAAGGGAAATCAAGATTTTGCGAGTATCAGCAATGAGACCAAATCAATCATGAAGGGTCTGGCAGTACATTTCATATAAGTGTCCCTGGGTACAAAGTCAAGCAAACCTAAAACTCCCCCAAACATATGAATTATTAGAGACATATAGGCTAAATTTTGACTTTTATGTTGGCTATTCAATTAGGAGTTATGAGTAAATGTATTGAACTTCCCTTTCTGGGTGAAAATATTGTTCTCCTTCAAACACTTTCAAGGTTTGGAAGTGGAACAAAGACGTTCATTAAGCTTGAAAGGAACAGATCTGAGCGAGACAGCACTTTGTAACCTGGCACCAGGCCTCTAAATCAAACCTATTATTTTAAAGGCCAATTAAGTTCTTTAGAAACTTGGTAGAAAGGCCACATCTTCACAAAGTATTTTCATCACCTTGTAAATTGGGTACCTTGGTCTGGCACTAAAAGATTCTTCTTGAAATATTTACAAATTAAAATCAATCAGTAAATCAATCCAGTTCCCAAGGCAACAAAGAAGCAGATGAAAGGCAACAATAAGACAGATTAAAGTTCTTGCGATATTCCCAAATATCCTGCAATCTAGTTTGATTAAGATTCAGAGGAAATAACTGGAAGAAGTGTAGCCAGGTCTGGATGTTGGTCCCTTTGTTCTCCCTAAAACCTACATTTCTTGCATTAACTACAGTACCACACCTGATACTTTGAAGTTAGAACATAATGACTTAATTTTTTTTCTGACATTGCAAGTGTATTTCAGATCATAAAGTTGTTTTTCTTTTCATTTGTCAAGCTGTTACCCTATCTGAAATTCACATGTTGACCTTACATGTCTGTCTTCAAGAATAAACCATATTTCTTCTCTCCATTCATCAATTGGAACTTTTTCTCTTTGCTGTATACCAACGAAAGAAAGAGATATCTGTTTCATTTCGATATTTGTTAGAATTTGTCAGGATTGAACAGCTGTTTTTGGAGAGTGTTAAGCAGTTATGTATGCAAAGGTGAACAAGTTATTTAGTAATGTGTTAAGTGCAAAAGAGAAATAAGATGTGAAAGTTGACATTTTTTAAAATACTCATTTTATTTTAATTGGGACACAGATATAAGGTAATAGTTTTCGTTCAATAAGGAATATAAGACAAGGCATGATGGTGCACACCTGTAATCCAAATGACTTGGGAGGCTGAGGAAGGTGTATTCAAATTTGAAGTTTAGTCTCAGCAACTTAGGGAGATTCTCAGTTATGTTGTGACTCTGTCTCAAAATAAAAAGAGCTGGAGGTCTAGCTCAGTGGTAAAGTGCTGTTAAATTCAATTCCCAGTTCAATAAAGAAAGAGAGAGAGAGAGAAAGAGAGTGGGAGAAAATTAAAAGGAGTTTTTGATTATTAATCCTGAAGAATATTTGTATCTTAAAATTGTTTTCATATTACTGGTTCTATGTCATTTAAGTGAGCAAAATTTTTCTAGAACCTAGTTTAAAAAATTGTACAAATATATCTAAGAAAGTGAAAAATCTAATGAAAAATACACCAATGAGAAAATGAAATAAACTTGAAAGCATTAAATGTGAAAAATAATTTCACACTATCATTTTAATAATCTCTGATTTTTATTTTTGAAAATTTCACCTTTACTATTCTCTTTTCTTCAGACTGTCTCTGAATGCTGTTTGCAAAATTTAGTAAAATACTATTTTAGGGAAAGGGAGGAAAAAGCTATATACCTGTTCTCTAATTGTTATTTACGTTGGTGCAATAGGGGATGTTAAATTTGAGTTCATTGTATTTCCGTTTCTCTCCACAAAAACTGGGTATTATAGCTGTTGCTATGTGGAAAGCATATTGGCATAATTAATCAGTTCTATTTGGAATGTTGTGAAAATATAAACTAATTATGAATTTTCTCTGATAAGAGACAATTTTACCTCCTGATTATTTGCTCTTGCTTACATTTATATAACACTAATCTCATGAAGTGAAGCATTAGACCAGCATGTTATTGATTTGCACATTAGGCATGTGATTACCTCTGAATTGCTTTCCTTTATGCTATCTCAGATGCAAAACCTTGAATGAGAGAACATGGTCATGTACCTATTTGATTCTGTTTGATAATCATTCTGTCTCTCTCTGTTTCATTTAATAGCACTTAGGGAATACTAGAGCAGTGAGAGCTCTTATGGAAGCAGTCTTTGACTTTGGGGCATGACAGCTATAGCCTGCAATGCATTTTTTTTTTTTATGGGAAGCAGGGAAGAGAACACTACTGCCTACTCCCCAAGCCCTGGTTTTGTTTGCAAAGCTCCTTTGTAAGTGCCACCTACATGGCTTAATAAGGGATCCTGGTCTCTCTTGGAAGCAAGGTAGTTGAGTTGATGGTCAGGAGTTTTTAGCTATAACTTAATTACTAATTCACTTAATCACTAATTCATTCTGGGTGTGATTTTTAGTACAAGACACTGTGCTAGATTTTGGAAATATGCATAAGCTGGAACTTTAATTCTTAAAGAACTAGTCATGTTTGTATGTATTTTGTGTGTTTTTAAGGGATTGACTAAGTAATGGAGGATAAGGAAGGAGGAAAATATCTGGGGAAAACATAAACATGTACATATACATGGTTTATGCTGAGTTCACTGATAGTTTGCACTCTTGAAATACTGACACACCCATCTGGTTCAGTCATAATTGAACTTGAACCCTTAAGGATGGCTTTGGAACATATAGGAATTCTCCCACTCCTTGGAAGCCAGCAGACTTGGATATCACACCCCTTGGCCATGCCACTTACACTCACAAAGTACCTGTTTCCTCATATTGAAACAGCTATGACATTCTGCTTTATATGCCTCTCTTAAAGTGATGATTAAAAAACAAAAATAATACAATATAATACATAATATATAGGATGTACTAAATAAGTGGCTATGTAAACAATTACTTTTGTTGTTGTTGTTGTTACCAGGGATTGAACTCAGGGGCACTTGACAATTGAGCCATACCCCCATCCCTATTTTGTATTTTATTTAGAGACAAGGTCTCACTGCCTTTCTTAACCCCTTGCTTTTGCTGAGGCTGGCTTTGAAATCATAATCCTCCTGCCTCAGCCTCCTGAGCTACTGGGATTATAGGTATGGACCACCATACCAGGTGCTTCATTTTTTCATGATTTTAATTTCTTTATAGATTTCAGTTAAATGATTTTTATAGGAATGACCTTGTTTATTTTGTAAAAATATTACATGTTTAGTATTTTAGAAATTTGAGTAATACTAAAAACTGCAAAGAAAAAACAAATCTCCAAAATTGCTGAAAAAAAATCTATGTTAACATTTGGTAAAAATGATTTCTAGTGATTTTTTGGAATTATTCAAATTTAAGAGAAACAATCATGTAGGATTATAATAAAAGCTATAAATATTTCTATGCATTTCAAATTTAATACTCCAAAAGCTTAGATAGATTAACAGCTTGCACACAGAAGGTGGACAAATATAATACATACGTGTATATGTGTGTGTGTATATGTGTGTGTGTGTATGTGTATGCACAAGAGGAGAGAGAGAAATTAATATATAAGAAAAACAATTTTATAAGAGAATACTATATCTTCTTCTTAAAGTAAAATGGTGCTATGTTATTAATTTGACTCCATTTAAGAAAGACACTAGGAGAGTCAGTATATTTTCTTCTTAAATTTAGCTGTATTTATGTATAGTTCACACATGTAAGTCAATATGCATGTGTAAGGCCAAAAAATAACAAAATTTGTACAGAATAAGGAATTATCACAAAACAAATACATCAGCAAATACCACTGAAAAGAATATTTTCTGAAAAATAGGTCAATACTCCTTCATTTGTCTTCAAAGATACCTTCTATTTGAGTTTTATTTTTCTGATGTTTTAAAATTTATATACTTATATATTCATATAAATTTATATACATTTATAAATATATACTTATATATTTTTCACCCAGTGATGGGTCAATTAGGGCTCCCAAAAAAATGCCCATGTGTATCTTTGGCACCTATAAACATTACCTCATTTAGAAGAGTGTTTGCAGAGGTATTTAAGTTAAGGATTTGAGATGATGAGATCATCCTGGGTTGTCTGGTGAGTCCTAAATGCCAGTGGCACCACAAATGTCCTTGTAAAAATGGCAGAGGGAGATTTGACATGCATAGAGAAGGCAGAAGACAATGTGATGGAGACAGGTATGAAGCAGCAAGGCTGGCCCCTTTAGAGATAAGTTCTTGTACACAGCAGGGAGAGCTGCTTCCCCTTTGGAAGGATGTTAAGTGCTATCAAAGGTGATTTTTCTTTGTTTCAGCTAAGACACTTTGGAGAAATTTGCAAATAACCTGTCTGCCTTCTTTTTTTTTTTTTAATATGTGATTTATGACCCTCAACTGAGCATGCTTAGGAATGTCCGCCATTTTTCTTTTTTTAAACATGTAATTTGTAACCTTAAACTGAGTATGCTCAAGAGTGTGCTTACTCCTATAGGTGCTTTCCTAGGTGAATATGTATAGGTTCCCCTGTAAAATCCCTTGCTTTCTTTGTTTGAGAAGAGCATTGCTCTGCAAACAATTCCAGTGCTCTCCTTCCTTGTTGCAAGTTATAAACCCTTCTCTATTCTTTTATATGCTGGTTGTGTTTATTGGCTTTGCACACCAAGATGAGAAACCATTACATTCAGTTACAATATCAAGCTGGAGCTTTGAAAATGGAGGAAGGGGACAAGGAATGAAGTTCCAGGAAGTTTTCAGCCTTCTTGCTACCTTAATTTTAGGTTGGTGGAACTATGCTGGGCTTTTGACCCTTTAACTGTGAGAAAATAAATTTCTATTGTTTTAAATCACTGTTTAAATAATTTAAATCTCTATTTTGTGATTTGTTATGACACTCCCTAAAATTGATGTATACTTTGTTTGCTTTTCTTGCTTAACATTATTCTTGTGTGATTGAACCATGTTTTCACACATAGTTTTAATTTGTTAATTTTTATTGTAGAATAGTATTCAATATGATGTTTTAAAAAAATCATCCTGTGTATTTTTTAAGCAAATAAAGATGCTAAGCCCATCCATGCATACATATTGTGGCATAAATAAGAAGTGGGGAGCTTCACACATTTTTTTCCAAATGTACATCAGAATTTTCATTGCCCCATATCTTCATTAATAATTAGTATTAGTCTTTTAAGTATTAGACAAACTGATAGTATGTGTACAATGGTATGTCATTAGAGTCTTAACTTTAATTTCCCTATCAAATAATGAAG
The DNA here is from genome assembly GCF_001458135.2 of Marmota marmota marmota. Classification (NCBI taxonomy): domain Eukaryota; kingdom Metazoa; phylum Chordata; class Mammalia; order Rodentia; family Sciuridae; genus Marmota; species Marmota marmota. The sequence continues at coordinate 32,357,255 of NW_026000229.1, forward strand.
ACTTTTCATCAGGTCCAAGACTAGAGTGAAGCAAGAGCGGTACCTAGGATACACAGCTTAAGGATTTACTCATTCTTTCTTTATCTTCCGGTTTTTGATGCATGTCTACATTGTCAAACAAATGGCATATAAATATGACACATTTTGTGTATAAACACACACACTGCATTTTATTATAAGTACATTCATAGGAGATAGACATTTTAATACCTTTCAATCTTCTAATATATGAGTATGGAATAATTCTCCACATATATTTGTCTAAATTTTTCTCAGTACTATTTTGTATTTTCATTGTAGAGCTCCTACACATCTTTTGTCAAAGTCATATCTTGGCATATAATTTTTGTGCTATTTTAAATGACAGAATTTTAGTTTTCAGTTGCTTATATATAGGTGTGCAATTGATTTTTGCTTTCATCACAAATCTCGCCACTTTATTAACTTGACTTTTAATCCTAAGTTTGCAGATACATTTGGATCTCTGTAAGTAGCTGTATCATTTGTGAAAAAGCATTTTCCTTTCCTTTGCAATATATATGAATTTAATTTATTTTTATTGCTTTATTTCACTAGTTGGGACCACTAGAATATCTTTTATAATTTTTCAGTTGTCTATATAATCTGTATTGATGCTCTCTGTTTTATTAATTTTTGCTTTTGTTACTTTGTGTCCTTTCTGTGTGTCTTTCTTTTATTAATTTTAAAGAAAGTATATGGGGGATGGAATGAAATCTACCAAATTTTGAAGTCATGCCCATGTATGAATATACCAATGAATCATATATAAATATATACATGCACACATATATACATATATAATTATATTGCACTACTTAAGATAACAATAACAACAATAATTATAGAAATTAGATCAGTAAAATAGAACAAATGGATCAGGGGAAGTAGAAGGAAAGGGAAAAGGAAGGTACTGGGGAATGAGATTAATTAAATTATATTATGTCCATGTGCAAATATGGTATAATGAATCCCACTATCATGTATAATTATAATGTACAAATAAAAATAAATAAAAAAGAAATTATAAACATATTTATAATTTTTTCAAGGAAAGAACATTTTTTTCTGTTGATTTTCCTCTTGTGTGTTCTATATATTTTTTCAATAATTCTGCTCTGCTTCATATCTTCTTGTGTGCTTATTTTTTTATTTATTTGGTGTGTATTAGGGATTATATGTAAAAATCTAAAAAAAACTTCAGGCCCTGGAAAGTGTTAGCTTTACCTAGAGAATGACTTCATTGGTTCTTTGCAGGAAACTAAAGGCACTAGTATTTTAGGGTTTATTTAATGTAACTACAGATGCAAAGGTAAGGAGACACAATTCTTTTGTTCTTGTGTGGGCTGGATTTCCTAGAGTTAGTTCTTGGCCTCCACTCAAAGTTCAGAAGACCCTGTACTCCAGTTCTCCCACCACATTCCCCCATGCACATAGACACACATATTTGCTTGCCAAACATACTCCTCAGTTTCACAATCTATTTTATAACATCCTGGAACCAACAGCAATCTTTAGCTTAAAACTGATGCTCCACTCCCAGCTCACCTCCTGTATCTGTAGTTCTCCATGGCCTTGTGACATTCAGTTTCTTGAAGATAATTTATTTGGAGAGCTAATATCAATTGCAAGTCCACTTTTGCTGCTAATAGAAGTCCCTGCAGGTTTCCTTTTTGCTTTCACATTTTACTTTTAGACCACATCAATCTATTATCTTCTTAACAGGAACTTAGTATAATTAGCACTATTTTATTTTATTACTTCCTTTCTACAACTTCTGGAGACTTCTAATTTATTTTTATTTTGATAAAACTTGTACCTGTTACCCATTAAATTTTTATTTAGTTTAATCTCTGTTTTGGTTTGTATATATAGGATTTTTGCTCATCTCTCGTCATTTTATAAAGTGTCTCTACTTAGTTCATCATTTTGGTTCAACTCCATGTTTGGGGGGTGGGGTGGAGGGAAGGATGTTCTCTGGGATCTTTTGTGGCTGTTTGTTATTTGACTGGCCATCTGGTTCCACATGGTTATTTTTAGACATTCTTTTCTTTTCCTAAGGACATGTTGGCCCCAGTGATCTATACCCAACTTCTTCCTCATTTTAGGGAATCTTTATGTAATTCTGAGTTCTTTATTTGTTACAATTTGAGCTATCAATTTCAGTGCTGATTATGCTTATTTAAGATTTATGGTCATTTGTCACATATTGTCTCATTTATAATTGCTTGAATATCTTTGCTTCTTAACCTACATGACTACATTCTCCTTGGAGGAAGAAGAAACTTACATATCCAATTGAAAACTAATGAACAGTCTAAATGGCAGAAAGGAGACAGGTGGAATCCAAAGGTATAAGTGAAAAACAAAAATAGGGCTACATGGTAAATATTTTCAAAATAAGACATTTGGAAAATACAAAAAAATGAAAAAAAAGTACAGAGAACAAAGAAAAATTTTAATATGGAAAAAGGTCCTAAATCTAAACACACCGATATATTTTAAAACTTTAAGCTTTTGTAATTGTATCATTAAAATGGGTAATTTAGAGGCCTACATTAAAAATGAATCATAATTAATTGCAGATGTCTATTTAAAAACAAAATAAAACTATTAATGTATAAAATAAAATGTAGAAAAATTGGTAATGGAGAATGTGGAAGACTTGCCTATGCAAAAAACAACAAAAAAAAAAAGTCCTAAGGGAAAAATAGATCTTTAACAGATTAAGAAAAAAGTTTTTGATTCATGAGAGCTATCTCTAACAAAGTTGATGATATGGAATAGATTGGAAGAAAAATACCTGCATAGTACTAATAGAAAATATTTGGAGCATATTTGAGCAATACCATGTTTTATTGAATTTAAAATGTTATTACTTATAAAATTATTTCATGGGCCAACAAAAGGAACATAATATTGTCCATTCTTTATCATTTCTTATATTGAGTTTTTATTTTATATTCTTTAAAATGAATTAAGCATAGATTTTAAAATCATGCACCATTGCTGTGTACACATTTAAAAGAACATTCCTAAAATCCCTTGGCATCAATAATCTAGCAATTCAAATTACTTTTTGACTCAAATCTTTGTTGTTTCATGTTTTTTTCCCCATTCAATATTATTCTACCTCCCATCATAAGCTCTGGTGATCCCTCATTTCTTACATTGCTTCAATACTGTTGCAGAGTTTTCTTCCAGGTTATTCTGCCAGATTTGATTCTTGTGCTGTCTTGATTTTATAAGAATGTGCCCATAGAAAGTTTTAGACAAAACCCAATAAATAATAGCTCATTGGCAGAATAATAAACAGATTTTTTATAGTCATACTACCAGACATTACAACCTGATTTACCTACATAAGCAATGACACCTTATAAGGACTGCTGTCTTACTATCTGTGATTGGAATAAGGAATCTTGATGAGATGCTTCCTAAATTCAAATATGTTAAAATGTGGAAAATGTACAACTTACATTTATTAATTATGAACATTATCTAATTAAAATTGCATGTGTTCTTTGGCTCAGCATTTCTACTTATCATCTATAGCACTCCCTTTTGTTTTTAATAGGATCAGTAACAGCACCTTGCCAAGTCATGTTGGAGTCTGAAAGTCAAAGGAAAAATGAGTAATGTTGATTCTGTATTTCAAATGTTGATATATTGTTGTTCATGAGCGCTTTGCATTAATTTTGATACAATGAAATATTGCATCATTATTTATCTTGATTACTAAGTTTTTGTTGTTGTTTTGTTTCCATTTTAGGTACCCTCTTATTAAATAAATAAAAACTGTCACCTGTGCAAAGACTACTTTCCTCCTCCTGGGTCAGGACCTGCACAAGACCTAGAAATTTTACATTTGTTTCCACTTAGGAGGGTTTAACAGGCAGGTGAGGCCTACCATTCTGTTTCCCTGTAGTTTACTACAAGGAAATGGTAGGGAATATTGAGAACTACTCTGGTGATGGTAGTTCCAGGAAGATGTCTATGTGCCTTGGTAGCATTACAGATGTTAGAGGGATTTGTGGCTTCATTGTTTCTTTTACTTTGTCTTTTGTCCTTTCCAGTTTGTTTTTCTCTGTTGAGGCAGTTAATGGGCATTACCACTATAAAGATAAGATTGAAATCCCACTTACATAACTTTGGATGAGTTACTTTGTCTGCATTTCTGAATCTCATTTTTTTTCTCTGTAAGACTTTGTAAAAAAAGCTTTTTCTTTTTTTCTTCTAGCATTGAACGCAGAGATGATTTATCACTAAGCTACATGCCGAATTTTTAAAAATTTTATTTGAGATGGGGCCTTGATAAATTGTGGAACTGGTCTTGAACTTCTAATCCTACTGCGTCAGCCTCCTGGGTTGGTGGGATTACAGGTTTGTGCTACCATGCCTGGCAGAATAGTTTTTAATTCATAAGCTTCTTATGTAAATAAATTTCATGTATTGGGAGTCAGATGTAGCAGCCCACACCTCTAATTCCGGTGAATTGAGAAATGGAGGCAGGAGGAATTCAAGTTTAAAGCCAGCCTCAGCAGTTTAGCATGGCCCTCAGCAATTTAGTGAGACCATCTCAAATAAATAAATAAATAAATAAATAAATAAAGGCAGGGAATGTAGCTCAGTGTTAAAGCAACTCTGGTATAACCCCCAGTATCAAAATAAATAAATAAACTAATAAATGAATATATAAATAAAAATAAATACCTGTTTTGGAAGTTCATCATTTGTCTAGTCTGCAGTATGAATTTTTAATAAATACCATTTCTATGTTCTAGTTGTCTGCCTTCCACTCCTCAACATGATACTGAATGTAGGTGATCTATGAGATGGTAGATATTAGGAACCTGAAAAACATTTTTTTTTTGGATATGCTTCCATGTGTATATTTTATTGCTATAATCTCCAGTGTATTATATTATATAGGCCTCAATGATAGAGTTTTTTCATTGAGTTGGCTCACTTATGTTTAGAAATAGTTTACTACTTCAAACACAGCAAAAAGAAGGCATTCATTGGTTACTTAGGACAGGAGGGGAAGTTATCAAAAGGATTATTGGAAACACTGTGTGATTCCCGATGGGTGCGGTGGCATACACCTCTAATCCCAGCGGCTCTGGAGGCTGAGGCAGGAGGATCAGGAGTTCAAAGCCAGCCTCAATAAAAGCAAGTTGCTAACAACTCAGTGAGACCCTGTCTCTAAATAAAATACAAAACAAAGCTGGGGATGTGACTTGTTGGTTGTGTGCCAAAAAAAAAAAAAAAAAAAAAAGAAAAGAAAAAAGAAAAGAAACACTGTGATTCCTATCTAAACCTCAATACAATATTGAGTTAAATTGTAATGATCATGTATGCAATTTCAGAAATTCATATTGATATTTTTAAAATTTAAATATATATTTTTAGTTTTTTGAAAGAGAATCAGGGGAAATGAAGTTCTTACCCTTTATTATAACTTATTTTTAATGTTTGACTTGAAATTTAAAAAGTAACATTACAGATATTTTAGAATTTTCTGTATATCAGCCTTATTTGTAGTAGAATATGAATATTATGTGAACAGGCAAGTTGGTTCTGAATATACAATGAATCTTTTCTATGCATTGTGTTTAAATTACATCAGTTTAGAACAAACACATTTAATTAAAGCCAGTAAATTTAGGTATTCTATTACACTTACTATCCTTTTTTGTTTCTAATAAAAAGTAGACTTGTTCACTGGGGCTTGTTGTAATCATGGATTTTAATGTAAACAAGTTATCCTTTGATGTCCCCAAAAGAAAAATTTTCCCATTAAAGGATTTAAAATTTCTAATTTAGGTTAGCATCTCTTGAATAATGACCCAGAGAAGGATTTCTTTCCTGGTTTGATATGTATTTCCTTATCTACTGAGAGGTCTTGAGAACAGTTGAATAAACATACACACACACACATATACACACACATATACACAAACACAGGTTTCTCTCAAGTCATGGTGGAAAGTCACCCTCCTGGGGATTACATAAGTAAGAGCCCATGTATTTTGGTTTCTAATCTTTTTCTTCTCCTGAAGCATGAAATAGTATCCTTCCCAGCCAAGAAAGCACATTGAATTTGGGGAGTTGCTTCTGATGAAGTAGGAGGGGTGAGGGTTCTTAAAAGCTCTCTTGGAAATAATAAGGATGAAAAACGGAAAAAATCAATTTTCACTACATGTAATGATTTTCAGGGAGAATAGGGAGAGCACATGCAAGGGGACAAAGAAGGAATCTGTCACTCATGCCAGTTTGTGAAACAGATGAAATTGACCATCCTCAAATCTATATCTGAAGATTTGGTTTAGGCTTCCAAATAAAACATTTTTATTTTCCATCATTTTTTCTCTGTATCATCAGAGCAATCAAATGGAGAATTTTTAAATTGTAAAAAAAAGTTTCTACATATAAACAAAGTGAAAATGGCAAGCATACTTACATACTCAAGGTTGCACTAAGAAAGAACAAACTTTATAACTAGATAATTTTAATAAATGAATGAGAAGCTCTAGGAAAACAAACAGTAGGGGGATGGTTTAACAGGAGGAAGGTAGCAGAATCTGATACAAATTAAATTTAAATGTAAAAGATGTTATCAATTTTATCTTCCCCAAGACAAATCTCACAAGATTTATGAGATGTTTTCTAACCTCCCTGAAAATCAAAGCCCCTTCATATTTCATTCTCATTCTGATATACTGCATTAGTTTTCTATTGCCACCATAACAAATTACAACGTACTTAATGGCTTAAGCAACATAAATTATGACCTCACAGTTTTGCACGTCAGAAGATTGAGTGGGCGCAGCTGGTTCCTCTGTTGCCAATCTCAGAAGGTCCAAATCAAATGTCAGTCCACAGAATCTCCTCAAAGGTTATAGGGAAGCATATGCGAAGTTCATCTAGTTACTTGGAGTTGGAAGTTGCCATTTCCGGAATCTTACACAGGTTGTAGGCTGCTGTACTTTTATTGTGTCAGCTGGAGGCTGTCTTTCATGGTCAGGGGTCTGTTTGTAGCCCTCCCATAGGAGCTCTGCCTCTCAAAATCAGAAATGATACTTCAAATCTCACTGACTTGGACCCTTCCCAATCTATCCTGCCATGTATCGCTTTGCTTTCTCCCGCTGCTGGAAGTTCTGTTTTTAAGGGTCCCTGTGATTAGATTGGGTCCCCTTGGTTCAGTAAGGATAAGCTCTCTCTCTTATGGTTCATAACTTAAATGCAGATATAAAGTCCCTTTTACCATATTCAGAGATTCTCTGAATTAGGTTATGAACATCTCTAGGGGCTCTTGTTCATACCACAATTACTAATCTGGTGATAATTTATTTATTGCCTACTCTTTGTCCATTACTTTGTTGAAATTTCTACACTTGGCATTTTGTTAAAAATTCACTTTCTGGACCAAAGAACAATAATACAGGAAAACCTAGACAATTCAAAGTGAAAATCATTTTAGTAGAGTAAAAGGCATATCAGAAATTATTGGGTTTTGAGATTAATGTGCAGAGTATTACTTTGCTGGATTTTTATACATTATTTTTTCTTCTTTATAAGTGATATACTTTCTAAGTGATATACAATTAAATGTACAAATTTAAATAATTGTTTAATGACTTATGATAAAAGCATGTATCCCAGTAATTCATACCCGAATCAAGATAGATTGCCATCACACCAGAAATTTCTCAGATCACATTCCAATCAATTTTCATTACCTTCAACCACTGTTCTAATTTTTCTCTATATAAATTGGTTTTTCCCATTCTGATACTCTTTATGAATGTGATCATACAATACATAATTTTTTGTGTCACTTTCTTTTGCTCAGCATATTTTGGAGATTCCTTCATGACATTGCATGTATTAATATTTCATTATTTTTTATTGCTATACTAATGAGTAGTTCTTTGTTCTTTGACTTTATCATAGCTTTGTTAGTTATTCTATTTTCAGTCATTTAGGTTCTTTTAAGTTTGGGGTTGTTAAGAATAAAGATACTATTATTATTACTAGGCTACATTCCATTACACAGTTATTCACACTTGAAATAATACACAACTTATTTTTTAGCAGTTTATCTCTTTACCATTTTCCACCCTTTCCTTTAACCTTTGAACACATTTTAATACCTGGTGTGTTCTTTTCTCCTTTTAACAACATCTGAATTTTCTGTACGTCTATTCTTATTACTTGTTTGTATTCCTGATTGTGTCAATTTTCTTTTTTTTTTTTTTGCATATTTAACAACTGTTTTTATTTTTTGCTTGACATTTTCCATGCTAAGTTAGATTTGAGATGTCCATTTTTTGCAAGTGTGGGAAATTTTACTGTGGATAAGCAGTTAATTTACTTTCAGATCGGCTTTATGCAGTTGATGCTTGGTTTTAAGCATTTTAAATGGATGACTTTAGAGTATTTCTTCTAATAAGGCTATAGGAACCTTTCTCTGGAAGCAAGACCTTTCTGAGATCTCAATTAAATACCTGGAGAAAACCAGTGAGTCTCTTCAATTTGGTAGCTGAAACTTTAATGCCTCCCAACATTGTTCAACCAGCGGGGTCTCCATTTAGCTCTTTGTCCCTCAGTAACTGTTTCTGTCTGGCATTGTGAAATCTTAATTACATGTCCTATTTGGGATTCAGTAAAATATTCAAGGAAACTTCTAAACATGTTTTTGGTCTCATTCTCATCACAGTTCATTCCTCTCTTGGAACTTCCTTATAAATTCTAGCCACCTTAGCTTAATCCTATATCCTCTTTCCTACTGCAGTTTTGGAAGTTGTCCCATATAGACATCCATCTTTAATGTGGAGTTTACTTCAAGAATCACAACTCTATGCTGTTTGTTGTAAACACTTTAAAACCATTGCATCATGTATTCTGTCTAGTTCATAGTTTTTTTGCAGAAGAATAAGTCGAAAGTCCATTATTTGGTAATGACCAGAACCAGAAATCAAATAGTCTGTTTACAAAAACACCTGTTTAGCATAACTGCTAGCTGCCATGGACCATACAAGATATTTTCAAATGTATAAAAAGTCATCTTTTACTACTTCTTGTCCATCAGGTAGGGTGTGCATTTTTATTTTATTTTATTTTATTGCAGGGAAAGGGCATAGGACAGATTTTTATTTACCTCTATGCATTTGCTCATGCTATTTTCAGTGTAGTCTTTGCATATTGCCTAAATTCGCTCTCTCTTACAAGGTTGATGGCATCTCTATGTTTTTTTCTTTTTATAATTCATCTTTCAAACCAACCTAACTTTCCTAAATTTATTTGTTCATAAAACACTTTTATTTTATTTTTTTTATTTTTTTCTCTGGGTATCTATATGTATATTATTTATTTATTTATTATTTTATTTTATTGGTTGTTCAAAACATTACAAAGCTCTTGACATATCATATTTCATACATTTGATTCAAGTGGGTTATGAACTCCCATTATTACCCCAAATACAGATTGCAGAATCACATTGGTTACACATCCACGTTTTTACATATTGCCATACTAGTGACTGTTGTATTCTGCTATCTTTCCTATCCTCTACTATCCCCCCTCCCCTCCCCTCCCATCTTCTCTCTCTACCCCATCTACTGTAATTCATTTCTCTCCCTCGATTTTTTTCCCTTTCCCTTCACCTCCTCTTATATGTAATTTTGTATAACAATGAGGGTCTCCTTCCATTTCCATGCAATTTCCCTTCTCTCTCCCTTTCCCTCCCACCTCTCGTCCCTGTTTAATGTTAATCTTTTTCTCATGCTCTTCCTCCCTGCTTTGTTTTTAGTGGCTCTCCTTATATCAAAGAAGACATTTGGCATTTGTTTTTTAGGGATTGGCTAGCTTCACTTAGCATAATCTGCTCTAATGCCATCCATTTCCCTGCAAATTCCATGATTTTGTCATTTTTTAGTGCTGAGTAATACTCCATTGTGTATAAGTGCCACATTTTTTAAATCCATTCATCTATTGAAAGGCATCTAAGTTGGTTCCACAGTCTAGCTATTGTGAATTGTGCTGCTATGAACATTGATGTAGCAGTATCCCTATAGTATGCTCTTTTAAGGTCTTCAGGGAATAGTCCGAGAAGGGCAATAGCTGGGTCAAATGGTGGTTCCATTCCCAGCTTTCCCAGGAATCTCCATACTGCTTTCCAAATTGGCCGCACCAATTTGCAGTCCCACCAGCAATGTACAAGTGTACCCTTTTCCCCACATCCTCGCCAGCACTTGTTGTTTGACTTCATAGTGGCTGCCAATCTTACTGGAGTGAGATGGTATCTTAGGGTGGTTTTGATTTGCATTTCTCTGACTGCTGGAGATGGTGAGCATTTTTTCATGTACTTGTTGATTGATTGTATATCCTCCTCTGAGAAGTGTCTGTTCAGGTCCTTGGCCCATTTGTTGATTGGGTTATTTGTTTTCTTATTGCTTAATTTTTTGAGTTCTTTGTATACTCTGGATATTAGGGCTCTATCTGAAGTGTGAGGAGTAAAGATTTGTTCCCAGGATGTAGGATCCCTATTTACCTCTCTTATTGTTTCTCTTGCTGAAAAAAAAAACTTTTTAGTTTGAGTAAGTCCCATTTGTTGATTCTTGTTTTTAACTCTTGTGCTATGGGTGTCCTATTAAGGAATTTGGAGCACAACCCCACAATATGTATATGTATGAATGCCATCCTACACATATTAGTTATTTGTATTTGTTGTTTTGAGTATTTCTATTTAATGTAACACATAACATGTAAAATAGGTAGTATAATTATCATTTTTAATAAAATCTGAGACTCAGATAAGTTAATCTTTAAAAATTCCAAGTTGCTAGAGACAAAACTATAACTGAAATTCAAGCTCTGAATTTCTAGCTGCAATTCTAGTAATCAATACTATACCACATTTATTATGGATTCCCTTTATTCTTATTAGCCTAAATACAGGGATAGAATACCATGACCCTGTACAGTTTTATACAGCTGGAATATCAGAATTAAAAGACTCAACAGGGCTTAACTAGTCTAACTTTCCATTCAACACCTAGATTTCCTTTATATCCCCAACAACACTTTTATTTGTATCCCTAGCTCCTTAGCAATCTGGAGCCTGAGAGTTTTTAATTACTTCCTAATAGCAATTCAAAGTGCAATCCTAAAACTTGCATCCATCTTTCCTTTCTCTGCCCATGATGGCCACGAAAAATTTGTCTCCCTGGTCATTCCTAGCAAGCTTTCAAATATTTGAAGGCAACTTTGATGTCACCTTTAACTCTTCTTTTTTTCATCTTTACTTGTTTCTATTGTGTTTCATTGTACCTGGTTTGTACTCTTTGCATCAAATATTCTCTAGTTGTGGCCTAGTCTTCTCAGGAGTATGAAACTAAAAAACACTGTATCCCACATGATCACACAGATTACTGTGAAGCCATTATCTTAGGTGTTATTACAAAGCTCTTCCTTTACCTTTCCAAGATGAACAACATAACAATATAAATAAAGAAAATTATTCTCCCTCTAGTAACTAGAAAATTTTGAGTACCTATGATTTACAGAAAAAAAAAAAAAACAAGTCTATAGATAGAGTCTTCCTGTGGGACATTTAGACTATTATTTCAAGAAGTAGCTCATATGTAATATTTTTCAACTACCTACCATTTTCCTTCAATCCTCTTGTTTTCTAATTCTCCCTAGTGAACAATGAAGTAAAAGAGGAATGAAACATCCTCTTTTATTCTGATGATTGGTCCAGAGGATTAAGTAATGAAATGCAGAGGTGATATGGATTTTATGAGTCTTTAGAGTTGAGAGAATGTTTTCAATAACTAATTCTACAATTTAAAAATTGCTTTCATTGTAAATCTACAGATGAAGGGTAGGAATTGGACATAATGGAGAAAACATAGACTAAAAGAGATTCTGAATGGGTATAATGGAGGATCTGCATTTTAATTGGGTGACTGAAGTGAACTCTTAGTTGGAGTACAGAAAGATTATGTTTGATTGTGTTTTTGTCCAGAAATATGTGAACTACTGATTTAGCATAAGGCCAAAACTAGAGAAAAACATCCCTGTCTCTACCTGGTGGAGGAAATCACCACAGCCATCAGACCATCCATATGTCATCATCTTAATATTTAATAAGTCTATAATAGATAGTGAACTTTTGATTCTCTGGTGTTACTAGAAATCTATAACTTTTCTCTGAAGAAAAAGAATTAGTCCTTGAGCCAATATTCATGATAAATATGTAAGGACAGGGCCCTCTTACCTCTGATCAGTCTATCCCTGTCTCTATTTTTCCAGGGCCCTAGAGAATACTTATTTCATGAGTGCATTATCATGCACCCCCCAACACACAAACACACACACTCACACACAAACACACACAATGCACCAACATTTATCATTAACATCTGTATTTGCCTGAATATCCATTAACTTTTAGGTTTATTTTTTTTTTATTGACACAGAATATGTGTGCATATTTATGACATGTAGTATAATTCAATAGACGTGTATGATATATAATGATCAAATCAGGTACTTAGCATTTCTATTCCCTCAAACTTCAATCATTTCTATGTAGAAGAACTTTCTTCTAATTATTATTTTTTTAATTATGGATTGCTATAGACAACAGTTACCATACTAGGCCATAAACACCAGAACAAAGTCTTCTTATCTGTTTTTTCTGCTTTGTATCTGACTTCTTTCTGCTTCCCCTTCCTTCCATGAAATGTATTTTTTGAAATTCCACATAGGAGAGAAATTATGTGGTACTTGTCTTTTTGTGCTTGGAATATTTACTTAACTTAATGTCCTGTTGTTCACCCACGTTGCCACAAACAGCATGATTTCATTTTCTTTTATGTCTAAATAGTGTGTCATTGTTTATATGTACCACATTTTCTTTATCCATTCATTAATTCTTGGAGACTTAGACTACTTCCATTTCTTGGTTGTTGGGAATAGTGCTACAGTTAACATGGAAGTGCAGATGTTTTTGGCAGACCTGTTTCATTTCCTTTGGATACATACCTAGGACCTGGATTGTTGGACCATTATTATATTTTAAAACAGTCTTCTGTATTGTTTTCTATGTGGCTATATTAATTTACATTACCTTCAGCAGCATATAAGAATTCCTCTTTATCTCTATCCTTACTAGCATTTCTTATTTTTTGACTTTTTGATAATAACCATTCTAACTGGGGTAAGGTAATATTTCATTGTAGGTTTGATTTGCACTTCCCTGATAACTAATGATATTGAGGACTTTTTTTTCATATTCTAGGATATTTGTATGTCTTCTTTTTGAGTAATGTCTATTCAGATAATTTTTCCATTTGAATCAGATTTTTTTTTTACTGTTGAGTTGTTTCTCAATAAACCTATACATACATGCATAACCTATTAGAAAACCAGTAAAAACATATACACATGGGAATATATTACAGAAACATGTAAAAAGGGAAATATTCAAATAAGAAATCATTACATAAGATGACAAAATCCAGTTATTATATGTAAATAAAAATGAATAGTTAAATTAAAAATAGACAAGAAAAAAACTGTGTTGGTGATTCTGTTTATTTTACTCGGATCCCTTCTCTAATGGTTGCTGCTGTATCCAGAGGTAAACTCCTAAGTCTGTATCTTTTAGGTTCTCCTTCATCACTTTCGAGTTCGAGTGGGTTTAACTAGAGTTAGAGCAAGGCAATAGCAGGAGATCAGAGGGCAGGAGGAGAGAGATGTCTGACCTTTACTTTTCTGTTCCCTTCCTGATTCTGCATGATTATAGTTTGATTCTAAAAGATCACTTTTGTCCAGCACCATCTCCTTTGGACTTCAGTATAATTTATACCCCTGTCCCTTTAGCTCTATAGACAGCAACAGTTTTGCAGTTTCTAGTATCTGAATATTACAGCACTCTTTGTTGAGTTCCTAAATCCTGATCATACTGAGGTAAAGAGTCCCAATACGAAAGCCTCTGTGGTGGATTGGTGAACCAGATTTCTCTTTCTTACAAGGATATTAATTGATAAAGTTAGCTATTACAAATCGGGAAACATATCTTTTCTATAGAAAATGATGGGTAGCTGCCCCTAGCACTGCCTGCTGTGTAGAAAGAACAGAGGATAGATATCCTTTAGCATTTAGAAGGAGCATTATCATGGTTGTGTACTTTCTAACCTATTTACAGGCTTAATTCACAAGTCTAATAGATTTTGAAAGGGAGCAGAACAAGAGCTCTTTACAGCAGATTCAGTCTCGTTATAAGGCCCTGATACTTAGCCATTATGACTCATTAGATTGAGGGTACATGAATTATTGGTGGTTGACAGTGATGCTGTTCAAAGCTTGTATCTAGTCCCTAAGAGACATTCATAGTTCACATACCTACTTATTTTTGCAAAACCACACCCCCTTGTGTCAAATTACTTTTTTTTTTCTATTTGAGAATTTTTCCTTGCTACTAGGCCCAGGGAGATGAAATACCTGACAACGGGACACTAGGTAACTATGTGCTTTGATATGCTCATCACCAACTGGGTGCTATCCAAATTATCAAATCTTTGGGGTTTTTTTGGGGGGGTATGGGTACTGCGGATTTAACCCAAGGGTGAGACTTTAATGCTGAGCACATCTACATCTCCAGGCCATTAAAAATATAATTTAAATGTTGAGGCAATATCTTGCTAAGTTGCTGGGGCTGGTTTTGAACTTGCAATACTTCTGCCTCAGCCTCTCAAGTCACTACACCTGACTCCAAGTTATCAAAATTTTAAGTTGTGCATGCACATTAACAGTTCAATACAAAATTAAGATCACAAGTATATTCAATAAGTAATGACTCAGATTTCTGAAATCTGCTCCTGCTTATTCACCAAATCTCTCCCAACTTACTTTCATGTTTATCAGAGGAATCCTTTAAAGTGAAGAATTGCTCTACAATCAGGTGGATTTATATATGACCTTTCCTGTGGATGTCCTACAGCTTACTTAATGGGACCATGCCAAAAAAAAAAATCATAGAAGCATGTACTGTAAATATGCATAAGCTCAACAAAATGACTTTCCTTTAGAAAGTCTGATCTGGTTATTATTACTGAATGTCCAACCTGCCAATACCACAGACCAGTGCTGAGCTCCTGTTAGTGCACCATCCCCTAGGGATAAAAACAAGTCACTTGGTGGAAGGGTGACTACATTAAATTCTTTATAGTATGCAATGATCTGTCTATGTAGAAATGGACACACATTCTGGAAATGGGTTCCCTGCTCTCAGTGTTTCTACAAGCATCACCATATGTTACCTTATAGAATAGTTCTTTCATTGCCATAATATCTCATAGTACATTGTCTTTGACCAGGAAACTAATTTTACAGCAAAGTGACTATCATATTAGATTTATGCCACTGAAATTCAGGTTTCCTCCCATGTCTCATTGCCAGTAAGCAACTGGCCTGATTGAATGGCCTTGTGAAGGCTCAGTTTTGGTGCCACCTAGGATACAATATTGTTTAAAGTTGTGGTGCTGGCCTAATGGATTAAACTATCGCACCAGCAACTTTAGTGTCATATGTCCCATAGCCAGACTATGCAGTTCCAGTAACCAAGAAGTAAATTGAGAGGGACCTATTTCATTATGTACAGAATTTTTTTTTTTTTCATCCCTAAAACATTATATCCAGTGGCTTTGGATGTTCTGCTTTCCAAGGAAGGGATACTCTGCCATGAAATACAGCTATTTTTCCATTAAATTGAGATGTAAATTGCTCCCCTGCTATGTTTACTTCTTAAAACCATGGACCTAACTGGCAACAAAGAATTTTACTATATTGGTTGGGGTGAGTAATTCTGAATGACAAGGGAAAATTGGGTGAAAAGGATTAGTCAGAATCCAGAGATTCACTCCAGAACTTTGTGTGGGTGTGTGGTGCTGGGGATTGAACCCTGGGTTTCACCCTTGATAGGCAAGCCCTCTACCGAAAAGCTACATTCCCAGACCTGTTCTGGAGCCTTTTAACATTTATATGTCCCATAAAAGCTACCACCGAAGAGCTGTGGCTCCCAAATTCATGATCACCAGTTCACCAATTCTATGAAAAGAAGATTTAGGTCATCTCATGATACAAAAACTTCTGTTCTGCAGAAGCTTGGGAAAGTGCAGTTTGAGCTTGGAATGGGTGATAGAAAAAGGAAGTTATGATCAAAGTTGGCCTCATGACCAAAAGCAAAAACAGTAACGGGCAATTAACACATTTATGTTAAGTGAATATTTCTTTCCTCCCACTCTCCTCGCTATCTTTCGGAAGAGTACGACTGTGGGTAACATGCAAATCTAGATTCCAGCTGGGAGTATGACTGAATTGCTGACACCCTGCCACAGTTTAAATTATACTAGGCCTGTGGTCTCCATGTTCTGTGGATATAATTTTTTAAATCTAAGCAAAAGGCAAGAATGGATGCTGAGTGGGAGTGCTGTTCTGGTAATTTTCTCTTTGCTTCCTGGATTTAGTTTTCTCTTGTCTAAGTTGCTCTGTGCTCATAGATGTCATCCAGATTCTTCTGTATGATGAATTCCAGCAGAACACACCTAATGGGAGACTCTTGCAGGATTCTGATTAGGTAGGGAGAAGGAGAAGGGGGCATTTCTTTCCTGTATCCTGCTTTCCTGCTGAACTTCTGCCATTTGCTGCCTCTCTCCATAACCAGACCCCTGTTGGGTGACCTTTCCTTTCACCTCCTGAATCCACATGGTTCTGGATCACTGTCCTTCTCTTGTCTCTTTGTGACTTCCTGCAGCTATCTGTCTTTGTTCCTCAGCATCTTTCTTATCATTATTATTGTATTACTTTTTAACCCTAGTTACATCTCTGTAAACAGATTCTTCCTTATTATATTCTCTAGACTTGGACCTTAGAGGAATCATGGTATCTTCCAGGATTATATCTAGTACTAAAGTCAATGATTTATTGGATATAAGAAACAAATATAATAAAAATTAACTCAAAATGCTTGAAAATGAAGCTTTGTGCAAAAGCAATGCAGGAAATTTGGAAAATAAAATTAAGAAAACACTGAAAAAGGCAGTATTCATATCAACTAAGTCATCTATTGTTAAAAATATGAAGTAGATAAAGATAGATGCTTTGTATTATTTGTATTATATATGTATGATTACATACAAAATAATGATTATGTGCATTTATTAATTAAATGTCCGGCTTGAAAAATTACGTGAAATTTTTTCAGTAAATACACATTGTTTAAAGGAAAGCAATAATGTTCGTTTTTCAGCTGATAGAAGATCAAGTGGGCAAAATAGAAGTGAAATTGAGGAGGATATAAAAACCTAACAAGGGAGAACTAATAAGTAAGTATCAATTGCTCTTGGTCTAATAGCTAAAGTGGACAAAGTATTAAGCCTCAAAGAAGTTTGTTCAATGTGTGCTTGGAAGTGAAATTTCTGGGTCATACAGTGGGAATTAAACCACAGTACATAATGTGAAAGCTGTTTCCCAAGTGGTTTCCCAGTTGTATCCTAAAAGTATTCTAAGAGATATTCAGTTGCTCTAAGATATGTCAAAACTACAAACTTAAAAAAAAAATGTTTATTTATTCTGACATACAGTGACTTTGCATGTTGGATTTAATGGGTATTTACTTGGCAAATAACTACTGAGGTTGAAAACCTTTTCAAATGTTTAATTGATATGTGCATAATTTTTTGTACTATACAAACTCTTCAAATTCTTGTCTATTTTCCTGTTGGGTTGTCTAACTTTTTACTGTTATAATTTGCATAAATTTTGAATATATGCCATTATCAATGATGTAAGTTGCATATACTCTTCTAGTTGTTTGGCTTGTTTCTAAGCTTCCCGGTACCCTGTTAGAGAATGCAGTACTTAATTTTAACGTAGTTCAAATTTATAATGTTTTTTTATGTCATGTGTAAGACATATTTGCCTGCCCAGGCCCTGATGAGTCAGTTTTTAATCTTAAACTGTTGCTTTATTTTTCTCATTAAGATCTACATGAATAAAGTTATTTTTGTGAATTGTGTGAAGTAAGGGCTGCCATTTCGTTTTTCCTTACTGATACACAGTTGCTGAACTTCTGTTTTAAAGATCAACTCTTCTATACTGCAATGCCCCTCTTAATCATCAATTAGGTTTTTTGTTGTTTTATTTTCATGATTCTATTCTATTAGTCTATCTAACTATGCAATAAGAGTTTACTTTCTTCATTATCATGTATATAGACTTTGATATCTGATAATGTAAATATTTTGTTCTTTTTCAAGATATTATATAACCTTAGCTTTTTGTATTTTCATCTAAATTTTAGAGTCTGTATAAATGGTCGAATGTAAAGAAGTCTCCTGAAACTACAATTGGTATTGTAATCAATAGATTAATTTAGCAGAGAGATACCTTTATAAATTTGAGATTTCAATATATGAAACCATGACATCTTTCCATTTATTTAGATTTTACCCAATTTACTCAATAATGATATTTTGTTAGATAGACATTTTACATAGATTTGTTTAGATTTATCTAAAAGTACTTGATGCTATTCTCAGTATACCATTTTTGTATCTTAATCTTCTATGTGTTGCATGATGAATTACAGTTTTTCTACTTGCTTTGTATATGAAGCCACATTAAACTGTGATATCAATTTTAATAATTAAGTAGAAAACTATCTTGGACATTTCCTAAACACAAATGTAGAGCCTGAAAATGAAATGGCATTTTGCCTGTTCAAGTCTTTACTTTTATTCTTTGCCCTATTACACTGGCTAGGAGAACTGATGAAATGGATGAAAGTGATGAGAGCAAAGAATCTACCACCAGTTTTGTTGTCTTGCAGGGAAATTTTTTAACATTCCAGCTTTAAGAAGTTGAGTTTTTTTACCCTGCAGTTTTTTTCTCATTTTGAAGGGGAAGGGCATGGTGTTTATCAAATTAAAAAAAACTGCTTTCTATTTACAGCTTACTGAGATTTTCATGAATTATCCCTGCATTCTAATAAATGCCATTCCTCATAGTTTTTTTATATGATTTTTCTTTTTATTCAGGAATGAATTATATTGATAAATTTAAAAAATTTTTTGGACAAATTTGGATAGGGGAGAGAAATAACATTCCAAACTAACAGGAAAAGTTCAAGAAAAGTAGAATAAGTCACTCTACATTCTCCATGAAGAGTTCAAATTCACAATAGGATGCCACAGTTCATATAGTGAATTGGCTAAAATTGCTTATGTTTTGTTCATTTGCTTTCTAATTTCCATTCCCCCTCTCTTTTACTTAATAATTTGAGAGAAATTAACCAAAATTTCCCCTTAACCTCTCAGCAAATCAGTTTTATTTCTTAAAAACAAGGGCTTCTTCTAACCCAAATACAGTTATTAAAATCAAAATCAAAGTTTGCTCATTGCTTTTTGAATGTTAAAACATCCTTGCATTTCTGGAATAAAAATAAATCTGTTAGTCTTTATTAGACTCTTTAAATATTACTAGATTTGTTTTGAAAATATTTGCATAGGATTTTTACATCAATTTTTATAATGAGACTGGATTTTGTTTCTCTTTCACGTATTGCCCTGTCAGATTTTTCTATCAGATAATGTTGGCTTCATAAAATGTGTTGGAAAGGGTTTCACAGTTTCTATTTTCTAAGAGTTGGATTAGAACTATTATTTCATTCTTAAGTCATTAGATGAATTGATAGGCATATTCTGGCAGGGACTATTCCAAAATTTAAATACATAAATATTTAATTTCATTAGTATGTCATATTGCTCATATTTTCTATTTTTCCTCTATCTTCTTTAGTAATATTTTCTCAGAATTTGTCTGTTTATTCTAGTTTTCAAATTATTGCCATAAAATTATTCATACTATGCTAAAATAAGATCTTAAATCACACTTATTGATGTATAATTGACATTTATTACAATTCACTCTGTTTAGATATAGTTGATTCTTTAAAAATGCAGTAATTGTCACTGCAAGAAAGATATAGAATATTTTCACCTCCCTTATCAGTTCCTGTAAGTTTCTTTGTTCTAGGTCTCCAGCCACTATCTATATGACATGGCAACCTCTTATCTAATTTATCTCTACCGTTCTGCCTTTACCAGAGTGTCATATAAATGCAATAAATAGTATTTAACCTTTTGTGGCATTTGTGATATTAATCCATTTTCTTGCACAGATTTGAAGTTTGCATATTTTAAATTTTCTAATAATGATCTATTAAATTTATGTACCAAACTTTTAAAGGTACAAGGTGGTTGATGTACATTTGCATTGTTTTTTTAAGTTTAGGTACTCTGAATAACGATGCTACAGATATGAGAAGAATTTCTATATTTTCTGGAAGAATAGATTTAAAATGACAGGCAACGGCCAAACTGTTTACCAAGGTGATCATATTATTTTGATCCCCACAACAAAATATTAGAGTTCTGTTGCTCAATATCCTCTTTAGCACTTGGTATTTTCTTTACTCTTTAAATTTTTGCCAATTCTGAATAAGTATTTCAACATCTCAATGTGATTTTAATTTACAATTCTTTAATGAAAAAATAATGTTGATTATCTTTTTATATGCCTATTGGCCTTTATATATCTTCTTCAGTGAAGTGTTTGCACAGATCTTTTCCTACTTTTTAAGTTTTAAATTAATATAAATTTATTTCATGTTCTGCTAATTTTTTACATCTTTAATTTATGAAACGTTGAAAATATTAATTCAAACACACTGGCAGAAACTGTAGCATCTGACAACATATATATGACTAATAAGTGGGGCAGAGTTCTGATTACTGATTAAGAAATCTGAGAAAGAACTAGAAGCAAGAACTTTTAGGCCTTTAGAAAATTATGATTTTCCTGACCTGGGTTTACAGAATCAAAAATGATCATTGGCTGTAAGTTTTGGCCATATATCAAAGAACAATGTCTTCAGAAGTTAATCCTAATTATCTTGAAAACTGATATGCTTTTTTCCAAGACTCTCTCTGTCCCTTTAAATTTGTTCCCAACCTCACACATAACTATTCCAAACAATTAATTCAACTATTTCTAATTTATTCTCAAGTCAGGATTTCTCAAACTGATGATATCTATGAGATTTGTGCTTTAAAAAGCAAAGCAAAGCGACAAAATGAGAAGTTAAGTAAAACCTCAAAATTAGGTGAGCATTGAACAATATCATAATAAATTAGAATACCATGCTATTAGTACTTTTCTATTGTTTGCTTATAGATCTAATGAAATCATAACATAAGACTCTCAAAAGATAGAAAGGTAGAAATGACTTCTTAAATACATCCTAGACTTTAGACTGGTTTGGTTATAGGTAGGAGAATGTTCAATGGCTTTTTAGTTTTGCTCCTATGTGACCTTAACTTTATCAGGAAGAATGATGTTTTATCAATGATAGTTAAAAACAGCTAAGAAGCTGGGCATGCTGATGCATGCCTGTAATCTGAGCAGCTCAGCATTCTGAGGAAGGAGGATCACAGGCTCAAAACCAGCCTCAGCAACTTAGTTAAGTGCTGTTTGGTTCAAACAAAAAACCAAACAACAAAAACAAAACAAAAAAAACAGGTAAGAAATGAGCAGATATTTGTACCACAACCAGTAAATACAACTCCACTGTAGTGCTTGACCAGGCTAATTTTCCAGAAGGGAGCAAGGGCCACAATGTTGTCCAACAGTGCATTGCTATTATAGGATAGTATAGTGTAGTACAGAATGCTATGAATCTCCCTTTGAACTTAACAATCTGAATTAAAATACTACTATTGCATTAATAAATATAATATTTAAATCGGCAAATTAAAAATTACCTCTATGTGCTAAAATCCCCTGTGATGACACTTCACTATGCAGATCATGGTAATTACTTTGAAAAAATCAGCTATTCCAAGGTAACTGGGCAGTTAAAATATTTTATCAGGTAAATTACCAGTCACCATCAACATACATCAAGGACTCATTTGGATTTTATTACAGGATGACATTTACTTATTTGCCCAATTTTTAAAATTACAACTGTTGCACGATTGCCCCAGGGCGCAACTGTAGAAAATTAGCACACTAATCACATTAATTATCATAAATAAAAGGTTATCAAAGAACAGCAAGTAACAGCATAGAGTTTTTTAAAGCAACTTGGGACCTCCCTAATAATACCTTATATTTACATACAACATTGAAATTTTCAAGACTCTTTTACCTCTATAATTTTTAACTTTTAACAACTCTGCCATGCAGATGCTATTATTGATTATCATTTTGGAAACGAAAAAAAAACAAAGTGTGAAATAATTGTGGGAGTGACCGAAGATCATGCAGCTAAATACTCTTAAGTCAAGAAACAAATTTCCTGAACTTTGAATATTCCATTCTCCTGCCTTATATTTATCTGCCTTTAATGGAACAAAAATATAAGATACTTTATCTTCTATGTTGCAGTCTACCAACAAACAAGGGAACAAAAATAAAGGTCCAAAATATTTCCCGATGTGCTTGCTTCTTTCCACCTCCACTGGGAACAACCTGATCTCTGTAAATATCATTTCCTTCCTTGTTACTTAGGTGGTAACTCCCTCCATTTTGCCTCTATAAAATTCATTCTCTACAAAGAATTCCAAATTATTTTTAAAATATATATGAGATCGTGCTATTTTTGTGCTTAAAATCTATGGATTCCCAATGCTTTAGAATATAGTCTACATGACTTACCCTGCACTTCAGGATTTATGCAATCTTACCCCACCTCCAATTTCATCTCCTCTCACTCTCTAACCCCTCCTTACTCCACTCTATCACTGTCTACCCCTCACTGTTTTTATTATTATTATTATTATTATTCCTATTGTCAGGATTGTTTCTGCCTCAGAGTCATGATTCTTATATTTTGCTGTGTTTGGAATGTTCTTTTCTCAGATTTTTGCAGAACTTACTTAAAATTCTTTCTCTTCAGAGACACTTACTTCCATAATTGCACCTAACCTGGGTTCTCCTCTGTCTCCTTTTCTTGCACAGCCTGTCCTCAAGTCATTCTTTTTTGCATTCTGTATTATCTTATTGCCTTTTTTTTTTTGCTCCTAGAAATCACTTTATTCATGTTTTTGTTAATTGTTTGTGTGCATTGACTCTCTCACATTAAGAGCTCCATAATAGTAGAGATCCTGTGTGCCTTTCTTACTGCTTGTCACAGATGCTCTGCACTCTTCCCTCCTGTCGCCAAGGCAGCCCTCAAACCATCTGCACCTTCAGTTGACCATTTCTGCTTATTCCACAGAAGTTTCTACCTTAACACCTCTCTGCCTCATGGTATTTTTTCTGGGCATTTCTTTTGGTGGGCCAGAAATACCAGGAAGCTAATGACCTAAGATATAACCCTCAACCAGTAAATAAGATTAAACCACCAAATTAAATACTGTACACTGCTTTTTCACTTTACAGGTGTATTATAATAATACAGTGCATTCTACATCTTTCAGAATCTCCAGCATGATTGAGCCCTACTTGTATGTAGTAGAAACCAGCCTATTCCTCTATGCTTCATTGGCTTTCATTTCAACATTTTTTTTGTTATTGTTAAATAAAACAAAAAGATATTTATAAAATCGCATATATTTTCATGCCCTCAATAAGTGATTGTATTCTATACCCATTATATTCTCCTCTTCTTTACTATTTCTTTTATTTTTTTTCTTTTCCTGTCTTCTTGCCGGTATGATTTTCCTCCTGTAATTTCTTTGGTCCACATGCCTTTATCTTCCACCTATAGGATGTTAAACTTAATTTGCAGGTTTGAGAGTAGGTGAGCACTGAACAGCTTGGTGCTGTGTTAACAATTAATGTAGCAGACTTCTTTGGTAAATGGAGCTCTGAATTCCCTGGGATGACACTCCTTTCTAATGCAAATGAATCAGTTTTCATGACAGAGAGCTTTTGAGTTCTACCAAATGTTTTTGTTCTCCTCAGAGATATCTAGTTGTCCTCAATATCCTGGTTCCTCTTTTTCGTAGTTGAGTTTATAGGCAACTATGTAAGTCATTTTTTTTCATTGCTGTGACCAAAACACCTGACACAAACAACTTGGAAGAGGAAAGTGTTTTGTTGTCTCACAGTTGGCTTCCAACGTTTCAGTCCATGGCTGGCCACCTCCTTTGTTTTGGGCCCAAGATGAGGCAGAACTTTATGGTGAAAGATTGGGCAGAGGAAAGCTGCTCAGCTGATAGCAGCAGGGAAGCAAAGAAAGAGCCAGGAGGGGTCCAGGAACAAGACAGTACATTCATCTTCTGTTTCATCTGGGCACCTCGCCTATTGGACAGTGCTGTCCACCTTCAGGGTGGGTCTCTGCTCTCAGTTTTCTATCCAACAGGATGGTTATCTCCAGAAACATCCTCATGCATTCTTTCAGAAGTCTCTTAATCCTATGCATCTCTCAGCCAATCAAGTTGACAATCCAGATGAACTGTCACAGTATTTTACTTCTGATGGTTCTGTGCAAGCATCAGCATGAACTTAATATGAAGGAAATATAATCTATCTTTTAAAAATAATCTTATTTTGCATCTTTGTCTCCTGGAACTGACCGATGGAGGATCCTAATGACTAGAGCTGCCTAGAACACTTACATTTACACATTCATGTACACACACACACACACACACACACAATTTCCAAACATAGGCATTTCTACAATAAAGTAGTAGAGAAGCATTAGAAATAAAATGTGTAATTCAGAACACGTGATGTATGCAAAGTACATTGTTATATTTATAAAATAAAGGCAGAATGTTAGACTTATTTTTCTCAAAATAATGTGAAGTGTGTTTGTGTGTTTGTATTTATTCTTTTTGAGATATGCACAGGAGATAATAGTGCATAGGAAATTAACAGTGACACATTCTATTCTACTGTTCTTCTCGCACTCTAATTTGGAGGTCCCCAGTTTTATTCTCTTGCCAGGTGTTAATGTAGGACTTTAATCACAGGTAGTCTACCAGTGGTCAAAAGATAGCAATGCTTGACATAGGCTGTGTTGAAGTTATTATGGAAGAAATCATAACACATAAAATTTAAAATTTTCTCTGCTTATTTGGTGGTTACTTCTAAGTTGGTACTTGGTCAACTTTTCCCTCCTGTACCCAATTTCTGTTTTTATAAGTGTGGTGGGGAAACTTCTACGTATTTGAGTCTGTTGTATGTTAAGAAAGAAAACACTGATCCCAAGTAGACAAAATTGCAATTCTCTAGCTGCTTCTACTTTAAACCATGTCTTGAGTGTGTCAAGATGAAGCAATAGAGTATGTGAACAAGATGGAATGTGTGGTTGGTGGTTTCTTTGTCCTTATTGAAGACTGTAAATTAGGGAATTGACAGCACTTGACTTTGTGGACAGGAACTTGAATCTCTTGGTCAATAACTCAGCAGTGTGTAGTGCTGGAGGTCTTTCCCTCACGAGAAAGTCACAGCCTTTGAGGATGGCTATCTCCATGCAGCATTTCAGTCTCAAGGTTTTGATAACTGCTCCTAAACTTTTCCCTTTCAGCTTAGATGTGGTACTACTTATCCAGGTACATACAGCATATCCCTTTTGGTTTATCTGAACACTATCCACTGTGACAGCAAGAATGAACTTGGAGAACATTATGTTGAGAGATATAGACCAGGCACAGATTGACAATTGATCTCCTTCATGTGGCATTGAAGGGAGTCACACTTAGGGAAGCAGAGAGTAGAATGGTGATTTTAGGGGCTAGAGTGATTTTTATATAAGAGTAATTTCAATTATTCAGAATAAATAAGTTCTGGAGAATGAATATGTAGCTTGGTGTCTATAATGCCTTATATCTAAACGATACTAAGAGAACAGAGAGTAAGTATTCTCACCTACCCTACCCCCAAGAGTTGATGTTGTGAGATAATATGTTATTTAGCTTACTGTGGCAATTATTTAACAATTTTACATATTTCAAAACATCACATTGAGCACTGTAAATATATACAATTATTCGTTAGTTATATTTAATAAAGCTGGAAAGATAAAGTTTTAATTAAAAAAAATTTGTAAACCAAAAACAGTAATAATATTTGTAAACAGATTTTTCTTGGCCTCAAAGAGAAAGTGTCAAATGGTTTAATGTAAGTCATTTATTTATTTAGGTACTGAAGATTGAACCCAGGGGTTCTTCTGCTTAGCTACATCCCTATCCCATTTTATTTTATTTTATTTTATTTTTGAGACAGAGTCTCACTAAGTTTCTCAGGGCCTCACTAACTTGCCAAGGCTGGCATTGAAGGGAATTATCTGGAATTAAGGTGTGCTGAAATTACAGGCATGCACCACTGTGCCAGGCTAATGTTAAGTTATTAAAAGATACTGTCTGCAATCTCTTTGGATTTCAGAATAAATGGATTTTTTTTCTTCTAAACATTAGCTATTAAATTGAGAAATTAATCTTGATATGACTAATGAACAGAACTATTAAGACTAAGGATCTAGATGTTCTGGTTGCTGAATGTGCATGGGATTCCCTGAATGCAGATACTCTGCTTTAAGATCAGCCACTGGTTCCTTTTACCATGGAAAGATTTAGATTATACCATACATGAAAAACATCACTTTATCTTAGAGGGAAAGTTTGTGCTTCATCTTTTCCAATTACATGGTGTTCCAGGTATGACCAAGTACACAGACATGGGGAAGATCCTCTTACCATGCAATTGTATGCTGCTAGACTATTCCATGATTACCCATAAAGCAGACATTACCTAGAAAATGAGAATGGGAGTCTTTTGAGAGCTTGGGCATGTCCACTACGAATCATTCTTGGGAGAGAGGACAATAAGAGAAGAAGAAGGTAAGAATGACAAATCTAGGTCTCTGGCCACAAGGAGGTCTCTTTTCCTCTTCAACCTTCAGATGGTTGCTCTAAAAACTGTTGTGAAAAAGCTGTTCACATGCTGGTTTAGAGCAGCAGCCAGGGAACTAGGGGTGTATATCCTACCAGAAACCCCTAAGAACATATCTGAGTCTAAGTCTGCATAGTTGTAGACCTGTGATATGTAGTAGCCAGGTCTGCATTCTACTTACATTCTTAATTTTGTTCTTGAACTTTGATTAAACATGTTTAAATGTTGCAGAATTGTCATCTTCTGTTTCACCTGGATAGAACTGTCAACAGACATCACTGTTGAGAATTAAGAGAAGTGTCCCCACATATGGAACAAAATTAACCCTAGAGGGTCTACCCCATATGTGAGTGGTTCAGAAACTGTGGGAGTATCTGCAGTGCAGGCAGCAAAATGGACGGTTGAGTTTCAAGGAACATCATAATTGATATGTGGAACACATAAGCCTACTCTGGTGAATCCAGAAAATATGTGGGGAAGTAAGATAATGAACCAATCAACAAAACTGAAAAAATCTGTGTAGAGGTATGGGATATTGAGTCATCGTAATTTCAGGACTAACAAGTAATACAACCTTGTTTTTGTGGTTATAAGCTGGTAAAAAACCTTACCATATTTAAATTTGTTCATTTGATGCTTTAATTTTAGAGAAGACAGTCCTTAAGACTTGGTTTCTCCCATTCTTGGATGGCTACCTACTGACAATAGAAATGTGCTGGAGAGCTTCCTGCTCTTTCATACTATCAACTTGGGTCTAGAAATTTAGATTACATTCTGTTCTCTTTCCATTCATTTTTACAGATGTGAAATCTAGTTAAAATGGACATCCAGGGTACCCTTCCCAGGAGAAAAGAATCAAAAGGGCTCTAAAAAATGGGCAATTCAGGACTGAGATGTAGCTCAGTAGTAGAATACTTGTCTAGCCTGCACAAAGCTCTGGTTTAGATCCCCAATACAGAAAAGGGCATGATCAGCAACCTATGATAATATCTACCATTTATTTAGCACTTGCTTTGCATATATTATTTCTAATCCTTTTTCTCAACAATACAAATAAAGTATTATTATTAAATAGACCAAAGGATACCAGAGTACTGCTGGATATGATTTTATGTAGATTGTATATCCACGAGTTCTTTAATCCAGTTTTTTTTTCTATTTTGATTTTCATAAACTAGACAACTTATCTTTTTTTCATTAGTACTTCCTATGACTCACTCATCCAAGTGATAAATTTGATTTGTCATTATTTACAGATATGCTTATGGAGACCACCAATGTTAGCCCACAATTTCCAATAAATAGCCTGTCCCTTTCTGTTCAGTGAGCAGAAGAGTAGAGGCTCCCTGACTGATAATAACATGACTGTAACATCAGTTCCTAAAGTACTTGAATTGTTTGCTTATGCATCTTTACTTACAGCTAATCAGAAATTGACTAGAGTTAGGATGAATGAGATTCAAATTAAATCATATTATACTTTATTTAAATCATTAGTCAGAAAGATTTATGTCTTTCCTTCCCCTCATCCACCAAAGGGTTCACTACTTGACATAACCTGAAACTATAATACATAATTTTTACAACTCAGACAAGAATGCCAATTTAAGTTTCAGAAATGACTCTGTGTACATTTGTGGTGATTTATGGTGTTATATTATTAGATTAATTCTATAGCTACATCAGAAGTCTGCACATCTAGGTTTGCACAACTAGACAGTTGTATATTCATCATCTTCAAAGAAGTGTCTTCCAGAGAGGAACATTTTTTACAAGGGTCATTTGTGATATTTCTTAGGTGAGCAGCTTGAATTTTACATAAATGCCTGCTTCTAATTTATGGAGGAAAACTTCACGAAACTATTCTGAAACAAAATGGCAATTCTTTTCCTTTAACTTATAGTGCTATAGTAAGTTATTTTTATTTAATGCTATACTGTCTTTAAATCTCAAATGAATAGAAACTAGCTAGTGCAAATAAAATAGTTGACTATTTAAATTTCTCATTATTTACTGGGTACTATACTGATGACTTTGCCTCCATGATTTTACTTCTGAGACCAACATTCAGAAGAAATTTTTATTATCTTCATAATCTTTATAGAACAAACCAAAAGCAAACAAAACAGAAACAGAGAGGTAAGAGTAAGTGTGTCCAAAGCCACATTGAAAATGTGCCTCACATCTCTGTTACTATGACTTTAAGGCCAATGTTGTAGCCTGGGCATTGCTTACCCTTCCAGGTCACACTGGGAATTTAACTCATTGTTCTGAGGCTGTTTTGCTCATATGATTGTATTGCCCTTTCTTGTTAGTATTTCCTCTCCTTCATTTGATTAATATCTTTTCTGATGGTTATTTTACTATTGAAATTCAGCAACTTTTGAAAACTGTACTTCAGTTTAGCTAGAAAGAAAAAAGAAAAATAAAGTGTAATCTAACTTGAGAAGTAAAACAAAAAGGATTGATTCATTTTGTTTGGAGACAAGTGAATGTGTAGAAATATTAAATTACTTATCCAAGAATAGTAAAAAAAATCAAAACCAAAATGCCACAAGAAATCAAACTGAAACAAAGCAAAATAAAAAAGAAGAAGGAGGAG
>NW_026000229.1:32386884-32399333 GCF_001458135.2 Marmota marmota marmota
AGGAGGAGGAGGAGGAGGAGGAGGAGGAGGAGGAGAAGTCCCTCCGTTATATTTTAATCATTTGGACAATTTTTGTTTGGCCTTGTGAAAGTGAACCCTAAATTGCCTTGTCCCAAAGACATACTATTCGACAAGAACAAAAAATTTAAACTGATACATAAAGCTACTTGTAGAAAGGAATAAAATTTAGGGTTCCTATCTCTAAAAAGAAAAGTCAACCTTTGATTATGCATGATTAGAATCCAAAATACAGTGTTAGTTATTGTTATGGTTTGTATGTGCAGTGTCCTCCAAATCTCATGTGAGACAATGCAGAAAGGCTTAGGGGAGAAATGATTGGGTTATGAGAGTCTTAACCCAATCAGAGAATTAATCCCCTGATGGGATTAACTGAGCGGGCAAGGTGTGGCTGGAGGAGGAGGGTCCCTGGGGGTGTGCCCTTGGTATATATATTTGGATCTGGTGAGAGAAGTCTCTGTTTCCTAATCATCATGTGAGCTGCTTCCCTCCACCATACAGAATGGAGCCAGTTGTCTATAGACTGAGACCTCTGACACTGTGAGCCCCTAAATAAACATTTCCTCCTCTAAAATTGTTCTTTTCAGGTCTTTGAGTCACAGCAGTGAAAAAGCTGACTAAAATTCTCATAGTAAGCAAAACTAGGGTAATTGTGAAAATGAAAGAAAATAGAAGCAGTAATTATTTTTATTTATAATTAGAACGTTCACACAAAAGAATTTATAATTTGTTAATGGAACACATATTAAATACAATGGATGGGTATAGGGATATTTTTTAAGAAAACATTAACATAATGCAATAAAGTCAAATAACTCAACAAATCATTAAATCTATTTAAAAGCAAGTGTGCAATGGTACCATCTTAAAAATTTTAATTACTCATAAGCATCCATATTAATTGAAGCACCAAATAAAATGGGAGTGTAATGTGAAGATCTCTAACAATTAGGTAATACATGAAAATAACTTATGTGCAATAAATTTATGTGCATAAATCAAGAAACAAACAAATGTTTACTTGATCAAAAAGTATCTCAGCACTCATATGAAGAGAAAAAATGTCATCCAAATTAAAGACAAAAGTCAATTTATATAATGTAACTAAACATAAATTGCTTGAAACCTCAAATCACTATTGATCATTTAGGACTCATTAAAGGGTATTATCAGTTTCAAACATCTTGAAAGGTGAGGAGAAAATTTAATTAGATCACAATTAATCTTTAGATATTAAAAATATGAACTAAGACATTTGAGTTTTCTACTTTGCTGTCTTTTGACAACATTTGTAAATTAGACAGAAACATGGCAGGACTCAAACGTGACACCTTATCATTCTTTTGTTCATTATCTTATTGACATAATTTGTTAATTTGTAAAATAGTATACTTTTGCAAAGGTGAGTAATCAGTTTCAAGTTTTATGTGCTATTCTGAGTATCTGACTGTATTTCATTTATTTTTTATGTTCATTGCATTTTGCATTCTGAATGTAAAATATATAAATATATAGATAAATATGTCTTATGTATATATAAACATATATTTGTGTATTTTTATAATATGAAAATATTTTAATTCTTGGGGCTGTGGCTGTGGCTCAGTGGTAGAGCGCTTGCCTTGCATGTGCGAGACACTGTATTTGATCCTCAGCACCACATAAAAATAAATAAAGATATTGTGTCCAACTACAACTAAAAAATAAATATTTAAAAATATATATAGATAAATATGTCTTATATATGTATAAACATATATTTGTTTATTTTTATAATATGAAGATATTTTAATTCTTGTGCT
Organism: Marmota marmota marmota; assembly: GCF_001458135.2. NCBI lineage: Eukaryota > Metazoa > Chordata > Mammalia > Rodentia > Sciuridae > Marmota > Marmota marmota. The sequence goes on from NW_026000229.1 coordinate 32,388,705, forward strand.
TTCCATTATTTTGAGTAATCCTAAACCAAATATAAACATAAAATTTAAAAAAATGCAAAAGTACAAAGTTAGTGGACTTGTCCTTGTTTAAAGAATAATTTTCACAGAGATGTGTATTACCTCTGATATGTGTCTAAAATATATCTTTACAATCATTTTAGCTCAAATGAACTGCTCTAGTTCCATTTTATCCAATGAACCTTGCAGTGCTGACCTGAGTTAGAAATTTGAAGTTTTTAGAAATAGAGACGGAAGAACTAAGTGTGTCGATATTCTTAAAATAGTGATTTGTTTTGATTAACAAAGCTTTGCTTTTGTGATAAAATGCCTACTAATAGTCTTTTAATTGAAACTTTTAAAATCAGAATGTTGTCTGAATCCTGTTAAATGTTACTTTCCTGTCTCAATTCAGATTTTCTTAATCTACATTTTTGTGTTGAATATTGTTATACTATCTGCCTCATTATGCTGAAGAAAGATGAAGTAAGCTATTAACATTCTGAACGCCCTATGAGATGTTATGATATATAATGTCATTCATTTTTATGAGTTGGCTGTCAGTTCCCGGCTGCAATAAACTTATAATTCCTCTCTAGCATGATGTGATGCTTAGCGTTGCTGCAAAATTCTTATGAAAATTTCAATAATTGTAAATTAAAGCAAAAGTAAATAGGACATTTATGAAATGGTTGGTGCCGAAAGTCAAGTGGTGCAGAACAGGACTCTGTAAGATGGTTGGTCATTATTTGCTTTGTAGCTCCAAATCATAATGCCACTGTTATTTTCTTTACTGGAAAAAAAAAGGGGGGGACTCAGAGACATTCAGTATGTTCATCTGCAGAGCCTGGTGTGCCAATGCTCAGGAAAAGGTAAGATGACAAAGCAGTATTACTCCTGCACCAAGTCTACACTCAGATTGCTGCATGATGTCATTTGCCAGAAAATCTGAAAGTTGTAGTTTGAATAGAGAAATTTTCTATTTAAATATTTAAAAGGGAAGGTGAAGGCAGTGCTTTACATGCCAGCTCATGGCCTTATTAAATGAATATGTTAATGTAGCATTCAACTTGCAAATTTTCTCATGCAAAATAAAAAACAGCTACAAGGAAGATTCTCCCAGGACAGATAATGCTATATTATTTAAGTATGTGTTACCCCAAACCTGCAAACTGTCATTCAAAACAAAGAAAATTATGCTCAGTGTTCTCTTGTGTATTCATTTTTTAGCTGGCTGTGGCATATGTAGTTGCAAAGATAGGAAATATTTTAAATTAAATAGATAACAAATTTTATTATAATGAATGTGATTGGGAAATGGCATACAAAGAAGACTGGTAATCTGTCACTTATTTCATTGCATTCATTCTCATCTCTATTATCGTCTTAGAATGGGGCTTGAGATAAAGCTTCTGAGCTAAATTCTTAAGCACTAACTTTGTTTAGTGGTAGTAAAATATAATAACCAGGGTTAACCTGAAAATGTGAAGAGGCCAGTGAAATACAATTTGAGAAGATGTAGGAAGGCAACCACATGCAAATGGCGGCACTTATATTCTACCATTTAGGGAAGGATCTTTTCTCTGTATTCTCACTGTGAGTCTTTAACAGTCATATACTAACACTGTAGTAGTGTTACAGGTGTGGCTTAGTGAGGTTTTCCTCTAAACACCAGAATATTCATGTCCTCTGGCCACACAATTAGTTACCTCATGGCTTCTACCAATTGAATCTTGTTGCAATTGGTAATGGTATGAATCATTCATGCAGCTCAGAAATATCATCAAACCAGCAAAATATGCCTGATCAATATACTTCATTAGAGTAACAGCTTATTTGCTTCTTTAAATGTAATTCACAGATCAGATATATTAGAAGTCTTGGAATACCTGTTAAAATGTTGGATTTAGGATCCTACTTCAGAGCTACTGAGGTAGAATCTGTATGATTTTTAAAATTTTATTTTCAGAGCAGTTGTAGGTTTAGAACAAATTGAGTAGATGTTAAAGATTTTTCCACACATACATTCCCCCATGCATGCATAGCCTTTCCCATTACAACATTCCCAAATTTGGTACATTTTTTACAGCCGACGAACCTATATTGACACTAAGTCCATAATTTGTGTAAGGGTGTGTTCTTGGTGTCACATAGTCTATGGGTTTGGACAAATGCATGGTGACATACATCCACCCTAGTTGGATTTAGGACAGCAGTTGCCCTGTGTTAAATAATCTTCTGTGTTCTATTTATTCATCTGTTTGTTGTTCCACTGTAACCTGTGATGGCTTCTGATCTGTTTACTGTCTCCATACTTTTGACCTTTTACATTGGATTCTTTCACCTAACAGCAGACATTTAAGTTTCTCTGTTTGTGTTCATGGTGTGAATCGTTCATTTCTTTTCGCCTCTGGAAGCACCACAGTTTACTTGTCCATTTACCTATTGAAGGATATTTTTGTTGCTTTCAAGTTTTGGCAATTATAAACAAAGCTGCTATAAACATCTATGTGCAGGTTTTGCATGAACATATGTTCAAAGTCCTTTGGGCAAATACTAGTGACCAGGATTGCTGCACTGAATTAGAGTATGCTTAGTTTTCTAAAAAATCACCAAAGTGTCTTCCAAAGTGGTTGTACCATTTTTCATTCCTACCAGCAATGAATGAGAGTTTCTGTTGCTCCATATTATTGTCAGCATTTGGTGGTGTCAGTGTTCTTGATTTTGGCTACTCTAAGAGTAGTGTAATGATATAGGATGGCTGTTTTAATTTGCATTCCCCCATTACCACGTGATTTGGGAAATCTTTTCATATGCTTATTTGCTAACTAATATCTGTTAAGGTTTTTTGCTCTTTTTGTTTTTTTAGTTAGATTGTCAGTTTTCTTATATTTGAGTTTAACTATTATTGCCTAGCATGTGTGAGGCACTGGGTTCGATTCTCAACACCAAGTATAAATAAATAAAGTCTATTGACAACTGAAAGAAATATTCTAAAAAAATTACCAACACAAAAAAGAAAACATGGTATATAAATAACAGAATATTATTCAACACTAAAACAGAAGGAAATACTCTTATTGTGACAACACAGATGAAACTGTAGGGTATTATGAAAGAAACAACCAAGCACAGAAAGACAAATACCATATGATTTGTGGAGTGTAAAAAGTCAAGCTCATATAAATAAAATGATGGTGGTTACCAGAGGCTGGAGAGATGTCAAAGGGTTAAAAATTTCAGCTAGGAGGATATATAGGAGATCTATATCATGCCAAGATGACTAGTTAAGAACAAAATGGTATCTTTGAAACTTCTCTCTGAGTAGTTTTTAAGTATTCCAAAAAATAAAAAAAATGATAAGTATATGAGGTAATGCATTTGTTAAATCTTGATTTATTATGTAATGTAAGGTATGTTAAACATCACATTTACTCTTTAAATGCATGTCGTTTTCCTTGTTGATTAAAATAAATTGAAAAAAAATAGGTTTTTTTTTACACTTTGGGTATCAGTCATTTGTTTGATATGTCTTTTGCAAACATTTTCTCCCAGTCTGTGGTTAATCTTTTCTTCTTTTGAGAATCTGCATAAATTTTTTGTTGATTACCAGCAGGTTACACATTCTAAGCTAATTCCAATGGACTTAGAACTTGCTACCAGGGTTATCAGTGTGTGTTGCAATTGCTGTTGTGTTTTTAGCTGCACTGATATTTACGGTTTCAGGTTAACTGGCAACATATTACAAACTTCCTCTAATGTAGTAAGAAATGTAAATAGGGAGCTACTTCTGAGTCTAGAGTTCCTAAGATAAGTTCTTAAGATAAGCCAGGCATAGTTTTAATTTTGCTCTTCTGTTTTTAAAGTTTCTATTGTGGCTGCTTAAAAATAATCTGTTTGGCTGTGGATCTTAGTGTTTATGACATGCCTGTATTTTTATTTGTTTAGATATTCTGTTGGAGGTTCTTTATACTTATTGGATCTGTGGATAATTGTCACATTGATTTTGGAAAATTTCTTGAGTATGATCTCTTCTGAGTCTTCTCTTGCTGTGGTCTCCCTTCCCTCTCTCCTTCTTGGACTTTATTACAGTGTATCATTATGTTTAATTTTGTCTCACAGATTTTGAATATTTTGTTGTTGCTGCTATCACTGTTTTCTTTTTTCTTACTTCTATTGGAGTCATTTCTATTAAATGGCTTTAAGTGCAATTATTCTTTTTGTTTACTGTTTCTATTCTTCTGATAAATCCATCAAAGGAATTCTTCAGTTTAGATATCATAATTTTATTCCTAATGCTTCCATTTGATTGCTTTTGTAGTTTCTAATAGTTGAAATTCACTGATTATTCATATTGTCCAGACTTTCTACTAAATCACACACCATAGTTCTTATTTTGACATAGTTTTTATATTTGGAAAATATTAGATCTATCCCTATTAACTATTTTATCTCTTCACAATATGTTCTTTTATTCTTGATTTTTTAATATGTATATACATATTGAAAATTTTCATAAACTTACAGATTGTAATAAATATTGTAATATTTATTAGCATAAGATTGGGAAGCCTGTGGGAAAAACCTGTTGAATTGGTGTGAACTCTACGTTTTTGGCTTTCAAATATTTTAAATTGTCATGTGAGGCCATAACTGAACTTAGGCATTTGTTAAAATTTTATGCTTCCTTCCTAGTTGATTTATGGCAGCTACTTCTTCCTATGCTCTGTCAAAGGTAAATGTTTGTATTCTACCCCTACTAGGAAGACTGTCTTACTCTTAGAAATCCAGATAAAGTGATAAGTGTGTACACTCAGCTCTGTTGGATGCACTCAACTGCGGTTTTGTACCTTATTTGGCACCTTTTCACTGTTAGGACAGTACTGATGTTTTCTGCAAGTGTTTTGCATCTTATGTGGCAAAAAAAAATTGTCTTCAATTACTTTATTGCCCCTCTAGTAACTTTTGCTCCACTTACTATGTTGGTACCTAGAGCCAGGCAGAACAAAGGAATAAAATAAGTATAGCCAAAAGACAATACCTTTCTCCTAAGTTTTTATCAGTTTCATTACAGAGTCCTTCTGGAATGTAATTTAACATGCAGTCAATCATTTATTAATTAATTCAACAAATGTTTAGTCAACATATCAGTATGATATATTTACCAGTAACATTTCCTAAGAACTTAGTAGCTATTGTACTAGTTGTTAGACATATGAAAATTAATATCATTTGTAGATTATTTTATCATCTTTCTGGGAAAACAAAGAGAAAACTTTTAGACCAGGACGCAAGAAAAGACCACTGACTCCAATTAAAATAAAATTAAAGCAAGTTTATTATTTTGACCGGCCAGGCTGCCTCTCCCTCCCAAAACGGCGGGAACAAGACAGCCACCCCGGCTTTCCTGCAGCCCAGCTTTATAGCCCAGAAAGTTACACAAAGGGGGGTTACAGATAACAGAACTCTGACAAGCATCACACTAATGTAATAGTTTACATTTTTTGCTGGCCCCAACATCAGAATTTATGAGGACCATTAGAGCCTCAGAGAGGGTCGTTGTCTGGCCAGGGAAGGCCAATATTTATGAGGTGTCACTAAGTTTCAGAGAGGGCTGCTATCTGCTCAGAGAGCCAGGCATGGGTGAGTTCAAGGCATGGGCAGGCATTCCAAGCAGGTTCAGAATTTGCAGTAATTTATAGTAAAGCCGAAATTATCTTTTCATGGCTTTGTGGCGAGATGACTCCCAATTTTAAGAAAAGATCAGGTTGGGTCTATCAAAAACCTTTGTAAAAGGTAGTACTAAAAGGAGAATTCAGTTATATGGGCAGTCACTATATAAATATATTAAAATTATTCTGTATCTCCACAATAATTACATAATAATTATAATATGCAGACAAAAATCTAATTCACAAGAGCAACACTAAGTATAAGCTATTTAAGAATAAATGCAACAACAAATATAAACAAACCATATGAAACCAAAACATCTTTTCACATACATTAAATGAGACCTTAGTTCATGAGAAGTCATATTCATATCCCCAGATGGGAAGATTCAAGATTGCAAAGATTTTGATTCTTCCAAAACAAATTTATAAATTAATAATATTGCCAATTTAAATTGTATAGCTGTTTTTAGGGGACCTTGATTAAAATAAGCTTTCAGGAAAGCAAAGAAATAATAAAATATTAAACTATACTTGATGAAAATGGCTGTTGTGTATCTTTTGCACTATCTGAGTTACGTGGGGTACTGGAGACAGGGTACCAGTACAAGGCAGATGGATGTCTTGACCTTGAGAAATTACCCACTTTAAGAAAATTCTTACACTTAGTGAGAAATTACTTGAAGGATTAGTTTTGTCAATTTGTCTGGAAATTCTTCCCTGAGGAAATACTATTTGACTATTTGATTAATAATATTTAGTAGCTAAATCCTTAGGAAATGTTACTGGTAAATATATAATGCTGATATATCAGCTAAACATTTGATTAACTGTCTGTTTTCAGAGGTTTATTTCCTTAATTTGGAGGATATATCACATAGAATTTTAAAAAAATGAAAAGTTTGGCTAACATGCAAATAAAATATATTTTAAGGCTGCTGCTACTGGTCTTCCAGAATCTGGCAGGTGTAAGAAAAGCAGAATTCCTAGTCCTAAATGGAAGTGAATGGTGCTCCACTACTTAACATAAACCTAAACTGGAAGACAAAAGGAAAAGGAAATGGATTCCTTTCATAAGTCTTGAGGCACCACAGTAAGAGGAGTTTCTTCTGGTTCAGCTGAGGTGAACAGCAGCACTCTATCAGCTGTCTTGGGTTGTCAAGGACTCAACTGTCCAGCACCACCCAATATAAAGCTGTGATAATTAAAGGAGACACACAAACTTAAATAACCTATGAATTAAGAATATGAGTAAACTCATATGTCAATGGCAAATGGTTGGATTATTTAAAATATAAGAGCCAGGTAACTACTTGTTAAATTTGGGGTTTTCTCTTCTCACATCTTATGAAGCAATATGTTCAACATTAATGAAAGGTTTAAACCTGGAAAACAGAGGGAAAAAAGCATAAGTCTAACTATTTATATAACCTGAAAATAAGGAAGGATTCTAAAAGCATGACATTAAGTGTAAAAGCCAAGCTGAAGAAGGGTTGATTACTCAAACTTTTTTTTGTTTTGTTTTTAATTATAAGAATGAAATTAATTAGAGGTAATAAATAAATGCACTTAACATAAAAATAACTCATAAATTAGTTGGAAAAATGAGACTCAACTAAATAGAAAATCTAAAAGAACATAAATAAGTAATTTATTGAGGAAGAAATGTAATGGCTAGGAAGCATATTTTAAAATCTTATTATTTCTGATAATGGAAATGCCAACTAAAGTGTATATTTATATCTTTTATAATCAAATTGTTAAAGATTATTTTAAAACAATGCCCTTCTTAGAATTTCTTAGATTTGAGAAAAATCAGCTTGCATGAATTGGTAAAGACTGATATAGCATTGATATAGGAAGATAATATATTGATATGATAGAATAATATTGACATAATAAGATAATGAATGTTAATATGAAATTGATATAATGTGGAAGACAACTGGGTAGGTACCAAGAATTTAAAATATCATAAAGTTGTCTATACTTTTGTCTTATGTCTTCACATATTTTCACAGAATAAATTACTGCAGCAGAAGTGAAATTGTGTCAACTATTTGTTTACAGGATGCTTAACAATATACTATTTATTGGTAAAGAAAAATAGGAAGTTGGTACCTCCAAACAATAGGATATAATGTAGATATTTAAAGTGATACTTTAAAAATACAGTTGCTGACATGATATCTTGATTATAATATTAAATGAAAAAAATTATATAAAAAGTTTGCTTAGAGTATATTTTCATTAAAATATACATATGTAATAAATGCCACCAACTATACCTTAATATGTTAAAATGTTTATCTGTACATGCTGTCCTGAGTGATAATTTCATTTTCTCCTTTTTACTTCCATTGAAGTTCTATATTTTTTGTGATGAATAATTTTTACATGTGCATTTTTAAGTTTACTTTAAAAAGAATTAGCCTGGGCCTTCATCCTTACACAGTTATTTATTTTCTATGTGCTTTGGATTATTTCTCAACTTGACCTTCCATATCAGAATAAAAATACCCATTTTCTGTTGCTTTTTAAGGTTCTCATCATATAAAGAATATAAAGTACTATATTTCTCCTTCCTTTCCCAAGAGATTCCTGGGAATAACATTTCCATTGTAGATTTTTAAAGACTGTTACTTCAAATCTGTGTATTTTACTGTTTGTATAATTGAAAATTTGACTAATGATATAAACTTCAAAATTTGACTAACAATAACAAGAATCAGAATAGGAGCGTCAATGTTGAAAAAAATGTCCCTGATAATCACTCATTTTCCTGCTCTTTTTCCCTCAAGTGAAAATCCAGTTTGGTTTTGTGGGAGGATATGGTGACTACAATTATTGTGCTTTGAAGGCCTAGACGGACGGTACACTCCTACATGGCAGGAAGTCTGGAGATATAAGATCTACACTGGACCTTCCTGTTTTTGTCAGAAACATCTTACATCTTGGTGTTGCCTGCAGAATTGTAATGCTGATTCTGCAGAAGATTTTGATGTTGCTCATAGACAGACGGCAATACATGGAGAATCAGAGGGAACAGAGGAGCATCTGATAGAATCACATTGCTGTTCAACAATGTGATTGTTTACTGTGTTCAAAAATCTGTTCCTGATCAATAATAAATATTTACTGAGTTCTCACTTTGTACTGCAATAAGATCTTTACATTTAAAATCTTATTCAGTCTTCATCATAGTCAATTTTGGAGATAAGAAAGCAGGTCAGAAAGTTAAGTAATTTCCCCCACAGTTAGACAGTCAAATGTCTTAAACATAGACTCTCAGAAGTTCTCCAGATCAGCCTCCCTTGCTTTTTATCCACTGAGATTTTTATCTTTCCAGTTAGAACTTTTTGCAAAGCATAGCAATGTTTATATCTTTGTTGGCCTGCGTTTTGAGCAGCATCCTGCATAAGACTTACTAGAAAGTTCTACATTGCCTGTGCTAGGTCCTGTATGATATATGGAAGACCCTGTGAGATTATGATATTGGAATCATGAGAAATACATTTTAAAACACCTAAGGCTAATTATTTAAGAAACTGAGAAAATATAATTTTGACACAGACCTTTAAACTACAAAGAAATGATCAAACAGATATTCTAATTACAAAAATGTAAGTGAATTTCAATACAGAATGAATATAGTTAAGATTAGATTAAGTATTTCTGTAAAGGAAAATAATGCAAATAAATATATATTCAAAAAATATCTAAACTGAAATGTGGTAACATAAAAAAAAATTAGGTACATATAATAAGCCCAAAACTGGAAGTCATCTGGGTTTCTTATGGTTTGGACTATTATGATAAAAACTGTTGAAAACATTCTGTACACTTGAGAAAGGGTAAAAAGCTAGCATAAATATGTAATTAAAATCTCAAAGGGACCAGAAGAGAGAAATAAGGAAGAAGCAATATTTGATATGATAATGGCTAAGTATTTTCCAAAACACATTATATAATGGAGTCCAGATATAGTACACCTTAACAGGATAATAACTAAGGAGCCATATCTAGGCACACTGTGACACTGTTAAGATCAAACATAAAGAGAATATGTTAAAAGCATTCCCAGAGAATGGCATATCATCTTTAAAGTGACAAAAATAAAACTGACAATTAACTTCTAAACAGCTACAAAATGTTGAAGGTGCTAAAAGAAAATAATTTAAAATTTAAAATTCTAGAGTAGCAACATACTTCTCAAAAAAGAAATGAAAATTAAATCTTTTTTCAAAGAGCAAAAAGTGAATGTACTCCTTGACAATGGCATATCTACCTATAAAGAGATACCATAAGGAGTTCTCAGAAACAAAGGAAGTGATCACAAATGTAAATTAAAAGAAGAAAGACTGATGAGCATCATAAAGAGTAGTTGTGAGGGTACATTTCAATGGCTATTTATTTAAAAATGGTAACAAATATATACATTAAATTATATATTTATATAGAATAAATGAAAATGATAACATATGTGTGCCTAAAATTCTTGCATTATCCAGAAAGTATTAAAAGTTATAATGTATATTAGATTTTAATATGACTAAAGTGTTATGTTAGAATCACTAGGATGAATGCTAAAAAAATAACAAAATGATGTATACTAATAGGATAAAAAACTAAATTACTGACACTAATTAATGAAGAAACAAAAATAGTTAATTAATCTGAAGAAAACAAGAAAAGAAGTAATGGTACAAATTAGTCAATGAAAAAATGAGTTTGAAACTCAAATATATAAGTCTTAAGTGTGAATTGATCAAATACTCTAAGGAAAAATATTATCAAATTTAAAAATTAATTTAAAAATGATAGAAAGTTGGTATACCTTTACTAAAAATAATAGACAAAGAAGAATTTAAAATAACAAGCACTACTAGAAATATATATATATATATATATATATATATATATATATATATATATATATATACATACACACAAACACATA
>NW_026000229.1:32399340-32570100 GCF_001458135.2 Marmota marmota marmota
CAGCACTAAAAAATGACAAAATCATAGAATTTGCAGGGAAATGGATGGCATTAGAACAGATTATGCTAAGCGAAGCTAGCCAATCCTTAAAAAACAAATGCCAAATGTCTTCATTGATATAAAGAGAGCAACTAAGAACAGAACAGGGAGGAAGAGCATGAGGAAAAGATTAACATTAAACAGAGACGAGTGGGGGGAGAGAAAGGGAGAGAGAAGGGAAAGCATATGGAAATGGTAGGAGACCCTCAATGTAACACAAAATTACATATAAGAGGTTGTGAGGGCAAAGGGGGGGGGAACAAGGGAGAGAATTGAACAACAGCAGATGAGGTAGAGAGGGAAGATGGGAGGGGAGGGGAGGGGGGATAGTAGGGGATAGGAAAGGCAGCAGAATACAACAGTCAATAATATGGCATTATGTAAAAATTGTGAATGTGTAACTGATGTGATTCTGCAATTTGTATTTGTGGTAAAAATGGGAATTCATAACTCACCTGAATCAAATGTATGAAAGATGATATGTCATGAGCTTTGTAATGTTTTGAACAAGCAATAAAAAAATTTTTAAAAAAAGAATTTAAAACAGCTATTTAAGAAAATGCAATGAATTTTGAGAGAATACAGATAAACAATTTAAAATTCTAAGAGAAAAACTTAACAGAGAGAAATACTTTTAAAAACAGAAATTCTTAAGCTAAAGTATACATTAAGCAAAGTTAAAAACATGATGAAAGTTATTAATAGTAGAAAAGCCAAATAGAAGAAATAATTAGTGAGTTAAAAGACAGGCCATTTGAAAATACACATTCTGAGAAGATAAAACAAAAAATTGAAAGGAAACACAGAAAACTATGCAAACTTTGGAACAGCATTAAAAGAGTAAATATTTGGGTTAATGGTATTCATGGGAGGACTTAAAAATGGCAAGGAGTAGAGTGCTTATTCAAAGTAGGGGAAAATAAGTGTTCAGGAAAAGGAAGATTAAAGTTCATCAGTCAAATTCAAGTTGATCATGTCTATCCCAAGACATATGGTAATGAAGCCCTCAAATATTAACAATAACGAGAAGATTCTCAAGGCATTAAAAGAAAAGAAACAACATGCAACTATGTCCCAATCCACCAATTGCAGACTTCTCAGCAGAAACTTTATAGACCAGGAAAGACTCGCATGAGATTTTCACAGTACAAATGGAAAAGCACTACTAAGTGGTAGTCCTCCATCCAGAAAAGCCATTCCTTAGAAATGAAGGAGAGATAAAGACATTTCTGAACAAACAAATGCTAAGAGAATATATCTCCACCAGGCCTGTTATAAAAGAAATGCTAAAGGGAGTTTTTCAAACTAAAAAGAAGATATGTTAATAAGTAAGAAGGAAATATTGTAAGGTAAAAAATTCCCTGATAGATGGGTGCTATGGTGCATGCATGTAATCCCCGCAGCTAAGGAGGTTGAGGCAGGAGCTTCATGAGTTCAAAGCCAGCCTCAGCAATTTAGCAAGGCCCTAAGCAACTCAATGAGACCCTGAATCAAAATAAAATATAAAAAGAGCTGGGGAGGTGGCTCAGAGGTTAAGCAAGCCTTGATTCAATTCCAAACCAAACCAAACCAAACCAAACAAACTCACTGGTGAGGGTTACTAAAAAGACAAATTCTTAATGTTTTAATTGTGTAAATTTGGTGTTAAATCATCCATATCTTTAGTATGATGGCTAAAAAAACCAAACAATTAACAATAACAGCATTCATATGTGAAGACAGGCAATACAGAAAAATGTGAATTGAGACATAAAAATTCAAATGTTGAGAAAAATGAAGAGCAAGTGTAGAGGATTTCATTAATATATTTTATACTTGATTTTTTTATCTTCACAATCATGTTGAATTGCTATTATTTCAGAATAGCGTTTTATAATAAAAAGATATATTTTAAAGCCAAACCCAAAAACATAATAGATAAACCAAAAATAATAAGCAATGAATTGCTACTAGAGGTAATCACTTAACTACAAAGAGAGATTATAAGAGGAGGATAAAGAAAGAAACTACAATGAAATTAGAAAACAAATTTAAATACCTTGGGTTAAAATGCCCAATTAAAAGTCATATAATGACTGATTAGATTTTTAAAAAGACAATATAACTATGTGTTGCTTATAGGAAATGCACTTTACCTGTAAGGTAGACTAAAAGAGAAGGGCATAAAAAGATAGTCCATGAAAGTGGAATCCAAAAGAAAGCAGGATTAGCCATTATATCACATAGACTTTAAATCAAAAGCAGTTAAAGAGAGATTATTCTATAATGATGAAGGAGTCATTTCAACCAGAGGAAATAATGTATATGCACCTAATATTAGAATATTATATATTTGGTGCATATATATTTATATTGTTGTGTCAATTGTAATGCCTTCCCTTTTACCTCTGATTTTATGTACTCATGACTTCTCCCCTCTTAGTCTATTCAGATGATCATATGGATTTTATTTTACCTTTTTACTTAACATCCTAATTTCAGCAATTTACACATCTTCCAGACATAAATCCAACGAATACAACAAATTAAGTTGTACCCAAAACCAATGAAACTAATGGAATTCTATAGAACATTACATGAAACAACTGCAAAATGCATTCTCTCCAGCACATGGAAAATTCTCCAGGAAGATTAAATGATGGATCACAAATCCATTCTCAAAAACTTTTTAAACATTGAAATCATATCAAGTATTTTTTCCAACCACTATGAAATAAAATCAGTAATAAATAACAAGAAAACTGTTGAAAATATACAAATATTTGGAAATTCAACAAAATATTTTGGAATCAACTTAACAAAAGAGATGAAAGATCTATATAATGAAAACTACAGAACCCTAAAGAAAGAAGTCAAAGAAGACCTTAGAAGATGGAAAGATCTACCTTGCTCTTGGATAGGCAGAATTAATATTATCTGCCTATAATTTCCAAAAGCACTATACAGATGTAACGCAATCCTGATCAAAATTCCAATGACATTCCTTATAGAAATAGAAAAAGCAATCATGAAATTCATCTGGAAAAATAAGAGGCCCAGAATAGCTAAAGCAATCCTTAGCAGGAAGAGTGAAGCAGGTGGCATCACTATACCAGACCTTAAACTATACTCCCAAGCAATAGTAACAAAAACAGCATGATATTGGCACCAAAACTGATGGGTAGACAAAGGTACAGAATAGAGGACACAGAGACTAACCCACAAAATTACAAGTATCTTATACTAGACAAAGTTGCCAAGAAAATGCACTGGAGAAAACATAGCCTCTTCAACAAATGGTGCTGAGAAAACTGGAAATCCATATGTAACAAAATGAAATTAAAGCCCGATCTCTCACCATGCACAAAACTCAACTCAAAATGGATCAAGGACTTAGAAATACAAACAGAGACCCTGTGTCTAATAGAAAAAAAAAGTAGGCTCTAATATCCATTGTGTGGGATTAGGCCCAATTTCCTTAAAGACTCCTGTGCCACAAGAATTAAAACCAAGAATCAATAAATGGGATGGGCTGAAACCAAAAAGTTTCTTCTCAGCAAAAGAAACAATCTGTGAGGTGAATAGAGAGCCTACACCTTGGGAATAAATCTTTACCCCTCACACATCAGATAGAGCACTAATCTCTAGGGTGTATAAGGAACTCAAAAGTTAAACACTAAAAACCCAATATCCCAATCAGTAAATGGGCCAAGGAACTAAACAGACACTTCTCAGAAGATGATATGCAATCAATCAACAAATATATGAAAAAATGTTCATCATTGCTAGCAATTAGAGAAATGCAAATCAAAACCACTCAAAGATTTAATCTCACTCCATTCACAATGGCAGCTATTATGCATACAAATGACAATAAGTTTTGGCAAGCATGTGGGGGAAAAGGTACACTCATATACGGCTGGTGGGACTGCAAATTGGTGCAGCAAATATGGAAAACAATATGGAGATTCCTTGGAAAACTGGGAAGGGAACCACCATTTGACCCAGGTGTCCCTCTCCTTGGTCTATATCCAAAGGACTTAAAATCAGCATACTACAGGGACACAGCCACATCAATGTTTATAGCAACACAATTCACAATAGCTAAACTCTGGAACCAACCTAGATGTCCCTCAATAAATGAACAGATAAAAAAATGTGGCATATATACACAATAGACTATTACTCAACAATAAAAGAGAATGAATTGGTGTGAATATACTGTGTATACAACCAGAGATATGAAAAATTGTGTTCTATGTGTGTAATAAGAATTGTAACGCATTGTACTCTCATATATAAATTTAAAAAGCCATAAAAAATAAAAAATAAAAAGCAAGCACGTGTACACACGCGCGCGCACACACACACACATACACACACATTACTTTCAAACAACCAAAAGGTGAAGTAAAAATTGAAGAAGAAAATTTTTAAATTTCCTGTTATATATGAAAATGGAAACACAAAATACTAAAACCTATGGGATACAGCAAAAGCAGTCAGAAGAAGGGATTTTATAGCATACATTACCTAAAGTATCAAAGCAGAAAAATATCCAATAAACACCCTGAAATTGGACCTCAAGGAATTAGTAAAACAACAACATCCTAAATTTAAAATTGGTGGAAGAAAAGGGATAAAAAGTCAAATTAAAAGTAAATGAATTATACAGCTTAAATAAAAGGAAGAGAAAACCAAAACAATCAGTGAAAAAGGAACTAGTTTTTCAAAAAGATAAAATTGACAAACCCCTTGATGGCCTAATAAGGAAAAAGGAGAGGCAGGGAGAGAAGACATGAGTACATAAAATCAGAGGTAAAAGAGAAGGCATTACACCTGACCCCAAAATATAAAGGATCATTATGGATTATTATAAACAACTATATTCCATCAAATTTGAAAACACAGAAGAAATGAACAAATTCCTGGATGTATACACCCTATGAAAATAGACTCATGACAAAATAGAGAAACCAGAACAAACTAATACCATATAATGGAATTAGATCAATACTAATAAGTGTCCCATCAAACAACAAGGAACATCCCAGGACCAGTTTGCTTCACTGCTAAATTCTACCAAATACTCAAAGAAGAATTTACACCAATATTTGTTAAACTAGTCCAAAAAGTTGTAGAAGAGGAGTATCCTATCTAAACTCATCATGTGAGGCAAGCATTACACTGACAGCGAAACCAGATAAGGACATACGGAGCAGGTAGGGGGAGATATAGGCCCCATATTCTTGATGGACAGAAGCAAAAGTCCTCAACAAAATAATAGCAAATTGAATTCAGCAGCACATTGAAAAGATTATTCACCATGATTAAGTGGAATTAAGTGGGATTCGTTCCAGGGAAACAAGGATAGTTTAACCTAACAAAAATCAATAAATGTGATACACCACATTAGCAGAATGAAGGTTAAAAAAAATCTATATGATCATCTGAATTGACAAAAAAAGCAATTTAATAAAACTCAACTTTTCTTTTATGATAAAACTCTATAGAAATTAGGTAAAGAAGGAATATACTTCAATAAAACAAAGGTTCTGTATAACAAGCCAACTGCTGATATTATACTGTGGGAAAAGACTAAAAGCTTTCTCTCTAAGCTCTGGAAAAAGAGTAGGGTGCTGACTTATCATCACTTTATTATTCATAATACTGGAAGTTCTAGCCAGGGCAATCAGGCAAAAGAAAGAAATAATGGAGGTATTCATATTGGAAAAACAGAAAACAGTTGTCAATGTTGCAGATAACATGATCATGATCTTATGTACAGAATACTCCCAAAAATATAAGAACTAATCAATGAATTTTGCAAAGTTGCAGGTTATAAAACCAACATACAAAGATGGGTAGCTTGATATATTTTAATAGTGAATTATATAAAATAGAAATCAAATAAGCAATCCCACATATAAAAGCTGCTAAAAAGAAAGAGAAAATAAAAAGGAGAAAAGAAAGAAAAAAGAAAACCTAGGAATAAATTTAAATGAAAGTGGTAAAGAATCCCTACAATAAAAACTATAAAACATTGAGGAAGGAAATTGAAGGACAATAAATAAATAAGTAAATAAATATACATATAATATACATATAATTTAAATAAACATATAATATAAATAAATAAACATATAATATAAATAAACTTATAATAAATCATATGTGCAGATTATTAAATTGACTCAAAGTGATCTATATATTCAATGCAATCCCTATCAAAATGCCAATGACATTCTTCATAGAACTAAAAATTGTAAAACATAAAACAAATAACAACAATAATAAAACCCAACAGCCACCCTCCATATAGCTATAGCAACCTTGAGAAAAAGAACAAAATAGGAGGCCTCATAGTATCTGAGTTTATATATATGACAAAGCTGTAGTAACCTAAATTGCAAATTACTGGCATAAAAACAGTGTCATAGACCCATGGGGCAGAAGAGAGGTCTTAAATAAATCCACATACCCACAGCTAACTGATTTTTGGCAAAGGTGCTAAGAAATTGCACTGGAGAAAGCACATTTTTTTTTTCATGAATGAGGGTAGAGAAATTGGATAGCCACATGTAAAGAATAAAGCTAAACCCCTCTCTCTCATGAGTTACAAAAATCAACTCAACATGGATTAAAAACCTAAACATATGATTTGAAACTTTTAAGCTGCTAGAAGAAAACAGGATAAATGCTTCAGGATATTGGATTAGGCAAGGATTACTATCAGAGAAGAGCCATTACACATAAGAAACAAAAGAAAAAAGAGACAATCAAAATTACATCAAACTGAAGTTTCTGCACAGCAAAGGAAACAATTGGCAAAGCAAAGAATCAGAGACAATATTTGTAAATTGTATATCTGTCAAGGGATATCATTCAGAATATGCAAGGAACTAAAAAACTTTAACATAAAAAATTAAACAAATAACCTGATTAACAAGTGGGCAATAAAGCTAAATAAAATTTCTCAAAAATGACATATAAATGGAAAAATGCACAACATCAGTAATCATCAGGGAAATGCAAATCAAAATAAAAGTGAGATATCACTTCACTCCAGTAAGAAAAGTTATTATCAAAAAGACAAAAGAAAACCAATGCTATCAAGGATACGAAGAAAATGGACCCTGTGTTCTAGTGGTGGTAATGTAAATTTGCACATCCAGTAGGGGAAATTGTAGGGAGATTCATCAAAAAATTAAAAGTAATGCTACTGTTTGATCCAGGAATTCCACTACTGCATAGTAATTGAAGGAAATAAAATTAGTATGTCAAAGAGACTTCTGCACTCCTATGTTAATATATTGCAGGACTGTTCATAATAGCCAAGAAATGAAAACAGCCTCTATTTCCACCAACTGATGAATGGATAAAGAAAATGTGATACATATGCACATGGAATATTATTCAACCATACAAAGAACAAAATCCTGTCATTTGTGACAACATCAATGGAACCGGAGCTTATTAGATCATCATAAGTTAAATAAACTAGGCACAGAAAGACAGAACTGTGGGATCTCACTCATATATAGAATATAAAAAATTATTGATCTTATAGAAACTAAGAATAGAGTGGTGGCAACTCCAAGCTGGAGAGAGTGCAAGGGTCTTAGGGGGTGGTGGTGGTGATGAGGAAAGACTGATCAGTGGGTAATGAGTTAGTATGAGATGGGTGTTGGAAAGGCTAATGTACTATTGTACAACAGGTGACTATAGATAATGATAATATATATATATATATATATAGCTAGAAAAAGGAATTTGGATGTTTTCATCACAAAGAAATGATAAAAGTTTGAGAAGATAGATATGTTCATCCTTTTTTAAATATATACATATTTCCAAATATCACAAGATTTCATGCTTTTAGTATATGTTAAATATAAATTTAAATTATAGAAGACTATATTTCTGATAAGGTAATCCTTTAGTGTTTTGAACATTTTTATACCTAATCTCTCAGTGACCTTTCTGTTTGGGGGGCATATATTATAATTCTACACCAATTTATAATCCCATGTTGTTATTGTGTAATACAGTAAATATATTTATTTAACCTCATATATACCATTTTACATGTTCTGCATTCTTTTTTAATTCCTTTCTATCTGTCCTCCCCCTTCTCCTTTTTTTTACTTGCAATGAGCGTTGTCTATGTCTTTTGAGAACAGAAGTCACTTTGTGTCTTCCAGTAGATTCTTCCAAGGTTTATTTTTTTTTTAACAACATCTTCATGGTGGCTTCATTTTTGAAAAAATATTCTCACTGCACACAAAATTCTCTTTTCAAAGTTGTGTTTTTTCAGCATTTTAAAGAAACATTTTTTTAAAATTTTCTAACTTCCATCATATTTTTTTTTTTTTTTGGAAAGTAAGCTATGTTTACTGTTGCTCTTTAAAGGAGATATGTCTTTTTTTTTCTCTGTCTCTCTCTGCTTATGAGAGTTTCTTTTCTGTATTTGGTTTTCAGCAGTTTGGTTCTGCTTTTCTTAAGTAAAATTTTGAAAAATTTTTGGCTAGTATGTTTTCATGTCTTTAAACTTTATTTTCTCTCCATTTAGAATTCCTTTTACAGGTATTTCAGAATTTTGTACTGTGGCTTATAAGGCTCTTGCCCTCTTTTCTTTATTGGTCATACCCTTCTATCTCTGTGCTTCAGGAATAGTTAAAAAACATTCAATAGAATATTTACAGACCTCTAATGCCTTCATCAGCTGCATTTCATCCATTTCTAAACCCACATACACTACATTCTTATTTTCAGTTGTAATTTTAAGATCTAAAAATAATATTATTGATATGAATCCTTTGGTATAATTTAATACCTCATACTTTATTTCACTTAATATATTATCAAGATTATTTTAAAGCTCAATTGTGAAAAGCTAGCTCATGGATTACCTGAACTTTGTTTATATGTTGCAAGGCCCCTAACCCCAATGCAGGACATGTGATTATATATTTCTAACAATTGGAATGTAGTTCATGTCTTACTAAGTGCCAGACTTTCTGCACAGAAATTTTATTGGGCTCTGGATGTCATTTTTACATTATTTGCTATATGTTTTTAGTGGATACTGTCTATAAATCTACGCAAAACTTGCTATGCATTTACTACTCAATTTTTAAATTATGAGATGTATTAAATTTTGTCCAGATATAATTTGTAATTTTCTTTCCATATTTAGTGAGTCCCATTAATACATTTGTTTTATCAAGTTATAAATATATAATATGAAAGTCAGCCTTTTAAGTATGCAATTGAGTGATTTTTATTATATTTGTCATGCAATCTAACTGTAGTGTATTACAAAACATTTTCATTGCCTTAAAAAAACACAAACGTCCTGTAATCCCAGTAGCTTGGGAGGCTGAGGCAGGAGGATCTCGAGTTCAAAGCTAGCCTCAGCAAAAGTGAGGTGCTAAGAAACTCAGTGAGACCTTGTCTCTAAATAAAATACAAAATAGGGCAGGGAATGTGGCTCAGTGGTCTAGTGACCTTGAGTTTTATTCCCGATATCCTCTCAAAACACACACACACACACACACACCTGTATGCAACCACTCTCTGACAGCTTCTGTCTCTGATCCCTCATCACCTTTAATATAATTTATGTCTTTATGTCTTTAAGGATTTACTTACCTGTTCTGGTATTTCATATAAATGGAGTCATACAATTGTGGGTCTTGGTTACTAGCTTTCTTCCCTTAATACATTGTTTTCAAGATGTATTCATATAGTGAAATGTATCAGTACTTTATTTCTTTTAATTGCTGAATGATATTCCAACTATCCATATGCCATATTTTATTTGTACATTCATTAGCTGGAGGTTATTTGGGTATTTTTACATTTTTGTTATTATGAATAATGCTTCCATAAACATTAAGGTATAATTTTTTGTACAGACATAAATTTATATTTTTGCAGCTTATATATTTAGGAATGGAATTACAGATGATATGGTAACTCTGTGTTTAAATACTTGAAGGACTAGACACCATTTTTACAAAGTGGCTGTGGGATCATGTTACATTCCTGACAGAAATGTATGAGACTTCTAATGTCTTTTTGATCTTCTCAATACTTATTATTGCTTGTCTTTTGATTATAATCATTCTAGTGGATGTGAAGTGGCATCACATTGTGATTTTTGATTTGCATTTCCCTGATGATTAAGTATGCTATGAATTTTTTCATATGTTTATTAGCAATTTATTTATCTTCTTTGGAGAAATGGCTATTCAAATCCTTTGAACAGTTTTTTTTATTTATTTTTAATGGGTTGTTGGTGATTTACTATTGGGTTGTAAGAATCCTTAGTATACTTCTAGATATAAATCCTGGATCAGATGCATGCTTTACACATATATCTCTCATTCTATAACTTACTTTTTAAATTTTCTGACAATATCCTTTGAAGTACAAAAGGTTTTAATTTTGAGGAGATACAATCTATTAACTGTTTTCTTTGGTTGCCTGTGTTTTGGTGTTATAGCTAAGAAATAATTGCTTAATTCAAAGCCACAAATATTTAACATTGTGTTTTTTTTCCTAATTTTTTGTAGTTTTAACTCTTATATTTAGGACTTTTTCTAAAATGAATAAATTTTATATTTGGAATGAATTAATTATTTTACATGTGTATATCCTGTTTTCAACCTTTTTTTCAAGACTATTGTTTGTGCATTGAACTATCTTGGCATCCTAGTCAATAACTAAGTTACCATAACACATTGAATCTTTGCTGAACTCTCAGTTGTATTCCATTGATTTATATATCAATGTTTAGACCAGTACCGTAAAGTCTTGATGACTACAGCTTTTAAGTAACTTTTGAAATAAAAAAAATGTAGGTCCTCCTACTGTTCTTCATTTTCAAAATTGTTCTCCCTATTGGGAATGCCTTATGATTTTACATGCATGTTAAAATCAGCTCAACGATTTCTATACAGAAATAAACTGGGATCTGCTAGAGAGTATGTTGACTCTGCAGATCAGTTTAGGGAGTACTGTCATATTTCACACAGGATCTCTCTTGATTTATTTATATCTTTAATTTCTTTCAGTGATGTTTTGCAATTTTCAGTGAGTCATATAAATTTAAAACTCATTCATAAGTGTTTTATTTTTCTTAATTCTATTGCAAGTGGAATTTTTTCCTTAGTTTTATTTTCAGATTGGTAATTCAAGTATATAGAAATACAATTGTGTTTTATCTAATAATTTTGCTGAACTTACTTATTATCTCTAACTTTCTAGGAAATTCCTTAGACAATTCCATTGAAAAGATCACATCATCTTTTCCAATCTGGTTGCCTTTTAATTTTTTTTTCCTTTGCTAATTGTCCTGTCTAGGATCTCCAGTGTAAGGCTGAATAACTCTAGGAAAAGTGAACATCTTTGTCCTCTCCTAATAAGAGGAAATAACTTCAATCTTTCACCACTACACATGTCAGTAGAGTGTTTTTCATAGATTTTTATTATCTGGTGAAGGAAATTTCCTTTATTCCTAGCTTCTTTAGCATTTTATCATAGAAAGTTGTTTGATTTTATATAATGCTTTTTGTACATCTTTTGATATGCATATTTTATAAATCTATATACATCTTTTACTATCTAATGAGTTGATCATGTGATTTTTGTCCTTTATTAATGATTACATTAATTGATTTTTGAATGTTGAATCAAACCTATTTTCCTGAGATGATTTTTGTATATTCTTTTTAATATATCATTGAATTTAGAATGCTAATATTTTGTTTGGAATTTTGCATTTGTTTTTGCATGACTTTCTATTTTGTATTTGTGTTTGTAAACGATATTGGCCTATAGTTTTCTTTTGGTTTATACATTGCTAAGTCTTGGATTTGGCATTAGGATATTAATTGGTATTAGGCTATTACTGATATTAGAATATTAAGATACTACTGACCTACATGTTAATTTGTAGACTAATAACACTATTGATTGCTATAACATTTTAGTAACTTTTGAAATCAAAAGTGTATTAAATATGGTATTAGTATATTACTGCTTTTTAGAATGATTTGGAAAGCATTCCCTAGGAATAAATTTATTGAGAACCTGAGGAATTGGTATTCATTCTTTAAATATCGGATAGAATTCACCAGTGGCCATTGGTATTGAGATTTTCATTGTGGGAATTATTTTAACTATTATAAATCTCCATACTTTTATAGGGCTATACATATTTTTTTTAAATCAGCTTGTGTTCTTTTAGGAAGAAATCCATTTATATTATCTAATTTATTGTCATGCAAATGTTCATAACATTCCCTTGTAATATTTATAAGAATCAGTAGTTATGTCCACTTTTATTTTTGATTTTAGTAATTTCTAATTTTTTTCTTTCTTTTCTCTTGATCAGTATTGCTACAGCTTCATAATTGTTGTTCAAAATTTCAAAGAACTTTTAGTTTTGTGTATTTTCCCTAATGCTTTCATATTCTCTATTTCAGTTGTTTCCATTCAAAATTTATTATTTCTTTCTTCCTGCTTATTCTGGACTCAGTTGGCTTTTCTGCTACTAATTTTTAATTTTTTTCTCTTTTCCCTCCCTAGCTTTCTCTTCTCCCCCACCCCCCCATTCTGTGGTCTTTGACACTGAGCTACATCTCCAGCCTTTATTTTTTTAATTTTAATTTTTATTTATTTACTGACTTTTTAAATATTGAGATGGGGTCTCATTAATTTTCCCAGGCTGGCCTCAAACTTGTGATCCTCCTGCCTCAGCCTCCTGAGTGGCTGAGATTACAGGCATGTGCCACCATGCCTGGCTTCTACTTTTAATTTCTTAAGGTGGAAGACTATTTCAGTTTTTTCTTTTTCAAATTTAGTTGTTTCATGAATCTCAGATTTTTTCTCATTGATTTCAAGTATAATTTTCAGTGGTTGTGGGTCATACTTTGACTTCACCAGATTCAATTTCATGAAGACTTATTTATAGATCAATACAAGGGCTATTCTAGAGAATGTTCCAGATAAACTTAAGAAAGATAGCTGTTGTGCTCTTGTTATGTGGAGTATTCTAAACAAGTCTGCTTAGTCTGGTCAGTTTATAATGTTGAATATGCACCTACTTCCTTTCTTGATCTTCTATTTGTTCTAGACATTATTGAAAGTGAAGCATTGAATTCTGCAACTATTGGAATTGTTTTATCTATTTCTCCCTTTGATTCATTTGTTTTTGCTTCATACATTTGGTGCTCCACAGTTAGGTGTATATTTGCTTATAAAAATTATTACATTTTTCTTGATGGATTTATTCTATTATTTTACCTTCTTTATTTCCAATAACAATTTTTGCCTAAGCATTTTAATGTATAACCATTTATTTCAATTAATATAAATTAAAATTCAATATTATAGAAACTTTGCTCTCATGGATTCCATTCTCTGCTGCATTCTTTGTATGTTATTGTCTTATGAATTAAATCTTATCCATTGTATGCTTATAACACAGATTTATAATTATTACTTTATGCAATCATCTTTTAAATCAGATAACAGAAAGAGCTACAAACAAAAACTGCATTTCTACTCATCTTCCATTTATCTATTCAATTACTTTTACCAGTTTTCTTTATTTCTTCCATTTATTCTTAATGCCTAATGACCTTTTCAGCCTGAAGAACTCCCTTTAGCATTTCTTGAAGGGCAGATATATTAACAATGAAATATCTCTTTCTTTCTGTTTTTCTTGGAATGTCTTAATTTTCCCTTTCCTTTGAAAGGATGGTTTGCCTGATTTAGAATTCTTTTTTTTAAAATAAATTTTAATTTTTTTAATACTGTCAATTGACAGGGACATTCAACGACTGAGCCACATCTCCAGCCCTCTATATTTTTTTAAATTTATTTTTTAATTGTAATTGGACACAATACCTTTATTTTATTTACTTATTTTCATGTGGTGCTGAGGATTGAACCCAGGGTCTTGCAAGTACTAGGCGAGTACTCCCCGCTGCTGAGCCACAACCCCAGCACCCACAGTCTTATTTTGTATTTTATTTAGAAGACAGGGTCTCACTGAGTTACTTAGTGGCTCACCATTGCTGAGGCTGTCTTTGAACTCGGGTCTTCCTGGGATTACAAGCATGTACTACTGCGCCTGGCTGATGTAGAATTTTTGATTGACCATCTTTTTCTGTCAACACTTTCAATGTATCTCCTCTAGACCCCGTGGGTTCCAATGAGCACTCAGCTGTTAATATTATTTAGGATCACTTGCACATGATGAATCACTCTCTCTAGTGTTTCCAGAGTTCTCACTTTTTTGACTTCAAAGGATTGGTCATAAAATGTTTAAGTTAGGATTCCTTTTAGTTTGTCACCCTTGGAGATCATTGATCCTTTTAAGTATAAAGAATAATACTTTCATCAAATTTTACACATTATCACTCATTATTTTTTAAGTATTTATTTACCCCTTTTCTCTAGTTTTCTTTTGGAATTCTCATTGAGTGTGTACTAGTGTGTTTGATGATGCCCTATGAAACTCTGAGGCTCAATTTCTTTGCCTCTTTCTTCTTCTCCTTCTCCGTCTTCTTCATTCCTTCAATGGGTAATCAAGTTATCTTCCATACAATTGATTTTTTCTTCCAGATGTATGTTCAAATATGTTGAGCTCCTCTAGGGAATTTTCCAGTTTAATGATTATATTTTTCAACTCCAGGATTTCTATTTTATTATTTCTTGTAGAAATTATATTATACTTTCTTTTTGTCAGTGTCCTCTATTGAGGATGAGATATTACCCTCATATTTTTCTTTAGTTTTTTTAGATAGGGTTCCCTTCAGCTTTTTGAACATATTTTTAAAAGCCTATTTTAAAGTCTCTAAGCTTTCTCAGAGAGTTTCTATTGATTTTCCCTCCCTTCCTCCCTCCCTCCCTTCCTTCCATCCATCCTTCTTTTTTTTTTATGGCTCATACTTTCTTCTTGTTTATTTTCACGCTACCTGGAGTTTTTGCTTTTACTGTTCACTTTGGTATATTTCTTTAGTAACATGGACTGATTCTGTATTATGTTCTTTTCCTATGTGTCTTTGTCATATAAAATCTTTCATCATTTAGCTTAGTAGTCAGCTGATAATTGTGTAGAGGTTTCTTAAATGCTTGGAATCAATCATTGTCCCAGTTTTTGTCAAGTGGTTTTGTGTGTTTGTAAGTGAAGGCCTTTAACACTCAGGGAGTTTACAAACCCACCATAGCCTTCCCTTCCTGCCTGTGCAGAGAATTGAGGTTAGCTAGAGATGAGACTGTAGGGCTTCTTCATGTATTTCCTGAGCACATACATGGCAGTGAGATTGCAGGAAGCCCCAGATCCATTGCAGTTTAGATTCCCAGGAATGTGGCAGTGTTTTTCAGATTGCCAATGGAAATCTCAGCCCACATCCCTCCCTGCTCCTGATTTCCTTTAATCTTTTAGGTAAACCTTTTGTGTTCTCCACCTGTTACCCTCTATCATAGGTGGTTTGATATTCAGTAATTGTCTCTAACTATTTTTTTCAGAAAATGCCTTCCCTACTCCAAAGAAAGAACTGTTTATATTATGCAAACTCTACATCAGGTTAAGTCCTTGTGAGAGAGATCTTCCATGGAACCATGAGACAAATTAAATAATGGAACAATTCTGGGAATGGGGTTTTGAAGCAACTCTCATTTATTCTGGCCCCTCTTGGGGCTGCTGTGCTGTTACTTTCACTGCAGTTTCAGCCTATTGGTTTATAGGGTTGTCAAAAAAGTGATGGAGATGATGGAGCTGGGAATAGAGCAAGTTAAAATGTCACAAACTTTCTCATGATATTCAGCTGTTTTTCTTGAATAAATGCTCCCAAGCTTTCTTTAATCCATTGGTTAATATCCATAGTTCAGAACAATAGTTTACATCAATAGTTTTTCTCCTAGTATTCTTATTGCTTCTATGCAATGGACAATTTTCTGATGTCCTTAACTCCACCATTTTACTGATGTCTTTTCTAAGGAATACTTAATATTATATCATCACTTAATTCCTGTAAGACACTCAATGTGTAGTTTATATGTGTTGTTGCTTAGGTTCTTAAATATTTCACTGAAGGCATTTAGGTCCTGTTTTCATGCTGTCTTTATCTGATTGATATTATGGATTTCCAATTTCAGTAGAAGATGGTAACCAAGTAATCATCTAAAATAGACATTGTCCTCCTGTCAGTAGACATTTAGCCTCATTTTCAATCTATAGTGCTGTGCAAATAAAATGAATGTTCTAAACAATGGCTATTAACTCTGTAACAACTACTATCTTATTAAGAAACTATAAGAAATGGGTTGCTACATTAGATATTGACTTACATAATTTTCAGCTCATTTTATCATAACACTTAACTTCCCAGCCGTTTTCCTTAATAGATATTTTCCTGAACTCTATAAAGCTTAGTGTATCAACCTTTCTACAGATTATCAGCACATATAACCAAGCCACTGAGAATACCTAAAAGTACAATTGGCATTTTCCTCATCTAAGGATTCAACTAACTGAAGATGAAAAATATTTGATCTAAAAATCTGAAGATGTACAGACTTTTATTCTTATCATTATTCTTTAAGCAGTAGATTATAAAAACTATATAAATATCATTTATATTGTATTAGCACTTTATGTAAGCTAGACATGATTTAAAATATGCAGGAGAATGTGTGTAGGTTATATGCAATTACTATGACACTTTATATGGGTAACTTGAACACTCAAGGATTTAGCTATCCACAAAGTTCCTGAAACCAGTCCTCCATGTATTTCATAAGATGGGTATACTAAATAGTACTTTATGCTAGAATCAGTTTCTAGATCTGAATCACTCAAATTTCAGACTAATCAAACATATTTTAATAAAAACATATACAAATACCTTTGTATTGTGGATAAAATAATATCAGCCTATTCTCACAATTTTGTATGACCTAATTTGAAAATACACTAGGGAATCACATTAATAATATGGGATACTCCTGGTATTTATCCATTCATCTATGAATGCATTCTTGCATTGCCCCTTTTCTTAAAAAAATATTGAATGTTAAAAATGTTCAATATTACTATATATTATGTAAGCCATTGAGGAAAAAAAAAGGTAACTATTTTATTTTTATTTTCAAGAAATGCATAGACTGATGAAGAGGCTGGCACATAAACAAACTCTTATAAATGCTTCAGCTTCATGCTATATTTGGGGTGACCATGAAACTTGGTTTGCACAGGAGAACATTAGATTATATCTTTAGTCCCTAAATAACTATTAATTAAATATTTTCTGAACTTAATAAAAGACTCAATTTTAATAATCAAGTATCTTATTTATCTATAATAGCTAAAATAGTATTAAAGCAAAAGATAGAAGAAGATGGACTATGATTTTTGAAAATGTATTACCTTTATGTTTTGTAATGTTTTTCTTTGTTTAGTTCTCTGTACTTACTAACTGCTGCTCCCTTTGCTACATCTTAGAACTGGCTGATTCAGTAATTTCTTATTAACCAACTGCCTCTGACTTCATTTTCTCTTCCCCAAAGGTCTGGGATTCATCAAAGTCAGGATTTAATCACACAGACTCAGGCCAGACGGATGGTGAGAACACGTTCCATTTGTTACTTGGCTCTGCCAATGCACATAAATCTATCCTGACTTAAGACTGCTTTGTGTCAGAGGTAAACATCCATAAAGGAGTCTCCAAGCACTCCAGTGGGATCTGGGCCGAGATCACCAGATGCATCTGCTGGTGGGTACTTTGGTTCCCATCCAGACCCATGGTCCAGAATAAAATTCTGAAAATCCAGTTCTATTTTCATGGAAATTTTAATATAATCAACTATAATACTTTTTCTTTATTCATTTTCATTTTTAATGGTAGCAACTCAGAAGATAAAATATTGATAATTTTATAATCCTTTAATAAACTCAGAACATATTGAATTTCCAGATGTTCTTAAGGTGTAGAAGCTGAATATAGAACTGTAAACCAGAATTCTTCTTGAACTCTATCAGTAGAGTGAGCAAATAGGGGCATGACAATAATTTTTGGGTTATAAGTCTCTCTATAATATATTTAAAACATTTACATTTATTCTTTATTAATTGGATTATGGATTGCTCTTATTCACTTTTTAATTTTTATTTGTTTAAATCATGTGTATTTAATTTTTTGAATGGGTAGTATATATACATGGTATAAAATCCAAACATTATAAAAGGTATTTAGAAACCATTCTTTAGTCTCCCTCTGACCTTAGCCTAATAGTTCCCTTATTTGCAACCAATTTTCTGTCCCTTAACTTTTTTAATGAAACTATTTTATGCATATGCAATTAAATAGTACATACATTGTAATATGTGTTACTCCACTTTTAATAAATGAAGCATTCTTCCTCATGTAAAATGTCTTGTAGATTATTCCATATTATCACAAAAAGATCTGATTCTTCTCTAAGGCCAAACAGAATATACATCTTTCTACTAGTCCATCCTCTATTGATAAAAAGTTTAGATCATCTACAAGTCTTACATACATGGACTCAATGTATAACCTAAAGCATATATGATTTTATGATTGTTTGAGTAGATATTAAGGGTGTCTTCTAGTGACA
The DNA here is from genome assembly GCF_001458135.2 of Marmota marmota marmota. NCBI lineage: Eukaryota > Metazoa > Chordata > Mammalia > Rodentia > Sciuridae > Marmota > Marmota marmota. Next base: position 32,418,016 of record NW_026000229.1, read on the forward strand.
TTCTCAATGCAGGACATGTTTCATGAACTACCATGGTACTTGGTGGTTTTTAAGAGCAATATATGAGTGTGCTTCTTTCACCTTACATTCTCCAGTGCTGTAAGGTATCAACCATTTTCACCTTTATAAGTCTAACTGGTAAAACATAATATTGTAAATTAGTTTAATTTTCTCTTATTCTGAGAAAGACCAAATGTATTTTTAAAGTTTATGAATCTTTGGATCTTCCTCTGGTTGTTCTCTTGTGTTCTCCTTTGTTGTAGAGCTTTACCTTACCTTACTTATCTATAGGATTTCTATGACTTTTATAAAATGAGCTCTTTTTGATTAGATTTGAAAATTGTTTTTCTAGTTTGTCATTGCTCCTATGACTTTGCTTATGCAAAATATCTCCAAATTATCAAACTTTTCTTGGATTGCTTCTGGATTTGAATAGAATTGTAGTTAGGAAGTTCTTTCCCACTTTGATATGCAGTAATTTTCTCATGGTCTTGAAATACCACTATGCATCTGTTTGTTCATTCACTTATTCATATGTAAATGCACACTCATTTGGAACTTAATTTGAAGAAAACTAACATTTTCCAATGTGTTTTACTTGACACAGTTTGTTAACTAATCCACCTTTCCCTTTTAATTTAGATGTCTATGTATACTATATCATATTCTAAATTTTGTTCTGTATTTGGTTCTATTTTTACATTTCCCCATTCTTTTCATTGCTTTATCTTTATTTTATATGAAAAAACTCCTTAGTTCAATTGCTTTACACATATATGTTTTAATATCTGCTAGACTTAGTTACTTCTCCATATACTTCTCTTTTCTTATATTCTCTGATTATGCTTATTTTTTAAATTTCCTATAGACCAAGACCCTATATGCATTAGTTTGTATAAGCTGTTGGTATTTTAATTGTGATCACCTTAAATTTAAATATTATCTTATGTAAAATTACTTTTACAATGTTGACTCTTCCTATGAAAATAAAACCTTGAATGATCCCCATTAATCTCACTTTGAGTCAAGAGAATTTTCAAGTCTTATTCACGTCACACTTACATACCTCTTGGTACATTTATTCTTATACATTTCAACAAAAAATCATTTTTGCTATTTGAAATGGACATTCATTATATCTTCTAAACCTTGTTAAATATGAATGTTTCAGATTTCTCTGCATCAAGTTGATATCCATTTACCTTGTAGAATTTTTCTTTGATCGATTTTGTAGTTTTAGTTCTTTCTATTTTTTATGAGACATTATTGTCTGAAAATAGTTGTAATTTCACATTCTTCTTCTTTCCCTGCTTTAAAACTGTAATGGCAATACCAACAAAACAATGCTAAATAACAGTAGTGACAACAGGTATCTCCCCTTATATCATAATATCATCCTATTTCACATGATAAGATCATTCTTATCTATTTTGATGTTTAAAAATAAAGAATAATGAATATTATCAATCTGTCTAATGATCTGTGGAAATCACTGTTTTTCCTCTTTGGACTGTTAAAATGTTTAATTTTATATGTAGATTTATTTTTAAATTTAAATTTTTTTAACATCTTTCATTTCTAGGGGAAAAATCTTGCTTTCCCTGGTTGTGCTCATTTTAATATGATGCTGGTTTCTGTTGTTAACATTTTACTTCAGGTTTTTTCATCCATTATCATAGTGAGATTAGCTACATTATTTTTGTTCTAAATTTACAATAGTTGATGCTGTTGCTGTTGTTAGGGTTAAGCTGTTTAATTTATTTCACACAAAGAATTCAGAAATGGTCCCTTTCTGAGTTTATAAAAGTTTAAACAATCTTAACTGCCTGGTGTTGAGAAATGCTAGAGATCTCTTGCCAGTCTCTTACCGTGAAGATTTCTGGGAGAAGCTCTCTGACAATTTTTTTGTTTTTTTATAATTGTTACTTTTGATTTTCTATTTTTTAGGGTTAATTTTGATAAATCTAGAATAGAATAGATAACTTTGCTTTTAAATTCAATCCAAGATTTAAGAATAACAAATATCAGCAATATGCCAACTCAGAAAATAATGGTATGACTACTTCCCAACCAATTTAATATAGAGGTATAACTTATTGTGTTAGTCAGTTTTTGCTTTGCTCTGATGAAAAGAACTGACAAGAACAATTTTAGAGGAGGAAAGTTTGTTTGGTGCTCACATTTTCAGAGGTCTCAGTCTATAGATAGCCAACTACATTTCTCTGGACCCAAGGTAAGGCTGCACATCTTGACAGAAGAGTATGGAGGAAGAAAGCAGCTCAGGACCTGGAACCAGGTGTAAGAGCTTTGCTCACCAGGAAAAAATATAAACATTAAAGGCATGCCCCCAGTGACCTACCCCCTCTGTCTTACGATACCTGCCTATAGTTAGCATCCATTTAATCCATATCTGGGAATTAATCCACAGATTATGTTATACCTCTTATCACCCAATTATTTCTCCTCCTAATACTTATGGTTATGTCATTTTGATCATGCATCTCCTTAATGTTTTTTTTTTTTTAAATCCATTTTCTTTGTCAAAATGAGATAAAAAATTAAAGCCTTTTGTTAATTTATTTCCTTTGCATTATCATGTATTTAACTCCTATAATTTTTGCTTTTTTGATTATTGATGCTATACTATTTAATATTCATATCTGCTCTATTTTCATTATAGAGTTGACCCCTACAGGATTAAAAGTCCCCATTATTCATTTTTTGCTTTTTAGGTGAATTTATCTTCATCTTAATAAAAAGGCCATGACCACTTTTCTGTTTTGTTTGCTTTCATTTTACTGACCTTTCTTTGCAAATCCTGTTATTTACTTTTCCTACTCACTTTGCTATAGATTGTGTCTTAGAAATAGAGTATTATTATTTATAAGCAAATATGAGTGACTTCTTTTAATAAGTGAATATAAGCCATTTGCATTCATTGATATGGTGTGTATGTTGGAGTTATCTCAAATTATCATATGATCTGCTTTCTGGTTTAATAGCATGTAAAGTTATTTGATGTAGATTGTTCTTTGCTTTTTGATGTTGATTTCTTTGGGTACATTTATTTTTTGCCATAGTGTTTACTTTTATATCTAAACAATCATGATTCCTTGAGCAATCTTTCTTCAGACAGTATTATGTTAATTTTCTATCACAACACGTTGTCCCTCCTGAAACATTTTCCATTTTTCTGTCCCATTTTTTTGATCTAGAAGTCTGACACTTTTTGGCCATTTGAATAAATTACCATAATCTCTGTTGCAGTTGGGCTCAGTGGATGTTAGATCTAGCAAGTAGAGAACGAGAACCTTGAGTGAGAAGATCCAGGTTTATCCTCTAACTAGAACTATCACTATACTTATTAGAACAAATTACAGTGACTCTGCAGTCCTAGATTCTAGGAAGGCTGCTCCTCTCATTCTTTCTGATGTTGGGATAGGAACCCTTGCTCCTGTTCTTCTCCTTGTGATTTCCTCCTTTGAAAGAAAGCCTACCTCATACTTCCTTATTTTTAGTATGTTGTCTCTTTCCTGCTGGGACTCTGATATGCCTATTATAGGCAATGACAAAATTAGCATAATTTTTTTCTATTCTTTTCCTTATTTGGCTACAATATCAGACTTTACTTGATTGTGATTTTTCTTAATGTCCACATCATACTATTAAATATAATTGCAGCTCTGTTCTTTAAGTAATGAATTCTAACTTAGGAAGTCTGATTTCTTGGTATTAAAAATGAAGAATTTTGCACCCTTAAACTGCTCTTCATCTGTTTACTGTCTTCCCCCCCTCCCAATATTTGTCAGTTATATGTCTCTACAGAGGCAGGACATATGTTTGCATCTTGTTTTAATAAACTAATCATCATATTTGTTTTAGCTTGCCATTCTATTAAATGAACTCAATGCTTACCGCCAGATGTTTTACTCTAGTTTTATAATTCTCTTTTGCTTGGCTGGAGTTCCACCTCTAGTATATTTCTTAAATACTGCTTCGAAGGATTGCCAGATAAAATAAAAGATGCTAGTTAAATTTTGAACTTCAGAAAAACAAGAAATTTTTCAGTATAAGTGTGTCCTAACTATTGCATGGGGCATTTTTATTTGCTAAATCTGGCAACCTTATGTTTGGCATATGGGAAGTACTCAATAAGTGTCAGCTATTTGTATAATTTGGAGTTCATGAAAATGATAAGCTTATGTTTTGATGGTGATTATTTACATTCAGCTTTTCCTGGAACACAGGATGAACTTTCAGTATGTTATTCAGATTTATTTCTAAGTATTATCTTCTTGAATTACATTCTTGCTGTTCAGTAGGTTCAAGATAGTTGCAAACTTTGCCACTCCTTACCAAAATTGAGTGGTGGGGATTATTATCCCTCTCTTTGAAACTGGGTCAGCTCTCTGTTTGTTTTAGAGCAACAGAATGGGATGAGAATGTAGCTGTGCCAATTTCTGAGGCTCAGCTCATGGCAACTCCCACTTTCACCTTTCTTGGAACAGTACCCCTTGGAAATCAGCCATCGTGGGCTGATGGTCAAAATACCCTAGGAAGAAGCCCAAGTTGATTTTTTTTAAAGCCATGGTGAAATTTGACCACAATTTTCATCTTCCATGTTTTCTTTGTTTCTAATTTTGTAGATTTATCATTTCTGTTTTTGATGAATCATTTAAATAACAGGAGAGCATTGTTTTCTCCCTTACATTCTCTTTCCTAGGTATTTTTTCAAAGGAAGTGTGGCTTGCCGAAATGTCCTTTATTTTCCAGGGTTTTGTGTGTGACATCACATGGCCTTTCCTTCTTGCTACCTAATGACATAGATAGTTCTGAGGTATTTCTTAATGGAGTGGATTCCTTCTCTCCTAAAGTCAATGAGGCAGACTTCTTAATGAAAACAGAGTGAATCTATCTGACATTTATTCAATTCTATTGCCTGCCCTTCTAAAAATCTAGGCTCATCCAGAAAATTTCCAGATCCCAGTGCACATGCACTATTTCTTCTCTTACAAAGCAAGATCTCTAGGTGCATGATTTTGTGCCTTTTATCTCTGAGAAAACAGCTTGCTGGTTTGACTGTCATCAGTAGCTTCCTCATTTGCTTCTCTTTTCCCCTGGAGAAGGTCCCACTCAGTCTTTTTTGCTTGTGACACTTTCTCACTATTATTTTTTTTATATTTATTTTTCAGTTGTAGTTGGACACAATACATTTATTTTATTTTATGTGGTGGTAAGGATTGAACCCACGACCTTTCGTGTGCTAGGTGAGCACTCTACCACTAAGCCACAACCCCAGACCTCTCTCTATTATTTTGTGAGTTTTTTTTCCCTCTCCAATCGGGGTCCTTAGTTAATGGAGTATGTAATTTTAAAGAATTCCTTTTATTGCTTTTAATTAATTCCTAGAAGATGGCCAAATTATTATTATTATCTTCCAGTAGGAATCTCTCTAGAAACTTTTAAAGTTGTCATGTGTTCATATTTATTTTTATTGAGTGAAAAATCAAATATAAAATTAGGCCTAAAGTGCAATACAGATGAGCAATTAAAATATAGTAATAAAGTGAACAACTATCAATCATCAACATAAGAAAGACATGAAAGAAAACCACTAGTATGTAAGAAATTTCCTGTGGCCCTTCCCTCTCCATCATTGATTTTTTTTTCCATATGTTTACCACATTATGTTCCAAGACATTTAAAACTTTGTTTATCTCACTTTGTATAAATTAATATTATAGGACACACTTCTTTGTGACTTTATTTATTTATTGCCTTATTATACTATAGGGAAACATCCAGGATTACAATGTTTCTGTCAATGATTCTCTTTTATTGCTGAATTGTTTATTATTATGTGAGTGTACAACAATTTACCATTTACCTATCTTATTTTGGAAGAGCTTTTGGGTGGTTTCCAGTGTTAGCTAGTCTGAACATTCTTTGGATGGGAACATGCTTTTACCTGTCTTCTGTAGCACATAAGCATACTTTTTGAAGAAAAATCATAGGTATTGAATTGTTAAATCAATATTCATTTTATTGTCATATTTTCTAAGAAATTCCAAATTATTTTCTAAGTAGAAAACGGTACTGTATATTATTATTGACAACATATGAAAGTTCATATTGTTCGATGTCATCATCAGGCCACATGCTCACCTAGATTTGTTATTGCCAATATTTTGGGCATTATTGTGATTTTAGTTTATATTTACAGAATGTCTAAAGATATTACACAGCGTTTTTATTTTTTTTTTGCCATTCACATCTTGACTTTTTAAGAGTGCATTTTGTACAGTTCTTTCCTTTTGATCCTTTTCTTTCCCGTAAACTTTTCCTTTTTGTGTTAGTCTTGCATAGGATTCCCAGCATTCTTCTTACTGATCCCTCATTAATTACATGGTTTCTACAACTTTTCTCCTGACATGTGGGTTATTTCTTTTTACTCACTGTGATGTGCTTTGGTGAAAAACATCTTTAATTTCAATATGACTGAATTTTAGCATACTTTTCATTTTATAATCCTTTCAAAGAAATCATTTTCTACCCTACAGCCTTAAAGATGTAGTGATTTACAAAAAGCTTTATAGTTTCTCTGCCCATGATTATTTCAGCTGCCAGTAATTGATCTTATTTGTATGGCTTGAGGTAGCAATTTAATTATTTTTTATCCCACAAGTATAACCAATTTTCCTATCAAGAAGTTTGCAATTTCCAATTATTTGCCAACAATTCTTTTTTATATCAAATAATGCTTCTTTGATTAATTAGTCTACCATGAAATAATAACATTAACATTGACTTACAATTTGCAGTGACATTATGACCCATATCATTTTCTCTTTAGATATATCTTGCCCATAAGTGTCCCCTGTCAACATAAATTTTAAAATTCCATTTAAGTTTAATTTTTTAAAGTCTATCAAAATATTATCCATATTATAAGTCAATTTAAGAAAACTTGATAAATATTTGATAATGTTTTGATCTTTGAACATGTAATATGACTCCATGTATTTCTCTCTCCTTTAATGTTTTCCAAAATTTTTCTAATTAATTGTAATACATTTGATTGTCTTTTAGTATTCATTTTTAAACTTTCTTTCTTTCTTTCCCTCTTTATTTTTTTATAGATGACAGTGGAATGCATTACAATTCTTATTACACTTATAGAGCACAATTTTTCATATCTCTGCTTATATACACAGTATATTCACACCAATTTGTGTCTTCATACTTGTACTTTAGATAGTAATGATCATTACATTCCACCATCATTAATAACCCCATGCTCCCTCCCTTACACTCCAACCCCTCTGCCCTATCTAGAGTTTGTCCATTCCTCCCATGCTCCCATTCCCTATCCCACTATGAATCATCCTCCTTATATTAAAGAAAACATTTGGCATTTAGATTTTGGGGATTGGCTAACTTCACTTAGAATTATCTTTTCTAACCCCATCCATTAGGCTGCAAATGCCATGATTTTATTCTCTTTTATTGCTGAGTAATATTCCATTGTGTAAATATGCCACATTTTTTTAATCCATTCATCTATTGAAGGACATCTAGGTTGGTTCCACAGTTTAGCTATTGTGAATTGTGCTGCTTTAACATTTATGTGGCTGGGTCCGTGTAGTACGCTGTTTTTCAGTCCTTTGGGTATAAACCTAGGAGTTGGATAGCTCTGACAAATGGTGATTCCATTCCAAATTTTCCAAGGAATCTCCATACTGCTTTCCAGATGGGCTACGCCAATTTGCAGTCCCATGAGCAATGTATGAATGTGCCTTTCCCCCCACTCCTCACCAACACTTATTGATGTTTGTTATTAATAGCTGCCATTCTGATGGGAGTGAGATGAAATCTTAGAGTGGTTTTGATTTGCATTTCTCTAATTGCTAGTGATGATGAATATTTTTTCATGTAGTTGTTGATTGATTATATATTATTTTCTGAGAAGTATCTGTTCAGTTCCTTGGCCCATTTATTGACTGGGTTATTTGTGTGGTTTTTTTGTGTGTGTTTAGCTTTTAAAGTTCTTTATATACCCTAGAGATTAGTGCTCTATCTGATGTGTGAGGAGTAAAGATTTGCTCCCAAAATGTAGGCTCTCTATTCACCTCACAGATTGTTTCTTTTGCTGAGAAGAAACTTTTTAGTTTGAGACCATCCCATTTATTGATTCTTGATTTTAATTATCGTGACAAAGAAGTCTTATTATTTTAAATTTTAACTTTTTCTTCTTCTTTTTTTTGATCTTATTTGTATGGCACACTTTTATAGAGACTCAGATAAAGAAACAGAACATTACTAGCACTCTAACGGATTTACTACTATTCTCTTTCATTTAGTAATTTAAATCTGTTGACTTCTAACAGCGTATTTAATTTGCCTATTCATCTTTTTATTTAATTAAATAATACATTGTATGCTCTTATGTTGTCTGGCTGCTTTTGATCAATGTAATGTATATACTAATCATTTGTATTGCTGCATGTGGTTTGTGATCAATTATTTTCAGTACTATGATATTTTATTGTATTAATAGGCTATAATTAATTTATTATGCTATGTTTGACATTTGGATATTTTAAAACTTGGGTCTACTACTAAAAATACTACTATTAACATTCTAGTCCACGGTTTTTATAAACAGTTCTATAAATTTCTGTTCTACCTATTTATCTTGATGTAGAGTCCTAGGGTATGTATATTAGTATATTTACTATGTATTTTAAACTATCAAAGTGATTGTCTAGTCGATAGTTGGGAAATGATTCTGTAATTCAGAGAATTGGTCAAAGTTAAAACTACAAATTTGAAATATGAATATATCAGCCATGTTTGAATCCAAAGAACTCAATGCATCCTTAGTGTGTGATTATAGACAGAGTAAATAAAAAGACCAAAAATTATTCTAATTGCTACTACGAATGTGTATTGTTCCAGCTCAAGAAAAGCTGAAAAGAGCAGACAGTGAGGTATGGGCAAAACCAAAATATTTAGTTTTGTAAGCCAAGTATAGACACAGTCTCAAGGAAGAAAGGATTGCTAAATAAAGTAGCAAATTATTTGGATAGAAGATTTGAAGACTGAAAAATAACCCTTGATCTGATAAGATAGAGTCATAAGTATTATAAGAATTGTCTCAATGAAGTAGTAGTAAAAAAAGGCTTCCTTTATGAAATAGTAATTAAGTGGAGTGAACAGGTGTATATGTTCCATTTGAAGTCCTTTTTAAATAAAAGGGAATAGAAAGATAGAGGCTCAACTGGAAAGAGACCTGGCATGAAAAAAATATAGATATTTAATTTTGTTTGAATTTTATTTAATAAAATGACACTTATATGGATAAATATTGATGATCCCAAAGACAGAGGGGTCACTGAAGGAACAAAAACCTAAATCAACAATAGAGAATGAGAGAATGGGAGAATGGTATCCAGGGCATAAAGTGAGAAGCTGACATCCATTAAAACAATCAGTGATTTATATATTAAAGCAGAAAGAGTGTGTGGGCACAAGTATAAGAGGGGATGTCAGAAATGTGGTTGGGAAACAGATTCTCTAGTTTTGGTTGATTTTATATTTTCTATAATGTAAGTGAAGCCATCAACCTAGAGCAAGGGAAAGTGACAGAATATTATATATTTAAATATTGTATATTGTATACTTGTATATTGTATATTGTAAAGGAACTGAAGGAATTCATCATCATAAAGGCAAACTTTGATGGAAAGAAGGAATTTTTTTTAAACATGGGATACTGTTGAACAACAAAGGGCCTTGGGTATCCAGAGGTGAGACTGAAAAGATGAAAGTAGTTGTGGAGATGGAAAAAAATGCATGACTAAGATTGGTGTGTCAACTATTGCTAAGAGTCAGCCAACTATATGATGCATGGCATTTTTGGTTGAAAGGTGACCCAGCTAGCCATTGAGATGATATGATTATGTTAAGATTTGCATTCATATGGATATTGGGCTCCTGCTGTTCACCTTGGCCTGCTACGAGACTCCTGGAGAGTTCCCGTTGGTTGGGGAAGTACAGTAGGAGAGAGTTCTGGGGGAGGAACCTCCTCTGGGGGTTCCGGGAGAACGCTGCGTGGGTGGATTGGCATGGGGGGGGGGGTGGCGTACAGAACATTGGCGGCAGTTTCAAAAAATAAAGTTTGTTCCTGCTTGAGTGGCTCGTGATTTTGTGCCTAGCCAGACTGCGGCGTTTGGCGGCCCGTATAGGGAACGCCTGAAGCTTGGAGGTGAGTAAAATTGCTCGCCCCTGAGGGAAGGCGACAAAATGGGTGACCATTTCAAAAAACAATGTGTTCTTGTTTTGATTTATTTTGTTTTTGTTTCAAGCTGCCTATCCCTAGAATTTTCTCAGGCAAACTGGGAAAAATGGTTGGCTCAAGGTTTGAAGTTGTTCGGCCCTGAGAAAGAGAAAATTGATACAACTATTCTTTGTTCCGTTTTTGTTTCATTCTGTTTTGGTTTTGTTTTATGCTATCTTATTGGGTTGTGTTACCTTTATAGTAGATTAGAAACTAGTAAAAAACAAACCAAAAAACTGTTAAGTAAATTGTTAGAGGTCCAGACTATGGTAGAAAACATGTTAGGTCAAGCAAAAGAGAAGGTCTCTTGAGCTAGTCAGACAGAGGAAAACTTGAAGAAAGAAAGCTTAGAGGAAAAACAACCATCAGGCGGGGAATTACAACAGGAGGCTGCTACTAACCCCGTTCTATCACCAGAGGGCGTAATTCAACCAACAGCTCCATCTACAGCTGAGCGGCCCTCAACTCCCGTAGTTGATGGACGGAATCCTGAGGCAGGACCCCAAAGATTAGCATGCCCTGTACTTGAGCAGGCAGGAGGGCAACGAATTCACCGTGCTTTAGATTTCAAAACAGTGAAGCAATTAAAGGAGGCTGTAACAACCTACGGGCCGCAAGCACCCTTCACTGTGAGCATGGTCGAATCCATTACCAACTTAGACATGACGCCAGCAGATTGGGCTAACATGTGTCGATCTGTGCTAAATGGAGGACAATATTTGTTATGGAAGGTTGCCAATGAGGAATTTTGCATGGAGACAGCTAGGCGAAATGCAGCAGCCGGTTACCCTCAAAGAAATCTAGAGATGTTATTAGGAAAAGGACCTTATGAGGGTCAACGGCAACAAATTGAATATGATCCTGGCGTATACGCACAAATTGCTGCAGATGCAATTAAGGCATGGAAAACTTTACAGGGGCATGGAGATTTACAAGGACAATTATCTAAGGTAATACAAGGAGCTAATGAACCTTACGCTGAATTTGTAGATAGGCTTATTCAGACAGCATCTAGAGTATTTGGAGATACAGAACAGGCAATGCCATTTATAAAACAACTGGCTTATGACCAAGCAAATCGTTGCTGCAGAGAGGTCATCAGACCATGGAAACATGAAGATTTAAACACATATATTAAATTATGTAGAGACATTAATGAACAAGGGCAAGTCTTAGCAGCAGTACAACAGGCTTTAGATGCCAGGCCAAAAACATGCTATAATTGTGATCAAACAGGACATTTTAAAAGGAGTTGCCCCATAGGAGGAGGGTTTAACAAGGCTAGGTATCAAAGGAATAGAATACCGGGTATTTGCCCACGATGCCGTAGAGGGAAACATTGGGCTAATGAATGCCGTTCTCAAACCACCATAGAGGGTATTCCGTTATCAAAAAACAGACAAGGACCAAGTGTTTACCCACGATATCGTGGAGAAAGACATCAGGCTCCATTGCCAAAAAACGGACTGGAGGGCCCAATGCTCCGGGGCCCAAAACCACAAATATACGGGGCAGTGGAGGAACCCAGCAACACCATCAAGGTAGTGCCCAGGACGCATTATCCATTAAATCCCTCATCAGACAAACTAGAGGGAGCGCAGGGTTGGACATCTGCGCCTCTGCCAGAGCAGTACTAACTCCAGAGATGGGAGTTCAAATCATTCCCACAGGAGTAAAAGGACCTCTTCCCCAAGGAACAGTAGGCTTATTATTGGGACGCAGTTCTTCAACACTAAAAGGACTTATGATAAGTCCTGGGGTAATTGATCCCGATTATGAAGGTGAAATAAAAATTATAGCTAGTTCTCCAAGAGGTATATCAGTAATTTCACCAGGAGATAGAATAGCACAGTTATTAATAATACCCAGCCTACATGATAAATTTTCCAGTCGTACTGTAGAAAGAGGTTCCAGGGGATTAGGCTCCACAGGTGTAGATTGGGCTATGCTGTCTTTAAATCTAGATTCTCGCCCAATGCTAAAACTAAATATTCAAGGACATGACTTTAATGGGCTACTTGATACAGGTGCAGACCTTAGCATCATATCTCATCAAGAATGGCCGAAACATTGGCCATTACAACAAGCCACTCAAACGCTTCGAGGCCTAGGAGTGGCAACTAATCCCCATAGAAGTGCAATGGTATTAGATTGGAAGGATCCTGAAGGATGTGAAGGAACTATACAGCCCTATGTATTGGATCATCTTCCTATAAATTTATGGGGACGAGATGTCCTAGATCAATTAGGTTTGACATTAACAAATAACATCAATCCTAATGCGCCCACTACTAGGGCTAGACAAGGCTTTAGGAAAGAAGAAAGATTAAGAGAACAAGAACAAGGTATGACAGCACCAATTCAAATAGATCAAGAAACAAATAGACATGGATTGGGTTTTCAGAAAGGGCCACTGAGACAATCAAAATTACTTGGAAATCAGAAAGACCAGTGTGGGTTCCTCAGTGGCCCCTGACTAAAGAAAAGATACAAATAGCCCATGACCTGGTCAAACAACAATTAGCGGAGGGACATATACAACCTTCCGTATCTCCCCATAATACTCCCATTTTTGTCATTAAAAAGAAATCTGGTAAATGGAGATTATTGCAAGATTTAAGAGCCATTAATAATGAGATGGTTATTATGGGACCTGCTCAATCAGGGATTCCCCAATTGTCTGCTTTACCAAAAACCTGGTATGTTTTAGCTATAGATATTAAAGATTGTTTTTTTTCAATTCCAATTCATCCCGAGGATAGTCCACATTTTGCATTTACTATCCCTGCACTAAATCATGAAGGTCCTGATCAGAGATATGAATGGAAAGTACTCCCTCAAGGGATGGCTAATAGTCCAACTATGTGTCAAATTTATGTTAACAAAGCAATCCAGCCACTTAGAAATCAAAATCCTGAACTACAAATATTTCACTATATGGATGATGTGTTATTGGCACATAAAGATAAAAACACATTGCTAGAATGTTATGCCACACTTACAAATTTATTAAAAAATTATAATCTAGAGATAGCAATAGATAAAGTACAATTAAATCTTCCAATTAATTATTTAGGGGTTTTATTATCCTCAACCATGGTCCGTCCACCCAAAATTCAAATACGAGTAGATCAACTCAAATCACTTAACGACTTTCAAAAGTTATTAGGAGACATAAATTGGATAAGGCCTTATCTAGGCATACCAACAGGAGAGTTGGGACCTTTATTTGATATTCTAAAAGGTCCATCAGATCCAAATTCACCCCGCATGTTGACGCCTGAAGCAAGAAAGGCATTAAAAATCATTGAAACATATATGGAAAATATGCATTTGGATAGAATTGATATAAGTTTGCCTTTATTATTTATTGTACTGCCAACAAAAAATATTCCTACAGGAGTATTCTGGCAAGAAGGTCCATTATTGTGGATACATTTATCTTATTCTCCTAACACTATTCTTACTAGGTATCCTGAGGCTGTAGGACAATTAATACTCAAAGGAATAAAAGCAGCCAAGGGAGTGTTTGGGATTTCTCCCAATAAAATTATTACTCCATATACTATAGATCAAATTGATGAGTTAGCTAATGAGTTAAATACTTGGGCAATAATCATGTGTAAATCTAATGTTTCATTTGATAATCACTTACCGTCTAATCCTTTGTTGTCTTTTTGGTCTAAACATCCTGTAGTTTTTCCAAAGATGACAAAAAAAACCCCTATCATGAATGCTCCAAATATATTCACTGATGGGTCAAATAATGGTACAGCAGCAGTAGTTACCCCTGATCAAACTTTTACATTTTTAGTACCCAAACAATCAGCTCAAAAGGTAGAGCTTAATGCAGTATTACAAGCTTTTATGATGTTTAAAGATTCTGTATTTAATTTATTTTCTGATAGTCAGTATGTAGTTAATGCTATAGTATCCCTTGAAGATGCTGGTAGGATTTCCCCTTCTTCTACTGTTTTCTCTTTGTTTTCCACTATACAAAGTCTAATCTGGGACAGAAAAGATCCATTCTTTATAGGACATATCAGGGCACATACAGGATTGCCTGGAGCCCTTAGTTTGGGCAATGATTTAGCAGATAAATCTACACATGACATACATATTTTCTCCACAATAGAAGAAGCTATAAATTTTCATAAAAGGTTCCATGTCAATGCTAATACTTTACAAAAGCGTTTTAAAATAACTAAAGAACAAGCCCGACATATAATAAAACAATGTCAAAATTGTGTGACATTTTTACCACAAGTTAATCTTGGAGTCAATCCTAGAGGACTGATACCTAACCATATTTGGCAGATGGACGTCACACACTTGCCAGAATTTGGAAAATTAAAATATTTACATGTTACAGTTGATACTTCTTCCGGATTTCTGATGGGCTCCCTTCATGCCGGAGAAAAAACTAAAGATGTTATAGCTCATTGCTTACAAAATTTTGCCACTGTGGGCGTTCCAAAACAGTTAAAAACCGATAATGGTCCTGGTTATACGTCCACCTCTTTTAAACAATTTTGCTCATCATTTGGCATTACTCACATAACAGGAATTCCATACAATCCACAAGGACAAGGCATAGTTGAAAGAGCTCATCAAACTATTAAAATGTACTTATTAAAACAAAAGGAGGGAATTGGAAAGGGGTATATATCCCCCAAAGATAAACTTAAAATAACCCTTTTTACTCTAAACTTTTTAAATTTGGATTCATCAGGGCTTAGTGCTGCGGAAAGACATTTGTATCCAAAAAATGTACATAAGCCTAAGGTACTTTGGAAAGATATTCTAACAGGACAATGGAAAGGTCCTGACCCAGTGATAGTCTGGAGTCGGGGCTCTGTTTGTGTTTTTCCACAGGAAGAACAGCAGCCGATTTGGATTCCAGAGAGATTAACTAAAACAATTTCTACAGACCAAAAGGAAAATGATTCGACTCAAATCCATAACAGCTGATATCCAGATCTCCAGCTTGGCTATTCTTACATCTGCGACAGTGATTAACCAGGATGCTTTTTTCAATATCTATTTTATTATTGCTTTTTCCCACATCATAAAGTTCTATTTTATTTTTGAGCTCATACAGACCTAGGTTAATGTTTTTTCTGATCAGTTTTATTTTTTGACTGTGGAGTTTTTGAACATTGCAATGGAGATTTCACCTAGGTAAAGCTACAAGGCCTTTACTATTGTCTTATGTGTTATATGTTACGTGTGCACACTTCTGTTTTGTGTTGTATGTCTGTATGTGCGTATGTCCATATATCACATATGAGGAGCGCTCATGCACATGGATCCAAAAAATTTTTTTTTTTTATTCACGTGATTTTAATAGTTTAATTTAATTTGGGTAAACAGCTGTTGAGGATTGTTTTAATATATGAACAAATAGAAGGTTAACAGATCTGTTTGTTTACTTTCACCTTTCCTTTTCATTATATTTAATAATTCTGTTCAGGATAATGTAAATTGTTCTAAATATTGTTTTCTTAGTACCTGTTGAAATGTTACATATTTTTTTTTTAGCATCATTGTCAAAATTCCTATTTTCATCCCAGTGCCGGTGAAGACAAAGATAAAACCAAACTACAACTTCTTCGAGAGTTATCACAACAAACCGTGTAAACTGATACATCAATGATTTATAACTCAACAAGTAATGCTCAATCAATGAGTCGATTTATTTTGGAAGGATATGGACATATTGATAGATTCCTCTGCTTTGAACTGCTTACAAAACTTGCCTGGACTATGTATCACTTGTATGCTTTATTTTGGGAGGATATGGACATATTGATAGATTCCTCTGCTTTGAACTGCTTACAGAACTTGCCTGGACTATGTATCACTTGTATGCTTTGTGATCTATTTGTTGATGCAGCGAATTATGGTAGTGCTAGCGTATCTTTGCTGATGTGTCACCAGTGATGCAATTTTTCCTAGGAGCCGTCAATTGACTTGGTGTCATGGCATTTCTGTATCCTCCTCCCTTCTACTAGTGATGGTCTAATTTTGGGGGCCAACAGAGGTGAGGCAAAGAACCTCACCCCCCCACTGGTGCATAGGCCTATCCACAAATATGGCTATATGCTGGACCAGTAGTCAGTGACGGGTATGATCCAATTGCAGTGGTATCAACCTAAGACAGGAGGCTGACGCCTAGAGGTCAGTTTTCCGATGACGGGTAAGAACCATAGGTTGAATTGGACAAACCTAACAGGCACAGTCCCTAGCTACATTGCTTGTTGCTTAATTAAACAGAAGGGGGGAGATGCTAAGAGTCAGCCAAGTATATGATGCATGGCATTTTTGATTGAAAGGTGACGCCAGCTAGCCATTGAGATGATATGATTATGTTAAGATTTGCATTCATATGGATATTGGGCTCCTGCTGTTCACCTAGGCCTGCTATGAGACTCCTGGAGAGTTCCCATTGGTTGGGGAAGTACAGTAGGAGGGAGTTCCAGGAGAATGCTGCGTGGGTGGATCAGCGGGGGAGGGGGGGGTGTACAGAACATTGGCTGCAGTTTCAAAAAATAAAGTTTGTTCCTGCTTGAGTGGCTCGTGATTTTGTGCCTAGCCAGACTGCGGCAAACTATGTTAAGCACTTCAGCTATCTTGACTTTACAAATAGTAAATAGTTGCTCTAGAAAAAAGTTAGCATTTTGGCAAGCTTGTAGTGTGCTCTGTGACCATTCCTCCAAAGTACATGGATGAGTAGGTTTCTAACGTTTTAATTGGGGTCATTGGCTTGTATATATTTATTAGCTGCTCTCACTTTTTATTATTGCTTTATGGAGAAAACGCCTACTTATCTCCGAGAGTTAAGTAAGATTTACATAAGGAACCAATGCAAATCTAAATAAAACAAGAAACGGTAATTAGTACTAAGACCTAATCAACTATTAGTAGTGATCAAGGGCAGTCAAGGTGTACCTTAAAAGCAGTGTTCAAAATGCAATGAATTAGTCCAGTTAGAAGAAATAAGAATGACAGATTCAGCCTATCTAATCCCCAAAGAAAGAGAGTCAAGGTTCATGAAAAGCAAAAAGAGATTTACAGAGCAGGGAAATTTAGAATTCAGAGTTATTAGTATCGGACTGATAATTTAAAGATGAGCTTGGGAATTCCCTGTGTTGTCTTATAATTTGGGTAAACATTATAAGAGACAGAGTCAATAGAAAAGAGAATGACCATAATGTTGGGAGAAGGGGTTAGAAGGACGTTATGCCATGATTGGATGAGAGGTTAAGATGATGGTCTTGAACAAAGTATGACTTTCTGATGGATTTGTTTGTGCTGAAAGGTATTTTTAAAAACTGATTAAGTTTGCAACATCCAAGAATTTTGAGATTTTTACATAAAAATCTGGATTATTATATAATCCTCCTCCTCCTCTCCTTCTCCTTCTCCTTCTCTTTCTCCTTCTTCTTCTTCTTCTTGCTGCTGGGGATTGAACCCAGGGTCTTGTGCATGAAAGGCAAGCAAACTACCAACTAAGCTATATCCCCAGCCAAAAATCTGGATTTCAAATATCTTAAGAAATGAAGAAATGCTGGAATATTATACTCAAATTTCTGCATGAAAATAACTAATTGAGGCTAAGTGGCTCCTGTCATACCAAGATGGTGGGCCATGTGTCTCTAGTATTCCATAGTTCCCACACAAATAGTTCCTCTTGTGTTCAGAATCTGCTTGTCTTTGGTCCCTATTTTATATAAACATATGGAAGCAGAGAAAGACTTATCATTGCTAGGGAGAGAAAAGACACTGAGTTTTAGATAAATGCTTCTGAAATAGCTATGTCTTATCTGAGGGTGGAAAAAGAGGTGATATCTCACTGTCTCATATGTTTCCTATAAAGCTCAGTATACATATGAAGGAAATACACCTTGGATCAAGGTGTGGACATTAAAGTAACAATCTTGCTCATTACAGTCTGTTTTGCAATCCAGATGGTTGGAGAGAAGGGTATAGAATAGTGAAAGAGATACACAAAGATACACAAATCTATTCTTAGATTCATAGGACATAAAAATGATAGGCATACAGTAATGTAACCAATTCTTAAAGATATTATATTAGTAGAGCTGCTTGCACTGGTCATTAACAAGCTTTATTACTTGAATGCTATCCTTCTCTTCAGTTAGTAAAGCCAGTGATTTTTGTCCATTCTATCTCAACCTCTTAAAATCTCATAGGATGGAACCAACATTAGGCATGCAAATGCAAATCATCTTCTCTTCCAGTACAACCTCAATAAGTAAACAAGAGATAAAGCACAGTTGTTAACTCTAAGTATACTTAGGATGATTTTAAAGGTCTATGTCTCCCACCATTGCATCCAGTGCCAAGTAGCAGTACATTAGCTTATAATTGGAAATCCTTTTGCATAACTATTCATATCCATGAAATATTGGTGGTTACTGGCTCCACTGGACCAATGGCCCTGAGCTCTTCTATTATTTGTTGCTATGTGACTTGCTCAGCATATTTAGTCTCTGGGAGTTCTCGGTCTCCTTATCTACAAATGAGTGCTAATATTTTCTCCAGATAGCAAATAAAACTGCTATTAAAACTCAAGATTATAATAATGCACATAAAAACTCTTTAAATAACATAAAATACTCTATAAATGAGATTGATAACTTGTGCTTGAATTTTGGTATTACAATAAACTAATAAGTGTGTAAAATAATGAGAAATACATTCCAAGTAGGGTTTTGTTTAAAGGTATGATAACATGCAGTAAAATGTTCAGATCTTCAGGGTAAGTAGGATGAGCTTTAAAAGTTTTATACAGTCCTTTAACCAACACTCCAGTCAAGATGCAGAGCATTTCTATCATGCTGTAATATTTGTTGTGACTCAGGAATCCAATTCCTGTTACATACTCAAGAGAAATTAAACATCTATCAATAGAAAGCATTCACTCAATATTCATAATAATCAAAACACTAGAACAAAGAAAAGTCTAATAATAGGAGATTATATAACAAATCATGGCATATTCCCATAATATTATTCAGTAATAAAAAGAAACTAAACATTCATATATGAAACAATATGAATAAATTTTTTAACCTTCAAACAGGTCGTCAAACACAAAAAAACTTATTCCATATGAGTTAGAGTTAATCTTTTTTTTTTTTTTTTGGTACCTGGGATGGAACCCACGGGTGCTTAATCACTGAGCCACATCTCCAGCACTTTTAATATTTTATTTAGAGATAGGGTCTCACTGAGTTGAGTAGGGCTTTGCTAGATTGCTGAGATTGGCTTTAAACTTGTGATCCTTCTGCCTCAACCTCCTTAGCTGCTGGGATTATAGGCATTAAAGGCATGTTCCAATGGGCCCAGTCTTGAAGTCTTGTTAATAATACAACAAGTCTTGAGTCAGTCTTGAAGTCAAAGAGTCAATTAATGATGATACCCAATCCTCTATAGCAATGAAATTAATATATGAAAATAAATGTTCTGAATTACAGAAAGGGGAGGTGTTTGAACATACCAATTCTCCTTCTTTTAGCTTCTAATCCTAAAAATATTCCTCTCTGTTTCAACCTATATTGCATTTTGTGATTTTTGTTATATTTTTTTTCTGATGTAAATTATTAAAATGTTTAAGATTACCAGAGATGGGAAAAATTAGGTGTTAAATATTAAATGCTTCTTGCAAGCAAAACACAAATAAATCTCCTGGAAAAATGAATAATTCAACCCAGATCTTCCTATGTTTTTGAAGTTTAAACAATATATAATAAAAATTTATTATTGAGTGAATTACATGAATACAACATGAATTTTGAAAAAAAATAATTTTAAACTGGTTTTTACTATACAATATTCATCAGAAATACATCAACAATGGTCTCTTAGGAATGGCTTCCATATATGTACATTTCATAGTAACATAGTACAGAGTTTTTCAGAATTTTCTTGATAGACTCTCTGTGATTTCTTGATAATTTTTATGGACTCTGATGAAATGGTTATACATGGAAAAAATCACCACTGTGTATTGTTTACTTGATACATTAAGGACACTTCTCTATCTCCTACATTCCATTGTTTACTCACAATTTATGAAGAGTCACTGACAAAGAGGCTGGAATTGATAGGGCATTATTAACAACATTACAAGAAAAGTGAAAAGTTATTGTACCTACTTTACATTTTAAAAATAGCTGCAGTTGCATTTGTGCAACTTTATGGTTAGCTTAAGTAGTTAATGATGTTGTACACCTCACACACAACCAAATTGCTCCTTGGTTATAATTTGATAAAGTGACTGAGCCCCGTCTTATTCTACACAGATGGCAGAACCTTCCTATTTGAAGGCATACAAAAAATTAATTTAGAAATCCCAAGGAAACTTGCTATGTTGTGCTGCTGCATCTTAAGTCACAAACTGTTTCTTTCTCTGTCCCCTATGCTAGTTTCTAGTTTTTATCTTTCTGGTGTATTTGTTTTCTCTTGCTAGGGTTTGCAGAGATCAAATAAATGGTGATGATTGTAGCTGGAATCACCACTCTCTTACACTACAGAGACTTCAAAAATAGGAGAAATCTTACACTGATGTAAAAGGTTTGCTTTGCTATAGCACTTGAATGCCCTCAAAGGGCTTAGAAAAATAGATCAAACATTTCTAATTATCTTTAAGTATGCAGAATTGGTTCTCGTAGGAACTATTTTTTTTTATTGACCTTTCTTAAAGAATTTTTTTATGAAGTCTGTCCTTATAATACCTTCAATCATTTTAGACATGTTTATCTGGCTCTCCTCCAGAGCCAAGCTTTCTTTAGAGGGAGTGTAAATCTGATTGTAAACCTATATCTTCAAATAAACCAAAGTAGCATATTTCTTCCCAGTTTGTCTTCAGTTGCTCAACATTCTTCTTGTAAAGATCCAGTATTTTGAATCCAATAATGTATGAACAATATCAAGCATGATCCTCTTCCTTTATTTTGAAATCTCCTCCTCCATTTAAAATCTCTTCTTCTGATATTTTATTAATTACTTAGAGCTTCATTATCTCATAGATTCTTTAATTTTGATATTGATAATTATATGTCAATTTTCTCTCATTCAATATGCTCTCTGATGTCACCACTTGGTGTATTCATTTCAAATTCAATGCCTAGAGCATTCATTTTTCATTTATGAATTAAACAAGTATTGACCAAATATATTGTGGCTTGTATTTATGTATCTTTTGTTTTTATAAGATTTACATCATTGTCATAAAAGTTAAACTTGCATCTCATATTAATTTCATCATTTTTAATCAAGTTCACCCAAAAGTTTACCTTATAATATCACAGTACATCAGAAAAATGATAGCATTAGCATATTGGGAGTAATCTAAAAAGGCTGTGTTCAGTAAAGATCTTAGGGCTTCAGCCACTCTAAGAGCTGGTCACTATTCTACATGTGGAAATAGAGCAGTGAACTGCTTAGGTGTCGGGGTTTTTATCCCCCTGTTCCCTCCTGACCTGCGGGAGAGATTGGGGGAGCACGCCCCGACCAGGATGAGAACCAAGAAAGGTAAAGGTATGTTCCAGGGAGAACAGTCAAAGCAGGATCTTGTTTAATGAGAAAACACATACAGCTAATATAATGTACAGGAGCCAATCAGGATAAAGGTCAGCAGGGTGGGGAGAATTTACATCTATACCCATCCTACAGGCAGTAATGGGAGACATGAGCTGTCCTTGAGGGCAGAAGGGTTCTGAGCCTATCCTAGAGGTGGTCCCATTCTTCATCACAACCCATGGCAATTGCTAGGTGCTCTCTTAGACACATGTGGCCCCAGGACTGGGAAGGGGGTAGCAGCCAGCAAGTTAAGTTTCCTCTTTTCTGATGCAACATGCCCCACGTTACATCATGCCCTACACTTAGGCAAAGATCTTGTCTGTTAGTTTCACAGTATGGAGGAAGATGATGGTCAGTGAACATGTACATGATATGTCTATAGTCTGTACCTAGAGAAAAAAGGACAGAAAAAATGATATCACAGGGAGATAAGCAAGTGCCAATTTAGGTAGGGTCACCTGGGAAGGTTCTCCATAAAAAGATTTTTGAAAAGACTAAAATCTGAAGTAAGTGTGGAAATGGGCTTTTCTGATATGCGTGAGAGCGCATTCCAATTTAAATAGTACAAGAGTTTAAAGATAGCAGAGAATTTTTAGAAATGGAGAGAAGTCCAGTGTGGCTGAAGTAGGATGGATGGAGGGAAAACGGGAAGGGTTTAAGTTAGAGAATGAACCAAGCACAAGATCCGGTGGCACCTTCTGAACCACAGTGAGAAATTAGGACTTTTAAATTTTGCATAGCTTTGGCTTCTATTGGAAGGAGTAGAGGAGACAAAGGAAAAATCTATGAGATCAATTAGGAAGTTTAAATAGGAGAGCATGGTGACAGGGCCCAGGGGATCTAGGGCTGTGGTAGTGGAGGTGGTATGACAGGGACAGATTCTGCATGTATTTGAGGGCTGAACTAATGGAACTTGAGCATGGTTAGGTGTTTATACTTTTACATATGAGAAAACAAGTGTTTATAGAAATTAAAAAACCAGACTCACAGTAATGAAATAAAAGTATAACAATGAGAATTTTGATAACCAAAATGAGTTTGAATATTGTCACCATAAATATTTGAAGAGATAATGTTTAACCAGACTTAAATATTACAGGTTAAACACTTGTGTATTGATAAAGCTATCACATGGTATTCCATAAATATGAGCAAATTTATGTATCAGTTAAAAGCCAAAATAAGTAAAAATATGAATTACTCTTCCCAAAGTAAACAGAAAAGTTTTAGAAACCTTTATTTAAAAACAACAACAGCCAAGTAGAATCTGGTAATATTATAGTTCTTTCTTGGATAGAGTATTCATGGGTGCTAATTTTTAAATTATGCTTCAAAACTTGGATAAATAATGTGTCTTTTATATGTATACAATAGTACATAGAACTTAATATTTCAAAAGTTGAGTGTCTGACCCAAGATTTTCAAGCTGGTAAGTAGCACTGTAAGGGTCCCACGAAACGTCGGAGAAAGAGACCACCAAGTGACCACTCATGCAATTGGCAGAAGGGGATTTATTGAACCAGCATGCTGGGGCTCCGTGCCCACTCAAGAAGGGAAAGCAGCCCAGAGCCCTGAGCAGGGGCTGAGCACTGCTTAAGTACACTTTTGGGGGAGGGCGGAGGGCTTTGTATACATCAGAACAAATCATCATGAGGCGTGGGAAAATTGAACAACAACTCCTAAACATGATTAGTTCATTCATTGGCGGGAACAGGTCAGGCTGGAGTGATAGGTCATTTCTAAACGGGGTACACATTCAAACTGATTGGTTCAGACCCTGCAAGGCCTACGTGCAACCACACAGACCCCTTCAGTTATTAAACAACCAAACAGTCAGGGGAAATATTTACTGGGCAGTTCCAAGCATTGTCTTAACAGCTACAGAAATTTCAGGTTTTGCAGGTAGCATAGAAACCTAACAATACCTAATCCTTTACATTTTAACTCAGACCTTGCAGCTTAGAAACTTTACAACACCCGGTCTTTTACCCTTTAACTTTTACGCTTTAACTTCAATTTCTTTTACCCTTACAGCACTAAAAGCATGAAGAGGAGTAGAAAGACAGAGGGTGATCAACCAGCACATCTCACCTCTATTCCCTCAGTATCCATTCATCCTTGATTCTTGTATCAATTACCTTATTACAGTGGATGATATCCATTTAATCTTAATTTCATCGAAAACAACCAAAAAATGTTAGTAGTCATCTGTACACTATAGGAAAAATCACATAAATTGTTACCTGAATAAATCAATGGCATCTTACCTGTACTATTCCCACACTCATTCTATTTTGCTCATAATACCTGCCAGCATATCAACTGACTGGTGCATATTACCTACCTGGTGACATAGCATGTCATTCCTGTAGGATCTGCATTCTTAGTGTTTTGTTGGGTTGCTGAAGTTCCTGTTTGGTTATACCTAATAGACAAACAAATCCTGTGAATTCCCTGAATCCAAACAGTGCCCCTTATGTCCACTATGTAGCACCAATACAATTGCCCCCCGGAAATCATGACCAATCACCCTGTCCAGAAAAGTGGCCCTTTTCAATGAATGTTTATTTACCATTATATAAGACCTAAAATGGAAACTGTAGCAGCCTCCAAATCACTTGAACTATGGTGGCATTCGGTATGAGAAATGTTTCTCCCTTAGGCTTCAGGATGTCTAAATCCACTGAGCTCAAGGTCATATGGATATAAAATAAAGATAATTGAACTTGGTTAGTAGGACAGAAAAAACATTCCTCCTTTCTTTTGGCATGTGGGCCCATATGAAGAAGATTTGGCTCCAGTTTTAAAATATATATACTGTATCCTGTAAATTAGCAACCCAAATTCGCAGGGCTATCTGTCAGCTGGTGCCCTAGTGAGCTTTCCACAGTATCTTCCCTTGTTCTGTCAAACCAAACATTCTGAGTAATGGGACATGCTTTAAGACTAATGAATTCCATGGGCCTGAGTCCATTGCTTCTTTCCTTTACATAAAACCCATCCTTTAACTAATCAATCTTTAGCCCAAAATTCAAAGCATACCCAGATTTCACTCAACATTTGTATATACAACTTCTCAAATTAAATGTGCTGTGCTTTTGGTCCTAAGAAGTGATTTTACCATTTTAATTAACAGTGTACATGGCCTGTGAAAACAGTAATGGCATGTAACAACAACAAATTTGTCCTCAGTCTATCTCTTTACATCTTAAATAATTTGGCCGGAGCACATTAGCACTAAAGCAGGGAGCTTTAGGTCAATTGCTTTAAAATCCTTAGTTATTAAGTAACCAAAGGAGATTTTTTTTTCTTTTGAAAAGAAAGATTAAGGAGGAAAATTGGATCATACATTTAATTCAGTACAGGAATTGAAGCTGAGAGTGCTCTGAACCACCCTCAGTCTCAAGGCATCTTAGAAGCAGAATTCTCCCATCTTTGCTTTTCAACTCTGGGGAAACCTTGGAGTTAGTAATGCACATTTGGGCTAAAAAAAAAAAAAAAATTAACAATCACCTCCTGTCACTGTTTGAATGATCTTGAAAGGATTCCTTATTATTTTCTGTACACAGCCCTTTGTTGATAAGTAGGACTACGAAAAGTGAGAATATTTACCCCCAAATGAGTTACAGTGTCTTGTCACAGCGATCAATCATATGGAGAAATGGCAGTGAAAAATGGAGAAGATTAACCCATACCATGCAGGGGTCATGCATGAATTGGTAGTAATTCTATCACACTTAACCTCATTACATGCCAAGTTGAAGAACTATAGAAATTAGTTATATTTCCTTGTCAACATGTGTCAGAAGAACACAGATGTCATATGTAAAGATCCCAATTTTAAGGTCTGCAGATTAAATATAGAATACCAGTCAAATTTTAATTTCAGATCAAGAGTGTATATATATCTCCAAATTACTTTTTGAGACATTCTTGTAAACAATTCTCTGCAATTCATATTTAACTGGGTCTCCTATATTTTTATTTGCAAAACCTCAGTAGTATGTCCTTCTCCCCTAAATTTGTTTGAAGGAAAATTTATTTTGTGTTCTACCAAGTCACTGAGACTTTATTATTCTGATCTTCTGATCAAGGTACTGGATTCAAAGAACTATATAATGACTAGAAGAGGGTACATTCAATTGGAGTAGAAATAATGTAGGATCCTCTATGAAAAACAAAACAGATCTGGGCAGTGGGAATTGGAATAAGAAGAGATGGAGTGGGGTCGAGGTAGGTTGCATTGGAGGGCTGAAGCTCTGGTAGAGATGAAAGCAAGTTTGGAGAGTAGGTACCACATTATGAGACAGATTTAGAACAAAGTTGGGCAAAGATGATTTTTAGAAAGTTTGGTACTTTGTTATAAAACACAATTGCTATTTTGGTGTTTCATCAATAGATTTCAGAAAACATAACTTTTGTAGGTTTTTTGGGGGGATGTGGGATGTGAGATGTTTTGACATCTAGCAGAAGTGACCAGTTGATGGTCTAGTTTAATTTAGGTTTCAGCAAAGTACTGTGCATACTGATTATTTTTAGAGCATTAGAACTCTTGTCAAAGGCCAAAAATGTTTTCATGTAGCTTTCAATGAAGTTGAAAACAGCAGTTTAGTATTGACTAATGGTTTGGAATGGTTTGTGATGCTAAAAAAATAAATAAAAGTCTTTCTAAACATGAGCCATAAAACAGACAAGTGTCAATTTCTACATGTAGGAAGTCATTTCAGTAAAAGATCTTTGTTGGGGATGTGTTATGTCTAGTTCTTACAGACTAACTTGTCAGTTCAATAGTTCTGCTTCAGGGATTCCCATTAAGTTCTTGAGTTACAGGCCCATGTCTGACTGCCCCTAATTATAACAGCAAAATGAGCTGTAGCTAACAATGTCATTTCGTTCCCCATTAGCATTTATAGCATTGCAGCGGAGTTTTGAATTCCTGCTTTTGTGAGGACACTTGAAGTTTCAAAGCAGATTACAAGTTAAGAAATGACCAATAGTAGGACTTCTTTTCAGGGTGACCGGATAAATCAGCTTATCTTTGTGAGTTAAATAAAACTATGAATAACACATTGAGGAACAGTTTAAAAATAGAGGACAAAGAATCAGGAAAAATATTGTAAACATTCATGTACCAATTATCCACAATTTTTGAGAAAGGTTAACATTGCTACTTATGTATTTTTGATAAAATATTTAAATAAATAAAGGTTGAATACCATCTATCTCTTCAGGGACCATTAATGTTAAGATTTTGGTATAAAGTTTTTTAATCTATATTTGGGTTTATATATAACGGAGCAAATTAGACAAGCATGAATTGTGGGATTTAGTCATAAAGCAATTCCATATGTCTCTCTTTTCCCTTTGACTAATGCTCTGGAAGTTTATTCTTCCCAAGTAGTAAGAAAATTTCTGGAGTCTATGACATTTCTGGAAGCCTTTGGTTGAAAAAAAAATGTAGTTATTTAGAGGTACAAAGGCCAGGATAGTCAAAACTCCAAACTCAGTTAAATGCTGAAAGTTCTCTCCACTCTTAGATTGGTCCAGGTGCATAAGAAAAGTCTCAGGTTGAAGCAGGATGAGGTGTTACACACCTCTAATCCCAGTAGCTCCGGAGGCTGAGGCAGAATTATCAAGAGTTCAAAGCCAGCCTCAGCAAAAGCAGGGTGCTAAACAACTCAGTGAGATCCTGTCTCTACATCAAATACAAAATAGGGCTGGAGATCTGTCTCAGTGGTGGAGCACTCCTGAGTTCAATTCCCAGTAGATGCCCCCCCAACAAAAAAGAAAAGTCTGAGGTTGCGTTGGGGAGGTACAGTTGTATCTTTTCTCTCTCTGGTTCTTTCTAGGTTGACTTTTGACCCTGTTTCTGAGGTTGCAGGGTTGAGATAGTTTGGGTTAAGAGGAATTGCCTGGGATGAGAAATTTCTGACTTATATAGCCAAAGTGGGCAGAAAGAGATCTGAAAAAGGCAATTGCCAACAATTTGATGAAAGAGTGTTTTCAAAGGAAAAGTAAAAGATTTTGTGTGAAGTAACAATCAAGAGTGACTACCATCCCTAAGGTCACCCATCAACAGCTTTAGCCTTAAGTGGAAAAAAATAGTCACTGTTGATCTGCAGCCCAGATATGAAGGAGCAGAGGGAATAAATAAACCAAGTTCCTTCACCCACCCTAAGATATCCTGCAATCTCTTCCTCTGGCTGAAACTAGCCACACCTAGAGACCATAGAATTCCTATAGATCAACCTCCAGGAGTATAGAAAAGGGAAGGCTTATAAAGCTAAATATTCCTCTTGTAGGTTCTTTGATGGGTCTTCACATATTTTCCTTTAGCCTGCCTAACTCATAGGGAACTTTTATCTGTTTTTCCTATATTAGAAAGAAAGTATCCTGATTACAGACTTTTATAGCTTCTTTCTTAAGTGTCTGACTATGTCCTGCTTCCCAATTCTCAGTATGTTTCTTCAGAGATGGTCTTTCACCTGGCCCTCACCTGGACCCAAGTAGTCACTTATGCATTCCTGGCCCTGAAAGATGCTGAAAGCATGTATCAAGATGAAGTGACATTTTGTCTGCCCTCTGCCTTCAGATCAGGAGGTCTATTTGTCTTCATTCCTCTACCATTTTCCAGGCAAGATTCAGAAACTGATATCAAGTATTTGGGATACAATTTAGTCTCTATGAGCATTCTAATTAAAACCCCTTTCTCTGAACTTGAAGTGCAGAGGGAATCACTTTATCTCACATTGCTCTGTTCTTGCTGATGATTTCCATTCCATTTTTATTATTTTTGAATATTTTTTAGAATAATATAGTGATTCTGCTTAGAACATTCTAGTATTTCAAAGTGGTAATTTATGATTTCTGTTCACAAATTAAATTTCATTGATACTTACTTTTTTTTCCTATGGGTAGTACCCGAGTTATAGAAGTGATTATATGGATATGACTTTTTATTTGTCTCTTGCAGATCTGATATGTTTTATTGACTGCAAAATATTTTTAAGTTCAGTGTTTGCTTTGTGATCAACACTACTAATTGTGTTTTGGCCTTCATGATCATTTTGTTTAGGACCTAGGTTCAGTTTCCTTGCTATTTAATTTATTTCTGCCTATGGAAAAGAAGAATGAAAGGCTTCCTTGCTGCTTTTATGGTCTGGTAGGTAGAGCTTTCCTACTTATTTTTGTATAATAAAGATATATTTTGAGACATCCAGGCTTAAATCATGAACAGCAGATCCTCAGCTTGGACATTACTCCCATAGGTCCTGGAGGTTCTCTTCTAAATCACTAATAAACTGCTCTGTATTTCTATGTAATTTATTCTTGATTTCAAGCTATAATATAAATGTTTTGGCATTTTTCTCTGGCACACCTATGTGTTCAAATTCTAAGTGTGCTGAGTGACATATCAGTCTTATTCACTGGAGGTCAGTAATTTTAGTTAAAAGGGAATTTTTACATCTGTGAAGAATTGGGTATTTTCATTTCTATTTAATTTTAGCACTTGTAATTTCAATAATGCAATATAGCCCACATAAAATCAAAATTTCTAACTAAAGTTTAATGCATTAAATAAAAGCTTAAAAATTTATAAAGATACTACAAATGTGTATCAAGAAAGGACATTTTTATTTGCATATTAATATGGAAGTAGTCAATCACAAAATGTTATATTTCTAGATATATTCTGTGAGTACAATTATATTGTACTGCAAATAGTGATTGAAAAATCAATTATTTTCATTATACATAATAAAAATTAATGATAAGCAAAGTCATGACAGTTTGCATTTTGTTTTGATTTCAGAGTAATCATGTAGTTCTCTCAAAAAATAGATGGATACAGTGAAACTTTAATGTACAATATTTGTGGTCTTGTTCTTTTCTTCTCATTTAATTTTTGTATAATTGCAAATTATACAGTTTTGAAAATGGGTAAGCAGGAAATCAGCCAGAAATGAGAAAAGAAACAGAGCAGAAGATGATACATTGGGAGACCACTTACAAATCACCGTTTAATGTACAAAAACTCAAACTAATATTAGGTTTAGGAAAATAAATGGATAAACTGGAGCTCTGTCACAACTACAAAAGTACAAATGAGTAGAGAATTTATTCATTAAAGTTATAAATCCCATTGCTGACTTTAAATGTTTCTTTTTATATCACTAACATTAATGCTGAATGAAGACTGGGTGCTTTGCATTAGACCTGAAAATGGATGATTACACTAATTCTAGTCTAAAGCCTGTGGGTAAGATATTTTAAGTCATTATGCAGGAATACACCAGATATTCATGGTGTTGAGTATAAGATTTACATCATTTTCCCATGCATGTCTTGATTAACATCTCAATTTTGGAGCAAGCTTAGTAAAATATCAATGAGAATTAGGTTGTTTAGGGAAGTAATGTAATAGTGGACTATTTATAAGGAATTGGAAAATAATTTCAATTGCCAAATGTTGATTTTTTTCTCTGCCTAAAAGTCATAGGAAGCTTTATTTTGTAAAATAATTTTAAAATATAAAATCATTAAACTCTTCAGAAATTTTGCTTTATATTTTTGTCAGCAACTTTTTGTAATAAAAGGCTATTTCTGATCATTGATATCTCTATGATGATAGTCAAATAATAATAATGTGCCAGTTATTTCTCTTTTATAAACCATTTTTCTGAAAGATGAAGGGGAATATTTTGGGGGGGATATGTGTCTACAGAGGTGGGTGATGTGACTCAGGATTAATGTCGAGTTGTTATGGTGAAGATTTTCTTCTTAATGAAACAAACCTTTGGGTTTCAAACTAAATGATAATGTTAAGGCAACAAATGAAAATCTTTGAATTACAGGTTCGTTTCTTGAGAGAGGATGATAAACTTTAGATCTTATTTTTGTCATTTTGTCACTTCCCAATGCATCTTTAACCCATGTTAATTTGAATTATCCCATAAACCTTCTGAGTTGTAACATTTGCTGGATGCTTTCTAGTCTTCTTAGTTAACCATCCTCCTTTCAATAAAGAGAAAATACCCTTCAGCCTGGGCCTCAGTGGTTCCACATTGTTGTCAATGTTAGTTTTCTAAAAATACTCATAATTCTTATTCTCTTTTAATTTTCAATTTCACTATTAATTAAAGACTATTAATTAATAAAATTCATTAAAGCAACCAAGAGGCATTACTTTTTTCCAATATGATTCACCACTATATTAGATAGTAGGGGGAAACTATGGCTGTTTTAACAGATGCAGAAAAGTAATTTGGTGAAGTACAGTAATACTTTTAATGAAAATATTCAGAAAACTAGGAATACAAGCAATAATCTTTAATTTGACATGAGCCAAATACATCTCTCTTATTAATGATAAATGAGATATTCTAAAAGTTAACAAGAAAATAGAATGGTACTGTACAATAAAAATATAATGTAAACCTCATATTAATGTGAAAATCTCAAGAAAGATGCAAAATGCTTCCAACTGAATGATAATGTTAAGTCAGCATGTGAGAATCTGTCAGAGGCAGCCAGATGCGCCTTTAGCATGTATGTTGTACATGTGTCTCATATTAACAACAACAAATAAGGAGCATCTGCCACAGATATCCTGGGACATGCTGGGACTCACTAAGTTGGTGGCCATAAGGAACAGCAACCATTGAACTGCCTAGTCATGTCTGATTGTGATTGATAAAGAGCTCTAAGGGGCACTAGCCATAGACATGCTTAGGAATTAATGGTTACAATTGATAGGGAGCACAGCTCCATGGACATTGCAAAGAACATGTCCAGCTGCAATCACATCACCTTCACTGGACATAACCAACAGACATTGACTTTCACGGGGTGTAACCAATCAACAATGTACACCACCAACTTGGAACTATATTTAAACTGCTGGTCCTGCCACCCTGAAGAGTTTTGCTCCAAGGATATCAGTGAATCTGGTCGCCTTGCTGTCAGTCCCTGTACTAACTCCACCATTCCCTGATGTCCAGTCATTGACTGGAGAGACAAGGACAACATCTTCTCTTTGGCTAAGAGAAGTTGCATGGCATTGGAGGTATTTTGGGGCTCATGGTTGCTTTGGGATTGTGTGATTTGTTTATAATGTTTAATTAGTGTGCACTGAATGCTAGCTGGGGTGCTCCAGCACACCCAACACTTTTGCATTAATTGTTTATTTGCTTTTAGTGTTTAATTAGTGTGCATTAAATGCTATTTGGGGTACCCCTACACACCGAACATTTTTTGATTTAACTGTTTATATTTGATGATTGTTGTGATTGAATATACACTTACATTTAAAGACAATCCACCTCCAAGTAATTATTAATGGTACCACTCACAACAACAAATGAAAAAACGAATATATGGATTTTTTTCCAAGTAAAAAGTCCCAGGAACATATATATGACACTTCAATAAAAATATCATTATTACCCTATGTATACATGATTACATGATCAGTGTGATTCTACAACATGAACAACCAGAAGAATGAGAAATTATATTCTATCTATGTATGAACTGTTAAAATGGAAAAAAAAGAAGTGAAGAAAAAGAGTCAAGGCTAAACACACAGATACCACTTATCCTTGGTTAGATTACATTGAAGAAAAACTGGGGGTATATTGTGGAAGCTGTAACATAAACCAAGTAACAGGTCATAATAGAATGATTATATTTCTGTTATGCTTGATGTTAGTATGTTACGATGCAGAAAGATAATCTCATTTTCTGGGGGAGGTACTGGGGATTGAACTCAGGGGCATTTAACCACTGAGCCACATTCCTAGCCCTATTTTGTATTTTATTTAGAGACAGGGTCTCACTGAGTTGCTTAGTGCCCCAATTTTGCTGAGGCTGGCTTTGAACTCACAATCCTCCTGCCTTGGCATCCCAAGCCACTGGGATTACAGGTGTGCACCACTGCACCCAGCTAAAAAAGTCACATTTATAGATACGTGTTGATATGACAGATATTTGCACTTTATTTAGAAATGGTGTGTGTGTGTGTGTATGTGTGTGTGCATTTGCATGTGTAGAGGGAAACTAAAAAAAAAATAGGAAAATTTGACTCAATGTTAACAACTGGTGAATATGGTACTTAACAATATTTTCTTCTGACTTATGTTCAAAAGTTTTTCTAATACTCATTATGCTATACATTTAAAATATACTCTATATTATAATTATTATAAATGCATATGATACAATTTGATACTGTTTCTAACATTTAACAATAAAAATATAAAATATTTTAAATAAAATTTCTTAAATCAAAGAAGGAAAAGGAAGAAATATTGGATAATGGTAATTTGCAAATTATTAACTGTAGATATTCTCATCAAGATATTATTTGTCCAGACTCACTGATGACTTATCCTAAATCCAGGAAAAATTCTTGGGTATTCTCTAGTTTTGTTAGAGCCAAAGCTACCAGATGGGGCTCTGTGGTGGGCTTCAGCACCATGAAAACACTCTGAAACACTACAGAGCTGGACTTTGGTCTGACCGTCAGAGTGCTGTACAGCCTGGTGCTGCCCATGATTAGGCTCCGACTTAGATAATTTCCTGTGAGAGACAGTAGTGTGTTCAGCTGAACTTAACACATGGCTTTATGAATTTTGTTAAGACTTTAATTAGTCAATTGAAAGCTTGTTTTATATAAATGGGGGGGAAATACCTTGTCCCCAAACTTTTTGAACCAAGTCACAGAAAATAATAAAACTGACAAGCTTAACCTCTGTTCAAAAGAAGTATACAAAAAAATTAGTCCTAGCTAAGGCAATAAAAATTAGTCCTAGCTAAGGCAATAAAGACAAAGAGGGAAAAATCTATATACACTCTTAGGAGAAAAAATTATACATTTTAGTTCACAGATGATATGATTGTCTATGTAGAAAATCCAAAAGAATAGACCAAAATCTTCCTGGAATTAGTAAGAAATTATAGCCCTGTCATAGGACACAAAGTTTATATAAAACAAGTAAGTTACTTTCCTATTTACCAGAAATGAAAAACACTATACTATTGTGTTCATCAGCTTTTTGTCACTGTGACCCAAATACCTGACAAGAACAAGAGGAATACAAGTTTAATTTGGGCTCATGGTTTCAGAGGTCTCTGTCCAAGGTCATCCTATTCCATTTTTCTGGTCCTGACTTAAGGCAGAACATCATGGAGAAAAGCTGCTCATCTCACTACAACAAGGAAGCGGACAGAGAGCAAGGAAGACCAAGGAGCCAGGGACAAGGTGTAGTCTAACACCATTCTTCCAGTGACCTGCCTCTTCTAAGCATGCCCTATCTGTCTATAGTTGACACCCAATAATCAATTCAAATTATTAATCTAACAAATTGATTAACCTGCTAATTAGTTATAATGCTCATAACCTAATTATTTCACCTCTGAGCATTTCTTCATTGCCTAACACGTACATTTTGTGGGGAGGGCATTTCATCTACATCATAACAACTATTTACATTAAAACTAAAAAAAAATGAGATGCTTAGGTATAAATCTACCACAATATATAATATGTAGGAGGAAAATTATAAAGGGCTGATGAAAGAAATCAAAAAAACTAAATAAATGATAATTTACATGTTCATAGGTAGAAACACTCAATGTTATTGAGCTGTCAGTTTTTCCCATTTTGATTTCTGCAATCCCAATCAAAATCTCGGCAACTTATTTAGTATTTATTATGGATATTGACAAGCTGATTCTAAAGCTTATATGGAAAGGCAACAGAATACCCAACATGATATAGAAGAAGAACAAAGTCAAAGGACTACCTCACTTCAACACTTACTATACAATGTGATAGTAACATAGTGTAATATTGGTGAAAGAATAGATACTCAGTGGAATAGAATATAGAACCAGGAGTAGCTCTCCATCAATATAATCAACTGATCTTTGACAAAGGAGAAGAGATACTATAATGTAGCAAAAATAGCCTTTATAGTAAATGTTTCTGTGACAATGATATATCCATATGCCAAAACAAAAGAAAAAAAATAACTAGACACAGGCTTTATATCATTTACAAAAACCAATTCAAAATTAATGAAAAACCTAAAGATAAAATGAAAAATTATAAAATCTCTAGAAGACAACATAGGAGAAAATCTAGAAGACCTGGAACTTGGTAATAATTCTTTTAGTTGCAACACCCAAGACACAATCAATGAAAGAATTAAGAAGTTGGAGTTCATTAAAATTGAATTTTCTGCACTTCAAAAGATATTGTCAAGATAATGAAATGATAAGTCATAGACTAGAAAAAATATTGCAATAGATATAAACTTAAGTGACTGGTACTATGAATTTGCAAAGGACTCCTAAAACAACAATAAAACATAAAAATGATTTAAAAATGGTCACAGACTTTAGAAGACACTATTAAGAAAATATACAAAAATACATATGTAAAATATATTTGTATTCAAAATAAGTATAAGAAAAATGACATTCATCACAAGGGAAAAGAAAATTAACAATGAAATTTGATACACACCTATTAAAATGGTTAAAATTTGGAGCACTTGCAGTACTAAAGACCAAGAATGTGGAGCAACAGTAATGCCAATTCATTACCAGGAGGAATGCAAAATGGTTCAGCCACTGTAGAAGGTAATTTGGTGGTTTCTTATAAAACTACGCATATTCTTATATAAGATCCAGCAATTATACTTTTTGGTTTTTATCCAAAGGAGTTTAAAACATGTCCACATAAAGCTTCAATCATACTTGCCAAAATGTTGGAAAAAAACTAAGATGTTCTTTAGTAAGTGAATGGATAAAGAGTGATACCTTCAGACAACGGGATATTGTCTAGTCGAAAAAGATAAGCTATCAAGCCCTGAAAGCACATGAGGAAATTTAAATGTATATTAATAAGTGAAAGAAGCCAATCTGGAAAAGCGACATACGGTCTAATTCCATTTATAGAATAGTGCAAAACAGTGGAAATAATGAAAAGATTAGTGCTTGCCAGAGATGGTGGGGAAGGAAGGATGAAAAGGCAGAGCACAGTGGATTTTTAGAGCAGTGAAATCATTCTATGTGATACTGTAATGGTGAATACATGTCACTATACATTTCTTCAAACCCATGGAACATGCAACATAGATAGTAAGCCCTAATGTAAACTATAATTCTGAGTAATAATCACATGCTGATGTGAGTTCATTAATTATCATTGTTGTATCATTCTGTTTGGGAAATTGACAATGAAGGAGACTATGCACAGGTGGGACATATAGGGGAAATCTGTGTAAATGCTGCTCAGTTTTGCTATGAGCTAAAATTGCTCTACATATAAAGTCTACTTAAAACACTTGAATCGTGACAAAAGAGATTGTTATCAGAAATACAAAGCCAGAAGGAAAGCTATCAAAAGATGAAGTGGGCCAGCTGAGAACAAGGAAACAAAATCCTGACATCCAGGGCTCAACAAAGATCTAACACTCAAAACAAAAGGAGCTAATTGCCTTAGTTTTAAGAATGATCCAGTTGCTAGATTGTAAATCTACAGTTACAGCTTCCCAAGTAGCTTTTGCCAGAGAGAATGCCTGGACCTTGTAAGGTGAAGCTTACCTGAAAAGGAGAGCTTTTGCCTCTCTTCACCTGCGTGGCTATGTTCACCTTAGAACTCCAGCTGAGGTTAGTGTTGCCAGTGGATCTAGACAGTTAATGAAAGGAAGGCCTCCTTTTCTCCACAGGCCCATCTTCCTGTCAGTCTCAGATTCTAAAATAGAAGGATTTATTAAAGTTTAACCTTCACGTAAACTATTAGGACTATGAGAACCATACCAAGAATACTTGACTTTTTTTTCTTCATCAAAATAAATCTTGATTATCTCTTGTTTTAGTCAGCCTTTTCACTGCTTTGATTAAAAGACCTGATTGGTACAATTATAGAGCAGGAAAAGTTTATTTAAGGGCTCACAGTTACAGAGGTCTCAATTCATAGACAGCAGGCTGCATTCCTCAGGGGTAGAGTTGAGAGAGGATATCATGGTGGAAGAGTGTGGCAGCTCACATGATGATCAGAAAGCAGAGAAAGAGAGACTTGATTCTTCATATACAAAATATGTACCCCATAGCCACGCCCCCAATGAACCACTTCCGCCAGTCACACCCCACCTGCCTCCAGTTACCACTAAATTAATACAATCAGGGGGTTAATTCAAGGATTAGATTAAGGCTATAACCCAATAATTTATCCTCCAGACCTTCTTTCAATGTCTCACATGTAAGCTTTTGGAGGACACCTCATATCCAAACCATAGCATCTCTCTTCTGTTATCATTTTGAGAATCTGGGACTATTTAGGAGATTACTGTTTTGTTCAAGTTAAAGATGGATAGAGTTATATTTTCAGAGAAGCCTTTGGTAAATACTTTCTACATATAAATCTAATGTGTAAGTTTTTCATATTTATTATATTAATTATTATTACTACTCTATCATAATCAATATTGCTTGGAGTATTTTATGTATAGTTAGCAGTAGAGAGGTAAAAATGCAAAGGAAATTTTTGTTTGACTAGAATTATTTACTATGGTTATATGACAAATGCAAAAAGCAACTTGACTTTTGGTTTACTGATTTTTTTAAACATAACTTCCCTATGATCATATATGAATACACTCCCCATCATATACAACCACAAGACTTGGATCTTAATTAGAAAAAGTTATACTCCATGTATGTATAATATGTCAAAATACACTCTATTGTCACGTATATCCAAAAAAAAATTTTAAAAAAATTCTAAAAAATAACATTTTACAAAACACTTATAACTATGAGATATACCTGAATTGGTATGGCTTTTTAAAGAGAAATTTATTTTATAAAATATTTCTATTAAAATGAATAAAGGGTAAAACATTAGTTATGTGTGTTACTTAACAAACTAAGAAATGGAAGCAAACCCAAAATCAATGACACATGAGATTTCCAGCATCATTTAGAAAACATTATCCTTTCCTCATTGATTCACCTGGGAGTCAGTGTTAAAATTAACTAATCCTGTATTCATGGGCCTATTTTCAACCTTTATTCTACTTAATTGACCTATATAAGTCAACTCTTCTGCTAACACTACAATTATCTTCATTATTGTAGCTTTATAGTATATATTAAAAATAAGCTCATAAGTTGATTATGCTCTTGTCTATTTTTTGGAAATTAGTTTGTCTCTTTTAGTCCTTTGAATTTCTATTTAAGTTTTTAAACAAAATCTTGAGTTTTTGAACTGTGTTATATTGAATAATTGATCAATTTGGGGTAAACTGTTAGCCACTTAAAAAATTTTATTTCTACATACATCATATGTCTCTTCATTAATATAGCTCTTAATGTCTCCCAGCAAAATTCTATAAATTTCATATATCTTGCACATAGTAATATTTATTCCTATACATTTGTGTTTCTTTCATTTTTAAGGACAATACTTTATCATTTTTTTACCAATTGTTTGTTACTAGTTTGTAGATATATAACTGATTTTCATATGGTTATTTTGTATCCTGAAATTCAACTAGTTCATTATTTCTAGTAGATTTTTGTGAATTCTTTAGTTCTCTACATATGTAGCTATACAGTCTTAACATTGTTTATTTCTACCATTTCAATGTTTTTACCTCTCTACTTATTTGAGAAGTCCTTTGGTTCTGTGTTAAATGGAGGTGGTAGATAAGGAAACAACTCATTGTTCCTAGGGTTAGGGAGAAAGTGCTCTGTGTTTCAGCATTACCTGTTGGCAGAATGTTTTCCATTGGTGGATTTCAGCTAAGTGGTTTTCTTTTAGATTGCTAATAGTTTTTATTATAGATTTATATTGGTATTTGTCAAATGTCTTTTGTAACTTAATTTATTAGCAAGTAATATTTTCCCATTATCTTGTCAATATATTAACTTACAATGTTTTATTTTTAAATATTAATGCACCTTTGCCTTCCTGGGGTTGTAGTGGCACCCCCTTTCTCCACAAAAAAGTCTTAACTGGGCTTCTCCAAAAATCTTCACCTTGGCTGATTTTGGAACTGTCAGCAAAAAAGTCTCTGCAAAAGAGTTCAATGTAGATAAACTTCCTATTTTCAAGCTGTTCTGTTTTATTTGGCCACTGGCCAGGAAGATACCAGCACTCCAGGTGCTGGACACCTCCTTACTAGTTTTGCACAAATGTATCCAGTATAGTAGTTTGTAGAAATATGCAAACAAGGCCTCTGGCCTTGAGCTGGGATTTCACAGAGATGTCTACATTTTTAATATAAGTTACCAATTGGGCTCCATGGTAACAGCTGGCAGGGGGAGGAAAGAAAGGGGAGAAGAAGCGCTCCCCTTCTCAGGTGTTGTCCTTGAAGGGTTAACTTGCCCAAAACAGTGAAAGAAAAAGCTACTTTTGTATGAACTTCTGCAGACTGTGAACTTCTGAGCCCCTCCCCTTACATGCTAGGTATAAAACTCTGATACTAACTGAACTTGGGGTTCAGAGGATTGTTTGATTACAGCAAAAGCTGTGCCCTCTAAACCTGGCTGCAGCCAAATAAAACTGTTTCCTGCTGTCTTCAGTGCCTTGCCTCATTTGTCCCTACAACAGGATGAAACCACTTACTTATGATATAGCATCTTGTTTGATATTAGGATTTGATTTCTTAATTTTCTAAGGATATAGATACTCTTCAACTTATCATGGGGTTGTGGCCTGATAAAATCATGTTTTGAAAATGCCCTGAGGGGAAAAACAAGCAGTTAATACGTCTAATCTAATGAACATCATAGCTTAGCAGCACAGTACACAAGAGAGTACTGGCTGTTTACCCTTATGATTGTGTGACTGACTGCGAGATGCCAGGTGCAGTGGCTGACAGTATTCAGAAAATGCATCATACCACATCCTGCCAGCTCAGTATCAAAATTCAAACTTTGAAGTAAAGTCTCTACTGAATGCATATCACTTTATACCACCATAAAATTGATAATTCATGAGGAGAATCATTGTAAATCAGGAACCTTCTTTATTTATGTCTATCTTCACATGGATTTACAAATGATCTTGTTTTTTTTTTCCTTTTCCTGCAATATCTTTACTTGATTTTGATATGAGGGTATAACTCATGAAGTGAGTACTGTTTCTACTTCTCTATTTCCTAGAATAGCTTGTGTATCATTGGTATTCTTTATCCTGAAATGTTTGATTAAATTCATTGGTAAAGTCACCTTACCCAGGAGTAATTATGAATTTATATACTATATATAAATGGTATATAAATTTATATATTTACAAACTAGGTATAGTATGTAAATATATCATATATAACATGTTATGTATGATATATATATATTATACTGAACATATAATAAATAAAAAGCATTTCAGATCATCTATTTCACAGAGGTTAATATTGGTATTTTTTCCTTTGAAGAAATTTTGTCAAAATATCACCATAAAGTTGTTCATAATATGTTCCTTTATGCCTTTAATGCGTGTAGCACCTGAAAGAGTGTCCTCCTTGCTTACTAATGAGTAATAAGTAACTTCTAAATTTGCTTTATTATTGTAATTAGAATTTTATAAATTTTATTGATTTCTCAAAGGATCACCATTTTCATTGAATTCCATATTATTTAATTTCATTTAATCTTTTCCAATTTTCATTATTTCCTGCTTTTCCTAACTAAATTTTATAAATTTTATTGATTTCTCATATTTTTTTGGCTTTATTGCCTCATATTTTTTTCTAGATTCTTACAGGCGAAGTCCAGTTTATTTCTTTTAGGTTGTATTTCTTTTCTGTTACAACATATTTAAGCCATGTGTTTTCTGCTAAGCACTGCTTTAGCCCTATCCTGCGGTGGCCAATCCTGTTGAGTGTTCTTGTGGGTCAGGCCCAAAATGTTCATTTTTGATAATATTCCTTGTTCCAAAGTCTGTTTTGCATAATATTATCACTCTTCATTTCTTGTGACTAGCATTTTCTTGCTATAAAATGTTTTATTACTTAAATTTTAACATAAGATTAATATTTGTATGACATTCTTTTTATACTATTTTAAATGGTCTGATAGACTACCATAGTTGTGGCTCACAATTTCATTTACTCTGCCTTTTAAGTTAAGTTTCTAGATCCATTATATTTAATACACTATCAAAATGTTTACTTTTAATTTGACTGTAATACTATTGATCTTTAATTTCTACTCTTTATTTTCTTTTTTCTTCCTTTCATTTTTCTTTTGCATTGAGTATTTATCATTATTTAATTTCAAATCTCCAATTAGGTTTTTAGTTATATAATTTTTTGTTACAGTCACTTTAGGGTTGATGTATATATATATTTAATATATCATAGTTTAATTTCATAATTAAATTTTAACAAATCATATATAATCTAATATCCTGTCAACAATGTACTTTCATTTATTGTTGTATGTTTTGAATACAAAACCCATAGCACATTATTATTATTATTATTATTTTTACATTTTATGATTATTATTTTCACTTTAGTCAATTATTTTTTAAAGAACTATAAAGAAAAGTCTTGTATTTTTTAATCACATATTTACCATTTATGGTAATTAAATTTCTTTGCCTAGATCCAGGTTTTCATTTGATATTATTTTCTCTCATTTTGAAGAAATTCCTTTAAATATTTGCAATTGTATTTTTTTGGGGTAAGGGCTATATATTTGAAAGCTACTTTTATTATAGATTGAATTCTAGATTGACATTCCTTTTCTTTCATCATTTTGAATATTCCATTGTGTTGTCTGCTTATTTCATTATTTCTTATGAGTTCTCAGATATTATTATTCTTTGTCCTTCCCTACATATAAAAATTATTTTTCTATGGATACTTTTATAGTTTGTTCTTTATAATTAATTCTAATGATTTTATTATTCTGTGCCTTATTTTCTTCTGATATTCTGTTTTGGTTTTACTTCCCTTCTTTCATCCATTGACTTAGATGTTCATCAAATTTTTAAACATTTTAATTTTTAGACTTCAAATAATTTTTCCTTTTCTTCTCTGACATTCTAACTAAACATATGACAGATTTCTAGATTTTGTTCCAAGAGTCTGAGGTGTTTTTCATTTTTTCAGTCTACTGTGTGTGTGTGTTTCAGTATGAATTTTTTGCATCTGTCTTCCGGTTTACTGATCATTTCTTCTGTTTTGTCTTCTACCAATCAGTGAATTTTTCATTTCAAGTGTGTTAATTTTTAGTCCTAGAATTGTCTCAACTATTTTTTTAACTCATTATGTTAATAAATCCTTGAACATATTTATAGTAACTTTTTAAAAGTTCTTCTCTGCAAACTCAATCATTCTTATATTTTTGAGTATGTTTCTGTTCATTTATTTTTCCAAGCTATGAGTTCTTTCTACTTCTTCATTAAATTCATAAAATATTATTCACCTAATAATTTTTGTTAGATGCTTAATATTATTTCATTTTTGAGTGTTTGTATTGTGTTTTCTTTAAAAAGGAGTTGAATTTTGTTTTACATAGCAGTCATATACCTGTGGAATACCATATCATATTTTGAGGCTTTGTTTTAAAAATTGATATGAAAAATTTCCATTAGGCTTTACTGTAAGACTAGTTTTGTCTTACTCATAAGGCATGGACCTTCTGGGGTATCTCATGAATTTCATGGGTACTTCACAAGATTGCTTCACTTTGACTTGCCAGAAGTTTAATTTTATTTATTTATTTATTTATAGTTGTACTTGGAAACAATACCTTTATTTATTTTTATGTGGTGCTGAGGATCGAACTCAAGGCCTCACACATGCTAGGCAAGCACTCTACCCGCTGAGCCACAACCCCAGCCCCCAGAAGTTTAATCTTAGTGCAGTATGAACTCTGGGAATTATTCTACTTAGCATTCTTTGTCTTTGCCTGGTTCTGTGGTTTCTCACCATTTATATTCCAACTTACTGTCTTAGACTCAAGAAGACTGTTTTATAGATATCCAGAGCTATTCTGTCATGATCCCCTCTCATCTTATACTTTATTCTGTAACTTCCAAAAACCTTCCTCTGTCTTCCCCTACTGTAATATTTCTCTTCATCTCAGTGTGATTGTCACTTTGTCTTTGGTTTCCTTGCCTTTCTTTGACCAACTAGAATAACTCCCCACCCCAGGTACAACACCAGGATGCTCATTGAATTCACCTTATCTGTGCTCCCCGCTCCCCAACCCCACCTCAGGGATCACAACCCTGTCAGTAAATCTAGAAGCCCTATCTTTTGTCGTAGGTCAACCAAGTTGTTTAGTATACTTTTGACTAATTTTCTAGTTTTTACTGCAGGAAGGCAAGTGTGAGACCAGTTATTTCATCACAACAAATGATCGTGATCGTTATGGTTTGGATCTGGAAGTTCCACCAAAAGCCCACATAAGGGTTTAGTCACTAGCCCATGGCACTGTTGGGAAGTGGAAGAACCTTTAGGAGGTGAGGCCTTGTGGAAGGAAGTTAGCTCACTGCGGGGGAGTCTTTGGAAGGGGT
Source organism: Marmota marmota marmota (assembly GCF_001458135.2). Classification (NCBI taxonomy): domain Eukaryota; kingdom Metazoa; phylum Chordata; class Mammalia; order Rodentia; family Sciuridae; genus Marmota; species Marmota marmota. Next base: position 32,461,512 of record NW_026000229.1, read on the forward strand.
ATGAAATGCTGGCCCCTTCCTTCCTCTTGCTCTCTCTTTGCTTCCTGACTGCCATGAGGTAGTAGCTCCTCTGCCATGTGCTACCATCACCACATACTGTGACACCAGTGGCTGAAATTTAAGAACTTCTTGAAGAAAATAACCAGCTAAAGCCCCCAAATTTTAAGGTACATGAGGAAGTAATTAAGATTTGAAATTTTTCTTTTCCATCTCAGGATTCATATTGCTTTATAATGATAGCAAAACTAAAATAGCTAATGACATCTAGAAAAATGATCAGCACAGAGTAGGTGCTCCTTAAATACTTGATGGAGGAATGATTTACAATTGAACATTTCTTATGTGGCAGGGAAAGTTGGTCTTATATTAACAAGTTAGTATTATTTTTGCCACTTGGCAAATGTGGAAATTTAGTTATTAGAGATTAATATCTGATTTATTTAAAGGTCAGCTTTAAAATGTTGGTGCTAATATTTAAATATAATTTATCTTATTTTAATTCTTAAAGAGTCTTCTATTTCTAATTTTTCTATAAAGATGTTAGAACTCCTTCTATTTCTGTATTTTGCAGGCTGGAAACAGAAATCATAACAGGTACTTATCAAACACAGTTATTTTAAAACTATTATTGTGTTGAATTTGTTTTAATGGCATTTTATGTTTAAATAACATGTGTAAGCATTTTGTAATGAAAGAAACTCATTGGATAGCTTAGCTCACCTATATGAAAGACTGAGATAAATCATCATTATTCTTTGTTTAACGTATAAGAAAACTGATACTCAGAATGATTGGGAGTTCTGTTCAAGTCTCAACACTTGGTGAGATGTGGACACTGCATTAACCAGATCTTTGGTTTCCAGGCACCAGGGGTTTTGTACTGTTTTACTCTGCTTTCCTGTAGTGCTCAATATATTCAGGTCAAACATTTTGAAAGTCCTGCCTGTTTTACAACAGGACCCTCTCAAATGGGCTCCTTCAGAAATAGATCCTGAGGCAAGGATAAAGAATACTGGTCTATTTGAGAGAAGCAGAGGTTACTGGCAGGCGAGTTCTACCCAGGTGAAAAGTACTTATTCCTCAGCTTTGGGATTGTTGCTGGCTGAGAGTCTCAGATGAATCCTCCTCAGGGACTTGCCCTTGGTCAAAAAGAGCAGCCTGACTTAAAGTTGTATCACTTTCCCGGGGCCGCCCTTAGCTAATGACTGACTGAATGCAAGGGTAACAAGACTATCCTTTTTGCCTCAAGTCAGGGAAACTTGGATAGGTCTTTCCAACTCTAGAGAACTCTTGAGAGTGTGGAGCATGTACTCAGAATGCCTCGAAGATCAGCTTCTCTCCACCCAGTCCTGCTTGTTTTTCCTCTCAAATGTGTGAGCTTTCAAAAAGAGTTAATCTTTATCTCACCCCAAAAAAATACTAGTGAGAAAAGCGCAAAGTATGATGTATCTATAACTCATGGCAATTTAAAAATAATATTCACTCCATAAAAGAAATGTTAGGCTAAAATATGAAATAGAAGAGAGGAAAAAAACACTTACCTGAAAATAAATGTGGGACTAAAATCTTATTCTCATTTACTCCTTGATATACCACTAATGACTGTTGATATTTAAAGGATAAATTATAGAAAATGTGGTAGGTTATAATTTACGTAAGTAATATGTTTGGAAGAATGTTTTTGTACTTGTTTTCTGCCTCAGAAAATGTTTTTTTTTCCTAATAGAATGTGTTTTGATAAATGAGGTAATATGTTAGATCACTGGAACTGCTCTGAATAAGGCACTATAAATCTTAGGTATGTTTTGCTAAATTACGCTTGCTTGGCATTTATTTGGAATAGCTGTGATCACCTTGGACCTTTGCAAGTATAGTCAGCTTTGGAAAAGGAGTTCAATGTCAACAAATTTAGAATGTGAAGCTTTATGTCTAGGAAAAGATTCTTAAACCTTAGAGGAAGAAAAATGATTGCAAAGTCAAGCTTTCTCAACTAAAAGTCAAGGTCTCCCACTCAACCTGGTGAAAATACAGGTTCATTTCTGTCGAGGTTACCCTGGAGAAGGCTGTTCTTTCATCAGTGTTGATTGAGCACAGTGAGGAGCAGATCAGCATTCATGACAGAACGTGACTGACTTTTCTACTCATCCCATGAGCTCTCTCCAAATTCCATCAAATGCTCACCTAATCAAGATCTAGTTTTGCAGCTGAAGCACATGTGGGAAATTCAACGGTCCTTATGCAACTTTATAATCAAGGAATACAACCCCTACTGATTTCATTACCTCAAATTAACAAAATCATTTTTATGCACTGTGAAAACCATTGCCATTTTCATATCAGCTATGGTTTTGTTCAAAGGCCAAATTCTAGGAAACATGATGCAATAAATCCTTTGACCAGTTGACCTCTTTGAGCATATTTTGGGACTGCCTATAATTTTGATTTTTTTCAAAAAATTGTTGTTTTAATGAAAGTATCTGCTCTAGTTTACAGCCCTAATCTAGGTCAAATGGGAAAAATTTCCCTTTAAATGGCATAAAATACATGAAAATACTGTTTTCTAGTTGTATGGCATCTTTGTCCAAGAAATCTCCAAGTTCTCCATGTAGTACTTGGGTGTACATTTGAATAATGCTTTTACTTTTAGGATAGAGTTGTTTTTGTATTCAGTTCTTTATTAATGACTATGCATCACGAAGAGCTTCTTAAACTATTTTCTAATAACATTTTGTATTCTTACACATTTTGTTTTTATTCCCTTATGATTTTATATGCAGGAGTTTTTTGAGTGCCTTGTTCTGGGGTCACTATGTAGTACTCAGTATTGTATCCAAACTATGCTAGAATATAAGTTCAAAAAAGCATTCAAGTTCCAGGACCCTTTCATGATTACCTAAGAAACTGGAATAAAAAATTTAATCCATCTGAAAAATTATTAATCATCTATTCCTAGGATTGCTATGAGAATTAAAATGATATTATACATAGGAAACCTGCATAATGATTTTCAGTGGAGATTCAATGAAAGACAGCTCACGTCTCTACTTTTTCCTCTCTTTTCTATTTTCAGTTTCTTTATTGGTTCTGAATAAAATTTTCTGAAGCCTTTCTGGCAAAGTGAACTTGTATTTCTATTTATGAATTCACAAAAGTCATTCCAAAAGGAATTGTGATTGATGGCCCACACTGCCCGATGAGGAGCATACAGAGAAACATCAGTAATCACAACTCACTGAAAGATGATGACTCCACAGACCCTGCAACCAGGAGGAGATCCTTGGTTAACCTTCACAATTTGGGTGTTAGATTTAATGGAGGTTCTCTGACTGCCACACAGAGATTTAATCACAGCTGTTCTCTGCAGTTTTTCTTCCCTCTATTCAAGTTCCAATAAAGCAACAACAACAAAATCTTTCTGAGCAGAGACTGTTACCTGAGAAATTAGTGGAGAATTACAGAAATATATGATTTCTTTACCTATAAATTGTTTATACCTTATATGTGAAGAAAACAAGTGGACTTCTATTGTAGCTATTATAGAATAATTTGTAACAGATTGACTTTTCAACTGAGGGGAGAAGGAGGATGGAAGAAGGTGGGGCATAAGAGCTGGAAAAAAGGTAAACATACAAACAAAAACTTTTTTTTTTCTTTTAGTACTGGTGATTGAATCCAAGGGTGCTTTACCACTGAGCCATATTCCTGCACCCTGCCCCCCTGCCTTTTTTTTTCTTTTGAGACAGGGTCTTGCCAAGTTGCTGAGGCTGGCTTTGAACTTGCTATCTTCCTGTCTTAGCCCTAGCCTTTGAGCATCCGGGATTACAGGTATGTGCTACCAAAACCAGCCAAACAAAAACTAATGGAAGACCTCAGAGAGCAACTAATGTTGCAACTAATGTTGCTGGGACATCAGGTCTATGATCTCTGGTAGGAGAGAAGTGCAATAGGTGAACTCCATATTCATCCCAGATATTTTTTCCTAAGAGCATTTTCAGAACTGTGCTGCTGGGGAGAAAAGATTGACAGCATTCATTGGCCTTAGAAGATAGATAGATCTTTCTAGAATTTTGTCTAGAATTTCACAGGTCAAATCCTAGCTATAAGTGCAATATAGTGAAAGAGATCCAAAATCTGAGTGTCCATCATTTTTTTTTTTTTTGCTACAGTTTCAGTTGTGTGGGTAGAATAATCAAACAACAACAAAAAAAAAAACTAAGGGCATGATAAACATGATATCCAGGAGGTTGAAGAGTTGAACAGAGTTTTAGGTATCCATGTTTCACTATGAGACAGTTTTAATTAAAGCATTTTAAATGTGGGGGGACTTTCATAAACACCTGGGATTTCAGATGAGACTCCAGAAATGTAGCATCCTGGAATAAAGACCTCCAAAAAACGAATAATTATTAAACTCTGGGAACAAGAAAAAATCTGAAGAAGAGTAGCAGTAAGGAAGCCTGAAGCCAGGGCCCTAAGGACTAAAGTGTTCTTCCAGGGATCTTTCTACCCCCACCCCACCCCTCCCCAGGTAGAAATCATCTTTGGAGGAGAAAAAACCTTCATAAAATTTCTAGCTTTATGGATATGTAATTAACACATAAATTATTGCATATATTTATGGTATGCAATCTGATGTTGATATATGTATACATTTTAAAATAATTATCACAATTAAGCAAATTAACAAATCCATCACCTCATATAATTATCATGTGTATGTATAAGAACATTTCAGATCTACTTTCTTCAGAGATTTCAAGCATGTAACAATGTATTATTAATTAGATTTACCATGTTGTACATTAGATCTCATAAATTTTTTGACCAAGATCTTCCATATCCTTCCTGCCCCCCCTAATCCCTGGCAAACACCAATCTTTTCTCTGCTTTTTCAAGTTCAACATTTTGAGATTTCAAATATGAAATTGTGTAGTGTTTTTCTTTCTATGCCGACTTGTTCCACTTAGCATAATGGTCTTCAGGTTCATTCATGTTGCCCAAAATGACAAAATTTCCTTTTTCTTAATAACAAATGACATTGTCCTGGATGCATACATATAACATTTGCTTTATACTTTCATTCATTCATAAACATTTAGATTGATTTCCTATCTTGGCTACTGTGAAAAATTGCAAAATGAACATGGCAGTGCATATATCACTTTGACAAACGGATTACATATCCCTTGTGTATATAAAAGTGTGCAAGGCTGCAGGATCATACTATATGGTCACTCTTTTAGTTATTCTTGAGGAATCTCCCTCCTGTTTTTCATTGTGGCTGTACTAATTTACATTTCCACCAATAATAGTGTATAGGACTTTTCTCTGCATCCTTATTAACACTTGTTATCTTTTAGGTTTTTTATAATAGCTATTCTTACTTGAGTGAAGTGATGTTTCCCTGCAATTTAGATTTGTATTTCCCTGAAGATCAGTAATTTCAGTACTTTGTTTATATATTTGTTGGTCACTTGTATTTCAACAATGAAAATAATGAATATTTAGGCTCTTTGCCCATTTTTAAATCAGGCTTTTTATTATTTATTGAGCTACTTGAAATTTTGTATATTTTGAATATTAACACATCAATATATATATATATATATATATATATATATATATATATGGTTTGCAAATATTTTCTCTCATCTGTAGGTTGTCTTTTTACTCCACTTTCCCCCTCCTTTTTGCTGTGTATAGTGTTTTAGTTTGATACTATTGCAAGGGTCTATTTTTCTTTTGATTCCCATGCTTTTTGGGTCATATTCATAATAATCATTGCCCAGATCAATGGCAAGAAGTTTTGTTCCTTGGTTTTCTTCAAATGGTTCTTAAGAAAAAGATGTTTACATTTTTTGTTCATTTTAGGTGGATTTTTATATATAGTATGAAATAAGGGTCCAATATTATTCTGAAAGTGGATATCTTGTTTTACCAACACTCTTGAAAGTACTGTTCTTTCCCTACTGTGTGTTCTTCATACTTTTGTTGATGATCAATTGGACATAAATGCATGAATTTATTACTGGGCTTTCTGTAGGGTTCCATTGGCCATCTATTTTTGAGTCAGTATCATGCTGTCTTCATTAAAATAGTTTGGGATTATATGTTGGAATATCACTATGCTGATTTTGCTCAAGATTCCTTCAGCTATTCAAAGTGTTTCCTTATAAATATTAGGATATTTTCTATTCCTATGAAAAATGTCATTGGAATTTTGATAGTGATTGTATTTGATATGTAGATTGCTTTGAACTATGAATATTTTAACAATAATAATTCTTCTGATTTATTTACATTGAACATTTTTTTCATTTACTTTTATCTTTAATTTCTTTCACTAATGTTTTATAGATTTTACCTCCTTGGTTAAATTATTTCTAAGAAAATTTTGCCATTAATGTGATGGGATTATTTTCTTATTCAAATAGTTCATTGTAGTATAGAGAAAAATTACTGAATTTTGCACGTTGGCTTTTATTCTGCAACTTTACTGATTTATGTATTAATTCAAATACATTTTTGGTGTAGTCTGTTCTCTACATAAGAGGACATATTATCTATAAACAGAAACTATTTTACTTTCTTCTTGATTTAGATGTTTTTATTAATTTTTCTTGCTTTATAGCTCTGGCTATAACTTTCAGTACTACACAAAATAGAAGTGATAAGAATGAGCATCTATTTCTTCATCTTGATTTTAGAGAAAAAGCTTTCAGTTTTTCACACTTGAGTATAATATTAACTGTGAGTTTGTCATATATTGACTTTATTGCCTTGAATACCTTTATTTTATGTCTGATTTGTTGAGAATTTTTATTATGAAAGGACATTGAATTTTGCAAAATTTTATTCTGTGTTATTTGAGACAATATGATTTATATCCTTCATTCTGTTAATAAAGTGTACATCTATTTTATTTATTCTAATTTGTTATATATGACAGCAGAATGCAATTGAATTTATAGTACACATATAGAGCACAATTTTTCATGTGTCGGGCTGTGCACAAAGTAGAGTTATACCATTTGCGTCTTCATACGTGTACTTAGGGTAATGATGTCCATCTTATGCCACTGTCTTTCCTAACCCCATGCCCTGTCCCTTCCTCTCCCTCCCTCTTGCCCTATACAAATTTCCTCTATTCCTCCTATGCTCCACCCCATCCCCATTATAAATCAGCATCATTATATCAGAGAAAACATTGGGCATTTTTGTTTTTTTGGGGGATTGGCTTACTCCACTTAGCATTATATTCTCCAACTCCATCCATTTACCTGCAAAGGCCATGATTTTATTCTCTTTTAATGCTGAGTAATATTCTATTGTGTGTATACACCACAGTTTCTTTATCCATTCATCTACTAAAGGGCATCTAGGTTGGTTCCACAATTTATCTATTGTGAGTTTTGCTGCTATATAAATTGATGTGGCTGTGTCCCTGTAGTATGCTGATTTTAAGTCTTTTGGGTATAGACTGAAGAGTGGGATAGCTGGGTCAAATGGTGGTTCCATTCCTAGTTTTCCAAGGAATCTCCATACTATTTTTCAGATTGGTTGTACCAATTGCAGTCCCACCAGCAATGTATGAGTGTGCCTTTTCCCCCAATCCTTGCCATCACTTATTGTTGTTTGTATTATTAATAGCTGACATTCTGAATAAAGTGAGATGAAATATTAGAGTATTTTGATTTGCATTTCTCTAATTGCTAGAGACATTGAACATTTTTTCATATATTTTTTATTGATTACATATTTTATATATTATCTTCGGAGAAGAGTTTGTTTAGTTACTTGGCCCATTTATTTATTGGGTTATTTGTTTTTGTTTTGTTTTGTTTGTTTGTTTGTTTTTTGGTGTTAAGATTTTTGGGTTCTTTATATATCGTAGAAATTAGTGCACTATCTGATGTGTGTGTGGTAAAAATTTGCTCCCATATGTAGGCTCTCTCACTGATTGTTTCTTTTACTGAGCAGAAGCTTTTTAGTTTAAATCCATCCTATTTGTTGATTCTTGATTTTAATTCTTACACTATAAGAGTCTTGTTACAGAAGATGGGGCCTAACTGACATGATAGAGATTTGGGGATTCTTTTTCTTCTATTTGACACAGGGTCCTGGTTTAATTCTTAGGTCCTTGATCCACATTGAGTTCGGTTTTGTGCATGGTGAGAGATAGGGATTTAATTTCACTATGTTGCATATGGATTTCCAGTTTTCCCAGCACCATTTGTTGAAGAGGTTATCTTTTCTCAAGTATATGTTTTTGGCTCCTTTGTCTAATATAAGATAACAGTAATTATGCAGGTTTGTGTCTATTATCTTTATTCTGTACCATTGATCTACAAGTCTATGTTGGTTCCAATACCATGCTGTATTGTGACTATTGCTTTGTAGTATAGTTTAAGTTCTGGTATAGTGATGCCACCTGCTTCATTCTTCTTGCTAAGCATTGCTTTAGCTATTCTGGTCTCTTATTTTTCCAGATGAATTTCATGACTGCATTTTCTATTTCTATGAGGAAATGTCATTGGGATTTTTATTGGAATTCCATTAAATATGTATAGTGCTTTTGGTAGTATGGTCATTTTGACAATATTAATTCTGCCTATCCAAGAACAAGGAAGATCTTTTTATCTTCTAAGGTCTTTAATTTCTTTTTTTTTAGCATTCTGTAATTTTCATTGTAGCGTTCTTTCACCTCTTTTGTTAAGTTGATTCCCAAGTATTTTATTTTATTTTATTTTTCTTGAGGCTATTGTAAATCAGGTAGTTTTATTCATTTCTCCTTCAGAGGATTTGTCACTGATATACAGAAATGCCTTTGATTTATAGGTGTTGATTTATCCTGCCACTTTGATGAATTCATTATTAGTTGTTGAAATTTTCTGGTGGAATTTTTTGTATCTTCTAGGTGTAGAATCAAATCGTTAGCAAATAAGGCTAATTTGAGTTCTCTTTCTATTCATATCCCTTTAATTTTTTTGTCTGTCTAATTGCTAAGGCTAGTATTTCAAGAGCTATGTTAAATAGAAGTGGTGAAACAGGGCATCCCTGTCTTGTTTCTGATTTTAGAGAGAATGTTTCAGTTTTTCTTTATTTAGCATGATGTTGGCCTGGGGCTTAGCACCGATAGCTTTCACAATGTTGAGATATGTTCCTGTTATCCCTAGAATTTCTAGTGTTTTGAACATGAAGGGATGCTGTATTTTGTTGATTGCTTTTTCTGCATCTATTGAGATGATCACATAATTCTTATCTTTAAGTGTATTGATGAGATGAATTACATATATTGATTTCTATATGTTGAACCAAGCTTGCATTTCTGGGATAAACCCCATTTGATCTTGATGCACTATCTTTTTAATATGCTTTTATATTCAATTTGCCAGAATTTTCTTGAGAATTTTCCATCTATATGCATTGGTGATATTGGTCTGAAGTTTTCTTTCTTTGATGTTTCTTTGCCTGGTTTTGGAATCAGAGTGATATTGGCCTCATATAATGAGTTTGGAAGTGCTCCCTCTTTTTCTACTTCATGAAATAATTTGAAGAGTGTTGGTGTTAGTTCTTCTTTAAAGGTCTTTTAGAACTCAGCTGTGTATTCATCTAGTCCTGAGCTTTTCTTTGTTGGTAGGCTTCTGATGGCATCTTCTATTTCATTGCTTGAAACTGATCTGTTTAAATTGTGTTTATCATCCTGATTTGGTTTGGGCAAATCATATGACTCTACGGATTTGTTGATGCTTTTGATATTTTCTATTTTATTGGAGTATAAATTTTCCAAATAATTTCTAATTATCTTCTGTATTTCTATAGTATCTGTTGTGATGTTTCCTTTTTCATCACGGATGTTAGTAATTTGAATTTTCTTTCTCATTCTGCTTATTAGCATGGCTAAAAGTTTATTAATTTTATTTATTTTTTAAAAGGACCAACTTTTTATTTGTCAATTTTTTCAATTATTCCTTTTGTTTCCATTTCATAGATTTCAGCTCTGATTTTTATTATTTCTTGTCTTCTACTTCTTTTGATTTGTTCTTCTTTTTCTAGGGCTTTGAGATATAATGTTAGGTCATTTATTTGTTGACTTTTTCTTCTAAGTAAAGGACTCTGTGAAATGAATTTTCCTCTTAGTACTGCCTCCATAATGTCCCAGAGATTTCCATATGTTGTATCAGTTTTCTAATTTACCTGTAAGAGTTTTTAATCTCCTCTTTGATGTCTTTTGCAATCCATTGTTTATTCAATGGTATAGTATTTAGTCTCCAAGTGTTGGACTTTTATTTTTTATTACATTGTTTATTTCTAATTCCATTCCATTATGATCTGAAAGAATGCAGTGTAGTATCTATACAGTTTTGTATTTGCTAAGAGTTGATTTGTGGCATAATATATGCTCTTTTTTAGAGAAGGATCCATTTGCTGCTGAGAGAAAAGTGTATTTGCAAATAGATGGATGAAATTTTCTATATATGTCTGTTAAGTCTAAGTTATTGATTGTATTATTGAGTTCTATAGTTTCTTTGTTCAGCTTTTGTTTGGAAGATCTATCCAGTGGTGAAAGATGTGTGTTAACATTACCCAGAATTATTGTGTTGTGGTCTGTTTGACTCTTGAACTTGAGAAAAGTTTGTTGGGTGAATGTAGATGCTTCATTGTTTGGGGGCATATATATTTATAAGTGTTATGTCTTATTGGTGTGTGGTTCCCTTGAGAAGCATGAAATGTTCTTCTTTTTCTCTTTTGATTTACTTTGGCTTGAAATCGACTTGGTTTGATATGAGGATGGAAACCCCTGCTTGTTTCCATAGTCCATGTGAGTGGTATTTTGTTTGTTTTTTTGTTTGTTTGTTTACCAAACTTTCACCTTTAATCTGTGGATGTCTTTTCCTAGGAGATGAGACTCAAAGAGGCAGCATATTTTTTTTTTTTTCAATCCAATCTGCCAGTCTATGTCTTTTGATTGGTGAGTTTAGGCCACTAACATTCAGGGTTATTATTGAGACATGATTTATATTCTTGGCCATTTTTCTTTATTTTGGGTATTTAACTAGAGTTGATTTCTCCTTTGATTAGGTTTTCCTTTATTGTAATAACTTCCTCTGTTGATTTTCATTGTTGTTTTCATTTCTTCCTCATGGAATATTTTACCAAGGATGTTCTGTAGTATAAGCTTTCTGGTTATAAACTCTTTTAACTTTTTTATCATGGAAATTTTTTATTTCATCATCAAATTTAAAGCTTAATTTTGCTGGATATAAGATTCTTCGTTGGCATCCATTTTCTTTCAGAGCTTCGGATACGTTGTTCCAAGATCTTCCAGTTCTCAGGGCCTTGGTTGAAAAATCTACAGATATCCTAATTGGTATATATATCTATATCTATACATATATAGATATATATGTATATATATATATATATATATATATAGAGAGAGAGAGAGAGAGAGAGAGAGAGAGAGATAAATAATCTGGTTCTTTTCTCTCCTGGCTTTTAAAATTCTATCCTTATTCTGTATGCTAGGCATTTTCATTTTAATGTGCCGTGGTGTGGGTATGTTGTGATTTTGTACATTTGGTGTCCTGTAAGCCTCTTGTATATGGTTTTCCAATTCATTCTTTATGTTTGAAAATTTTTCTGCTGTTATTTCATGGAGTAGATTGTTCATTCCTTTGGTTTGGAACTCTAGCCTTCCCAGTAACTCTTTTGGTCTTTTTATGCTATCCCATATTTCTTCAATGTTCTTCTAATGCTTTCTTACCATCTTCACTTTGTGATCTACAGTTTTTTTCACGATGATATATTGTGTCTTCATTGTCTGAGGTCCTGTCTTTCAAGTGATCTAATCTGGTGGTGATGCTTTCTATTGAGCTGTTAATTTGGTTTATTGTTTCTTTCATTTCAACGATTTCTGTTTGTTTGTTTGTTTTCAGAACCTCTCTTTATTAAAGTAATCATTTGCTTTCTGTATTTGCTTATGTAGCTCTTTGTTGATGTGATCTTTTATTTTTTTGCCTGTATTTGCTCTCTTATAGCATCATTTAATTCACAGAACATTTTAGTTATGTACAGCCTGAACTGCTTCTCTGTAATTTCTTCTGCTCTGGTGGCCATGGATTCTAATAATGTAGTATCTTGATTTGGGGGGGGGGCACATTTTTTCCTTGATTTTTTTCATGTTGTACATGTGTCTTCTCTTTAAGCACTAATATTCTAAGGCATTAACCTTTTTACCCTATTCTAGTGTCCCTGCAGTGTTCCAATACCTCTTATTTGAGGAGAAGATCAATGTTAACAGATCCCAATAAAAACAATATACAGCCTTAAACCAAAGAGCTGTTATTAAGACATTTATGGTTTTGTCATAATATACAGAAATGGTGAGGTCAATTATTATCTACAATATAAACAGTAGGTTTGCAAAAGGGTCCACAGTTTCTGATGGTGGACAAAGAACTGGGGATGAAGTTTAGGATGAAATGTTGAGTGGGCAGGAGGTGACGATATAGAGTTATTAGATCATAGGTAGTGTGAAAGAGAAATCTAAAGAAGTTTGTTAGTAGCAGGAGAAGAGAGAAAAAGTGATTTGGGGATGACACATAAGTGGGAAGACAATGGAGTACATAAAACAAACACACATAAATATTAAGAAAAACATAAAATATAAAAATAGGAGATAAAGGAATATACAACACAGCTGTAATATACTATTCAGACATCCCAGTCCTCAGTATTGTAATTCATGCAATGTACTTGGTTTCAGAAATGTTGGGGTTGTGAGGGTAGGAAAGTAGAAAGGGAGAAAAAAAAACCTCAAAGGAAGAAACAAGGATTGTTTTTATTGGAGATCAATATCTTTACTGCTTCCCTTCTCATCCCATATGTGGGGTTGTCTGTTGTTTGTTGGTATCTCCACCCTCAGGTTGGTGAAAGTTAATAGGGCGGGAGAGTTGGTCTTGAGTTCAGGGCACCTGGAAAGGGGGTATAACCCCTGTCCCCGATGGAAGAATGCACCCCAAGGATCTCCTTTGGGGCCTGCTCATGTGATGTGGGTGCCTGGTCTTATCTCCTTATATCACCTGTAGACCTCACAGTTCCTGGTCTTAAGATAGTCTTAACTGTATCTCATTTACCCTCTCCCTTTCTATTTCCTAATCGGGTACCTTTCTCTCTGGAGGTCTTGTGGGTTGCACTGTGAGGGATGCACACCTGTCTTAGAGAGCTGTTTTTCTTTGGGCAGTCATTGTGCTGGTTTAGTGGCTGCCAGGGAGAAGGGAAGTTGGGGACTTCCCAGCTGGTGTTCCATTTTGGGAGTTGCCCCAACTAAAGATAGCGATGAAGGTGTCACAAGATGGAGGTGGTTGTTTTCAGCCATGGAGTGTCGGGTCTGGTCGAGGGCCTGGGCAGTGGTGGTGGCCGATGTATTCAAAGATGCAGCTCAGTGGCATGCAGGTTTGTGGCTCTTGGCTGTGTCTAGATACAGTCCAGGGCTCCATGGGTGTTGCTGGGGCTGTCCTGGGCCTACCTGGCCTTCTGTACTATACACTTGTTGACTTGCATATGTTGAGCCATCCTTGCTTCCTAGAGATAAATCTCTTTTCTTGCACTGTGAGTTCAGTTTGTAAGGTTTTTTTTTTTTTTCTTTTTCTTTCAGTATTTTTGCCTGAATATTCATTGAGGATGATGACCTTCATTTGGTGTCCTTGTATGGCTTTATTATGAACTTTGGGATGCCTCATAAAATGAGTCTGTAGTATTTCCTATTTTTGAAATTTTGAGAAAAGTTTGAAAAATATTGCTGTCAATTCTTCTTTAAATATTTGCAGACTTTAGCAGTGAAGCCATTGGGTCCTGAGGTTTTCTTGGATGGAGATTGTAAAATTAATGATCCACTCTCGCTAATCAGTTTTTATCTCTTCAGACTTTTTTCCTTCATGATTCACTCTTTAGTGGGTTGTATGTGTCTAGGAACTTATCCATTCCGCTTCAATTATGCAATTTGTTGGCATATAATCATTCATAGTAGTTTCATAATCCTTAGAATTTTTGTGGTATTAACTTAATATCCCTCTTTTATTTATATATCTTAAATTTTTTGAGTTCTCTCTTTTTTCTTAACTCAGCTAAAGGTTTTCCAATTAAATGTTTTTAAAAACTAAACTCTCAATTTCATTAATCCTTTCTTTTGTTGATTTATTACATTTCATCTACTTCTGATCCGATATTGATAACTTCCTTCTCTCTGCTAACTTAAGGGTTTTGTTTTTATTACTCTAGTTCCACAAAGTGTAAAATTAGATTGCTTAATTGATTAGGTCTGGCTGTTCTATAGTGTTATTCATATCCTAATTATATGTATTACCCAACTCTGAAATGTTGAGCTAATCTTCTTAATTTTGAGCAGTTTTATGAGTGAAATTCTTGGATATATTGCATTATACTTACTTCTAATCATTTGATATTTACATGTTTGTATATGTATTTAAATTTTTTTCTTATTGTTGCTGTTACAGAGAATTTTTTTCTTGAATATTGACTTTTATGCTTTTATACTTTTCTGTATTAATAACCAATTGCAACAGTGATTTGATTCTTCTGGATATTTTTATGGAAACATTCATGTGATCTGCAAATAAAAATAGTCTTTTAATTTAATATTTTTATACTTTTATGCAGTTCTGTAATTTCATTTTGTGTCAATTGTAGGTATACATGAAGTAGTAAGAATTAACAGAATATTCCATATTCTTTTCACCCATTTGGCTCTGATGGATAATTCTTAACTATAGTACATTATCACAATTATAAACTTGACATTGATACAATTCATTTACCTTATTCAGATTTTAATAGTTTTATATGCACACCTTTGCATAGGTGTGTGTTTTCATTTATGAATTTGTATTACACATTCCTATTCATGTGATCACTATCACTGTCAAGATACTGAAAAGTTTCATCACAATCATACCTGGTGCTACTCACTTTAGTGAGCACTAACTCTCTCCTCACCACCTCCCATTCCCAGAAGCCTAGAAAACACTTAATTTGTTCTCTATCCTTATAATTTTGTTATTCTAATGACGTAGGTAAATGGGTCCTACAGATTGTACCCTGACCTTTGGGATTTTTTATGTTAACGTAATAACATTGAGATTCATCTTTTATTGTATTATGCAGCTCATTCATTTTTATTTCATGGTATGAATGTATCACATATTATTTAACCATTCATCCATTGAAGGTCAAATGATTGGTTTTTTAGTTGCTGGCTATTATGACTAAACTGCTATGAATATCACAGTTTTATATGTGAAATCTGAGTTTCCAGTCCTCTTGAATAAATGTCAACAGTACCATTACTGAGTCATAAAATGAGTACATGTTTAGTTTTTTACAACTGTTTTCTGGAATACCATTTCATATTATCTCATCACTACATGAGTGACCCAGTGTCTGCACATGCTTGACAACACTGATTCTGAGGCTTTCTCTACTTTGGGCTTACTCAGCTTCTTGAATCTATAGACTTGTATTTTCCACAAATTTTAGAACTTTTCAGCTATAATTCCTTGAATACTTTTTCAGTCCCACTTTTTTCCCCCTTAGGATTCTAATGATACTGATGTTAGTTTATTTGCTATCATTCTACCAGTTCTGCAAAGTGTTCTTTTTTCAGTAGGTTTCTTCTCCTTTGTTCAGATTGACGAAATTCTTTTTTTTATTTAATTGATTTTATTTTTTAAAAAAATACATGATAGCGGAATGCATTACAATTCTTATTACACATATAGAGCACAATTTTCATATCTTCGTATATAAAATATGTTCATGCCAATTCATGTCTTTATAATGTACTTTGTGGGTTTTTTTGCATTACAATTCTTATTACACATATATACCACATTTTTTTCATATCTCTGATTGTATATAAAGTATGATGACACCCAATTTGTGCCTTCATACATGTACTTTGGATAATGATGTCCATCACATTCCACCATCCTTGGTAATTACAGATTGACTAAATTCTTTCAGTCTGTCATCCAACTCATTCTGACTGATTCTATCTTTTGCTGTCACCATTTTATCCCTGAGCTCATATATTTTTAATTTTCAGTAGTTTTTTTTTATTTTTTGGTTTAATAATTCCTGTAGGTTCCTTGTTATTTGCTGATATTTTGGATTTCGCTTTAAGATAATTTGTTGAAGTATTTTTATTATGGTTGCTTTATGTCTACAGATAATTCCAGCATGTGGTTTGCCTTAGTGATGTCTTTTTTTCATTTAAGTTTTGATTTTCCTGTTTATTAAAATGATTTAGTTTTTATTGTACTAGAGACACTTTGGACATTATATTATGAGACTTTGGGTACTATTTACTCTTTCTTTAGCAGGAAGTCCCTGTGTTGAGGTGTATCTCTGGGTAGTTGAGGGTGTCTGTTCTGTTTCAAGTGGGCCCTGCCTACACCACCCTAACAAAGATGGACTGCTGATTCACACTGACTTCTTGCCGACAGACTCAGTTCTCCTTCTGCCTTATTAACATCTTTTAGGTGAAACCTGATCACCTCCTTGTTACCTCCCAGGGGGACTCACTGACACCAAAAGAGAGGGGAAGAAGCAGCAGACTGACAACCGCCCTCCTTATCCCCCTGTGCTTCATTGTGGCTCTTTGATAACAGTTTGGGCAGCTTCAATTTCCCCACTAGTCTCCACTGACATCAGGAGATGGTGATCATAGTGCCAATTAGCCCTGCTTTGCCTTGCCTTAGTCAGTCTTATCACTACTGGCTGGACATGAAAGTACAGCTGTCCCCTGGGCTCTAGTAACACCTGAGGTGGGAGAAACAGAGTATTGACCATACTGTCTCACAGTGCCTTGAACAGTCTCACTGCTGCTGGAGAAGGGATAGATGCTCAGCTTGTCATTGGAACCCACAGACACTACCCTGATGATATAGTTGCAGCACAACCTACTTCCAGCTGAGGGAGCAAGGAATCATCATCTGCTTTCTGCTTATGGAGAAGAGAAGATAAACTCCCCACTTGGTCTGCCAATACCACTAGATCAGGGAAGTGGAGTGCTGCCAGTTTTGGCCAGGTGGAAAATGGAAGCTCCAATACATGCCAGTTGGGAGGATGAAGAGTCCCTGACTAATTCTGTGGGTGATGGATGGGGTTGGCTGGAAGATCAGCCACTTGCTCAACTCAATTCTTGCAGGGAACTGTGCAGTTTTTGTGTTGGTGTTTGACTGGAGTGGAAGGGCTGCTACCAAAAAAGTATTTTGTTGGTAGGCCACATTGTCTTTTCTGGTCCTTCAGCTATGGGGAACAGACTTTTCTTTGAGTTTCACTTTTGGGGCTGTGCCTGTTGCTGGTTTTGGGTTAGAGAACTATGCAAAACTTTACAATATATGTATCCAACAATGAGGCAAGAGAGTTAATTTCTTTGGGATTTGTAAGTCTCTAGAGAGTTTATAGCCTTCTTCCCACCTTTCACATGCTTTGTTGTGGTATGTATAGGACATTTAGTTGTTAAGAAGCAGAGACTAGGAAGAATGGGGCTACTCCACCTTGTGTTAAATGTAAGCTTTTTTGGTAGATCTTTTTATCTGTTTCAGGAAATCTCCTTATGTTTCTTGTTTGCAGAGAATTTTTAGAATAAGCAGGTATTGAAATGTCTCCTGTGGATTTTCTGTCTGAAGTGAAAAAAAAATCATAGTTTTCTTTTTTAAGGGGATGAATTACATTGATTATCAAATGTTAAATCAGTCTTGTATATGGTATACTGGTAATATGGTACACTTGTTACACGGTACAATTTATTATAATGTGCTATAATTTTTATATGTTGTTGATTTGATAGTTTAATATTTCATTAGTAGTTTTTGCTTTTTATAGTTTTTAGAGAAATTGTTAAATTACCTCATTGGATACTTAATTCTGTATATGATATTTTTCTAGAATTTTTTTTCTTTTAAATCTAATCTCTTGTGTATTCTTACAAATTTTCTTTGAATATCTTTAACTTATTTATTATAGTAAAATATGTGAGTTATAATTCCAATATTGAGAGCCCTAATCAATTTTGTCTGTTCTTTCTTTTAGTTTTCATTCATGCAAATAGTAAGCTTACTCATCTTGATTGCACAAAACATATTACATTTGAAAATTTACTTGTAGGAATAATTTAAAGATTAGGATACTGCTTCAGAAAAGACTTACGTTTCATCCTGTTAAGTATCTGGGCATAGCCACAATCTGAAATTACTTTAATCAATTCTCATGAATTAGGATACTTGAAAAATATTTTTGTTTGTTTTGTTTTGTGTTTTTACGGTCTTGGTAAGAGTCAGTTTAGTTCCATTTCCAATTCATGCTTTCTCTAGGGAGTAGTCCTTAGTCTCAACCCAAAGTGTTGGGTTGCCAGAACTTTAAACCCTGGACATCAAAGATATTTTTTCCCTGCTGAAGTATGTGATGACTACTTTTTACAGATTTCCAGCATGTCAAACACCACCAGCAAATAAGTTACCCCAGTGCTGATTAAACTGAATTTCTATCTTCTCTTGGATATGGTCTCAGTAAAATATTATTCATCTTCGAGTAAACAAGTATATCTCTATATCTTCATCTATCTATCTACCCGTCTATAATGTATTAATCCTTATCTTTGGTGGAAAGAATGACCCAAATTATTTGATTTACTCTTACTAAAATAGAAAACATGATTTTCCCAAGTGGTTAATGATTCTTTGAGTAATAGGATCAAAGTGTCTATTTTTTCTCCTTGTTTTCATTTTCCAAAATGAGCAGGTATTATATGTATAAGAAGAAATAGTATTTAAAACACAAATTATAAATTATTACTGTGAGAAGACTATATTTTAGAGTAAGTCACATGAAAATTTATTGAAGAAAATATGACAAAGAAGCCACAAACCAACAATAGCCACAGACAATATAAAAAATAAGCCCATACCCACTAGCTCCCTTACACTGCGTTGTCCTGGGAACTCTTGATTTAACTCATGCAATATATTTCTCAGTGTATCATTGCTGAACTATGTTATAAAGATGTTGAGTTTGTAGTTGTAGTGAAGAAGGGTTAGAGAAACAGGTGTTTGAGTGAGACAAAATATTATTTAGAAGAGATATAACTATTGGAAAATATTTGAAAATTTATTATATTGAAGAGAATCTTAATTTAATGCATATAGCTTTACAGGTAAAAACAGGAAGTTAAATGAAAATAGGAAAGGGCTTTTTACCAAACAATCTGAAAGTAGGATGGTGAACCTTGCAAATGAGCATTAAATGCCACAGAAAATGATAAACCAAAGAGAGAATGACCACAGGCTTCCCTTAAATGAAGATATCCATTTCAAATCTAGAATACTCACTCAGTTCCGTGTTCTTAAAGTTCTTCCTGTAAGAAGCACGTGGTATATGCTGTGGGAGAGATAGATTAGAATCAAGTAAACTAGATAACGTAAACACTAAATTATAAAAACCCATGTATGACTATTTGACAGGGGTTATGGCAGGACATGGAGGCCAAAAGAAATATCTGCAAAAGGAACTTGGTGGTTTTCCAGATCTAGAAGATCAAATAGAAGAGAGTAATAAAAAATGCTGTTTGAATGTTTGCCTTAATGCTGGATAAAATGCAGAATTATGTGGGATGATTAATGTGAAAACTCCGTTATAAATATTAAAAGATTTTTAAATATTTCTGGTTACATAAGGTTTTTTTTGTATAAAATTTTATGTTCTGATTTCTAAAACTACTTTTCCTGAGAAGCACTCATTTGTTCTATAAAATTTTCTACCTTTATAATCTGTCCTGCTGAAAAATTGTAGCAACCCATGTGTGAATAATAGAAATTTTTCATTATTTCTGCCTAATTCAATTTTTAGCCTTCCCAATTTAAGGGAAGTTCAGGCTCATTATCCACCCTGGAAAGGTAGATTATTGCTGATATAGTAGTATTACTTTAGTATAAAATATACAAAATTGGTATAATGCATTCTATATCTGGTAGAATAGCTTCTTTTTGTTTTTTTTTTCAGTGTCCTTCCACTATTTGCATAACACTGTAGAAGAAACTTGAGCTACACCAGGCAACAAAGTTCACAACATACATAGTTTTCTTTATGTTGTGGTGGTAGGCAGAAAAATGGCCACTCAATTATGTCCACATCTTAATCTCAAGAACCTGTGGCTTTACATGACAAAAGAAACTGTAGGCATGTGATTAAATTAAGGACCCGGATAGAGGAAAAATAACCTGGTCCAATTGAATCCCATGAGTCCTTAAAAGCAAAGAATCTTTTCTCTCTGAAGTCAGGGAGGGATGTAGCTCAGAAAGATGGTTCTGAAATGGAGGAAGGGCCATGATCCAAGGAGGAAGCAATAGCCTCTCCTCCAGGGGAATATAGCCCTTCTGACTCCTTGATGTTAGCCCTGTGAGACCTGTGTCACACTTCTCACCTACAGAACTGCAAAATAACAAACTTGTGTTGTTTTAAGCCCCCAATTTTATAGCCACAGCAACACAGAAAACTAATACATTTTTACCCCACGTATGGATTTTCTACTCATCATTTTGGAATATAGTCATGAATAGTCAGAGTCCAAGTATCACTGGCTTTTATTTATTTATTTATTAACATAATAAGGAGTCCAGATTTAAGCAGCTTGTGTCAGGTACTCCAGGGTGTCATTTAGACCCAGATTCATCCGGGCTTCCTGCTCTGCCACCAACAGCAGATATTTTTCATTCCTATTGTTGCAAGATGGCTATTGCTGCTTAAGGCATCTCAGTGTGTCCCTGGAATGGAAGGAGAAATAAGTGAGCAGCAGGCAATGTAGCAGCTTTAAACAGCTTGTCCAAAGGCCCGTTCAGCCTCTTTGGGTTTTACATCATTACCCAGACAACTTTATAGGAATTCTACTTGTGAGATGGCTTATAACTTGATATCCTTGGCCTATTACATTACAACCTGAAACAAATTTAATAAAAAGCAAGAGGGGTGGGTTGGAACTTCTCAAGACATCGTAGTAGGGTCTGTGACTGGAGTTGAAACTACAATTCTATACTGAGAGAAAGTAGATGGAAAAATGTTGTGTAAAGGATTAGAATTCGGAGTCCATTATTTGGAGTCGTAAATGATAGCAAAAAACTTAAAAATAGAGAAGAATTCTTTGGTGAAAAACCCCATGATTAAAAAGAGATTTTTTTCATTAGCATATTGCTTTCATCAAGCTTATCTTTATTTGCTTATTTATTTATTTTCATTACTCTTCCTGAATTTTCTTTAATAGAAATATTCCAAGACTTAAGTTTATGACATCTCACTGTTCTTTAGTAGAAGTACTCTATGAAATTCCCATTGACAATTTCAAATACTTATATAGGTTAATATTCAGTTTATGGCTAAGGTTTAGTTTGGCTACAGATAATCTAAATTTTCTGGGCCTGTTTTTTAAGCCCTTTTTCAAGTAAAAGGAAATCCCATTCATATTTTTTTCCAATTCTCTCTATTAGAAGTCAGCAAACCTGACTTGCAGACTAACTCCTTTCAGCCATCTGGTTTTGTAAATAAAGTTTTATTGGTATACTTATTTACATATTTCCTTTGGTTGTTTTTGTGCTATAATGGCACATTTGAGTACCTGCAGCAGAGAAATGTCCCCCCCAAAAAACTGGAAATATATACTGCCTGACACTTGGCAGAAAGCATGTGCCAAATCTGCCATCAATTAACTATTGCTTTTTCTTTTTAATGATATTGATTTGAAGTGAGTAAAGATATGAATCATCAGCTGAGATTAATTAATTCAATCACTATAAAGTGCTTTTTCTTTGTCCTGGGAATTTATCCCCCATCCTCTTGTTATACTTCAGTCAGGAGAATTTTAACATTTAAATTTTGTGAAAACACCTTGCTACTTTGATTTCTACCTCTTATCTAGCATTAACAGATTAGCAGTTGAATACCCAGAACTGTATTCGACTTGAATATCAACTAGAAAAAAAAAAAAGGAAAAAAATCTGAGAGGAAGAGTGTAGGTTATTACCAGGTGTTTCCATTTAATAGAAACATAAAATCCAAGCAAGTACCTTGGCCCAGTTCTGGAATTGTTATAGCTAGAGACGTCTATAGAAAAATCTTGAATTCAATCTGCAAATTGAATTGAAGCCATTTTTGCAGATAATTAAGACTTGATGTGATACATGCTATATGAGGGGAATGGAAGAATTTAGAGGATAAGATGAGGGGATTTCTCAGATGAAATCAGGCTAAGTCATGAAGGGTGAATGGAGTCTTATCAGGGACCCAAGGAATGTCTTCTAGGTGTGGGGAAGAGAATAGCAAATGATTATTGCCTTATACTGTCTTAAGCCTTACTTAAGTTGAATATTATTTTCTGCTTTATCTAGTATAAACTGGTAGCTTATAAACAATAGAAATTTCTTTCTCACAGTTTTGGAGGTTAGAAATTCCAAGATTTGGCTCTAGTGTATTTGGTACCTGGTGAGGACTGCTTTCTGAATTGTACATGGCATCTTCTAGACTTCACAGAGGGAGAGGAATCACTTTCCTGGTTAATTAGGGCACTAATTCCATTCACAGAGCTCCACTGCCATGACCGATTCAGCTCTAAAAGGCCTCACCTCCTACTACCATCACGTTCATGGTGAGGATTTCAACATATGGATTTTGAGGGAGACACTAATATTTGGACTACAGCAGGCACTTAACTGCCATAGCAAAATATTACAGACTGAGTGACCTAAATGACAAGAATTTATTTTCACACAATTCAGAAGTCTAGGAGTTCAAAATCAAGATGCTGATTCAGGGTAAATTTTTCTTAAGGCCAAGCTTCTTGGTTTGTAAAGGGACATCTTCTCCCTATGTCTTCACATGATCTTCTCTCTGTACATGTCTGCATCCTGATTTCTTCTCCTAATGAGAGCTCACCTTTAATGTCCTTATTTTAAATTAATGCTTCTTTTAAAGACCCTTTTTCCAAATACAGTCATATTCAAAAGTATTAGGATTGGACTTCAACATCTGAATTCTGAGGTGGCAAAATTCATATAAATAACATGCATTCATAGATTTAGAAGTCTTTTCATCCCAGTACTGGTAAAGTGTGCACTGCGAGGAATTTTGAGAAGGAAGGGGACCGTGAAGATAATCAACTCAGATTTGAACAGTGTCATGCTAAAACGTTTGGACTTACTTTGCAAACAATGAAGAATTGAGAATTGATATTAAATAGAGAAACATCATGATTTATTTATAAAAATAAACCTTTGTAATAGTAGCGAAAGTTGTAAACAGGGCGAGGTTAGGTGAGGAAGCTCAGAAGGTTAGTTTTTGCCATACTCCATACCACTGAAGGGGAAATCTGAACAAAGGCAGGGAGACATTGTACAGAAGAGAAGGATGACATGGTGCAGAAATTTCTGGAATGATTTAACTCTCTTAACTCTTTGAAAATGGGGCTCAGAAAGAAAGCAGAAGAATATTGGACTGCTAGGTTGGCGATGGCAGAATGTTATTAGGTTAGGAATTTATTTTTGGAGGAAGGACTGCAGCATTCAGCAAGGCCCTGGAAAAACACTACAGTGCCAGTTAAGACACACACCTGTCTAAGAAAACATATTTGTGAGTCATGAATGTTCACTGAAGCTAAATGAAGTTTCAGTACGGAAACCACCATGCAATGATAAACTACGAAGACTACTTTGTGTGTGGCCTGTGCTTTCCTTCAGAACTCTCCAGGCTGAGCCTGAATAATTGCTATTTTCTAAACCTCCCCTTCAGCTGGGAACCTTCTTAGCCCTCAGAATTCAGTGCCATGCAAATATAATAATTTTATTTACTCTTTCCTAATTTATGAGATCACAAAACCTCTGTCACCATCACAGGTAAGGCTCTTGTCATTTCCGGATTAGAAAAAAAGCAAAACATTCAAATTGTTCTCCTTGCTTCATATCCATTCCTTCTATTATCCTTCAACACACAGCTCTCCATATATATTCCCAAAAGTGTAGTTTGTTTCCCTGCTCTACATGGACTCCTTAGCTTGCTGTGGAAGAATCCCATAGTCTAGGCCAAATCTACTCCTGTGACTCTATCTCCCTCATTTCCTCTGTGTTAAACTTTCCTTCAGTGGGCTGTGCTCAGAGCACCCATGGTCCGCCCAGCTCTCTGTTCTTGTGTGCTCACTGCCCGACTTATATTTCTCTATATCTTTTCCTTGCCTCTTGAAACATAAGTGTTCAAGATATACTTTCTCAAAAAGGGCTTTTCTGACTGCCCCAGAAATGGTTCTTTTTGAATTATCTACAGCATTTACTTAAGTTGAATATTATTTTCTGCTTTATATAGTATAAATAGCCTGCTTAGGCTGTCATAAAAAAATACCAGACTGAGTAGCTTGCAAATAGAAGTTTATTTCTCATAATTCTGGAGACTAAGAAGTCCAAGATGAAAGTGCTGACCAAATCAGCTCCTAGAGGTATACAAGTAGCCTTCTTCTCTCCCTGTGCTCATATGGCCTTTCCTTGGTGTCTATGAAGAGGGTGCCTCTTCTTATAAATTCATCAATTCTATTGGATTAAAGTCCTTCATTTACAACCTTGTTTAACATTAATTACTTCTCAGAAATCCTGTTGACAAGTACAGTCACATTTGAGTTTATAACTTCAGCATATTTATTCTGTAGGGCACAATTTGGTCCATAACAGACATGTTCAGCCCTCTGTCTCCATGTGTTGATTCAACCAACCACACAAATATTTGGAAGAAAATGCATCTATACTGAACATGTACAGATATTTTTTCTTGCCATTATTCCCTAAACAATACAGTCTAACAACAGTTAATGTACATTCAAATTATATTAGGTATAGTAAGGAATCTAGAGATGAATTAAAATATGTGGGAGGATGTATATATATTATAGACAAATACTATGCCATTTTTAGACCAGGGATTTAGGTGCTACAGATACCTGGTATCTGTGGGGATTCTGGAATCAATCTCTCCTGAACCCTGAGGGATGACTACTCAATTTGGTTATGGTTTTATATATTTGATTCCCTCAGGTAGATTTCAAGTCCACTAAAGCAGAGCCCCTGCTTTATTCTTGTTTCCTCTGTCTTTATTCAGTACCTCGTTGATGGGTATCTAGTCAAAAAACATACATTTGATCAAAGAATGGTCCTGGGTAACTTCTCTTTGCATATGTGGATATCACAATGTCCTTTCCCACTTGGTTGGCTTTTATTTTCCTCCAGTGTTCCAGGTTTAGGTTTCCAAATATTCATTACTCAGCTTGATAAATGACTAATGCTAAGGATTAAATACCATCCAGCCCTGAATTTTCTTGAAAGTGGATGTAGGTTTTTTATGCACTCCTCTCTCTCTCTCTTTCATTGGCCAGTGATAAATAAGTCCCGGCTACTGTTTCCATCAGTCCTCTCTCCCCTTTTTTCAGTTTTAACTTCTCTAAAGGTGTGAGAAGGCAATGAGGCAAAAGAGTGAGTCAACATTTCCCCTGATTATGAGCAGGTCTTAAATTTTTAAAAAAGTGTAAAAATGATTCTAGACTAAAATTGAATTTTCTTTTAATGCATTAATATATACTACTTAGATCATTGATATCCTGCGGTCTATCCAATCAGTCTACAAGCAGACTTTAATCCATGAATAATTGATCCAATTAAAGTCTATGGGTAGACTTTAATCCATGAATTATTGACAGCCCATGCTCTCTGGAGAAAGCCTACATGGGCTTTTAACATGTGGTTCAACAGTGGTGAGCTACACCAAAGAAATTTAGAGTCAGACAACTTAGGAGCAACATAGAGGTTCATCTACTTAATAATTATTGGAAGGAATAAAAATATGAATGAATGACTCTCTGAACTTACACTATTTTAAAGAAACACACTTTGATTTACTTCTTTTATCATCAAAGCTATTTTGTAACTTGATCAATTAACAAAATAAAATCATACTTAAATAAAGACACAACAATATAGAGTAACCTCTTCTGTCTGACTTTTGAAAAGAAGGTAATGAAAAATGTTTCGGATTCTGAAATAATAACAAACTTTTAGGATTTTTCTGTAACTACTTTTGGAATGTAGTCCCCAATGTTTTCAGTGCATCAGACTACGGAATGACCGAAAGTGGTGATGTGGGTCTTAGGAAAGCTAATGATGTTAAACTGAACCTTTGCTTCTTATTTTCCTAACCACTAAAATTGACCCTGCCTTCTTGCACTGCCCACTTTAACAAAGTCATCCTTCAATTTACCATACCAATATCTTTCTAAGTTCAATGTTTTATAACCTGCCACCTATACATGAATAAATTTCTTCTATTTAATCAGAAGAGCAGTTTTTAAAAGTCTGACCAATACATAGTCAGGCCATATATGAGTATGAACATTATACAGAAATTCTTTGTTTAATATTTTTTTTACTGTCTCATGCTGATATGGTACAGCTTGTACATGGAAATAGAGGAACACTGTGTTGGTTAAAAGCATATGAATTAGTAGACAGACCTGGCTTGAGGTTTTCTCAGCCACAGTCTGATCCTCTTGGCCATGGGCACACTGCTTTTGACTTTTTAAGATACGATATCTCAGTCAGTAAAACATAATAAGGAAGTCTTCAGCCCCTGTGTTTGTTGTGATAATTAAATTTGATAATATACCTACAGTGCTGGCACATATGCTGGCACATATTAAATGTTTGATAAAAAACAGTCCTTTTTTTTAGCAGATTAGAACCAGTACCTCCTCTCCAAGTTGCTGGTACAAGCCCCTTCTCTGTGATATACCTTTTAAAATAACCAGTACTTACATGAATATTTGCATAAACAAAAATATTAAGATATTCTTGGAGAACATTCTGACATTTTAATGTTTATGTCAATACCACTCATTACTTTCATTTCAAGTTTTTATTGTTAGCCAATGTTTTTGTTTGAGACAATTGAAAAAGAACCTAAATTGGTAGGAGCCATCTATGATAACATCTTGTACTCTTTTGTCACATTTTGGAGTAGTAAGCCTCTTCTAAGAGACTTATGTCCAGTCTGCATCTATACTACAGTACATTCCAAATTAATGGAATCCAAGTAGAGATTTTATCTTTTTTTTTTTTAATTTCATTGGCTATTACTGCTACCACCCATTTAGAATGTCAGTTCTGCTTAGCAGCACTGCTCCTTAATAACAACAACAACAACAACAAAATTGCTTTTCAAAGATGAGACTTAGAAAGTCTTTTTATTTACATTTTCATTTTCCAGAAATTTCACTAGGCTAGAAAAGGTTTAAAAGATTCTCACTTATCAGCTGCATCCATTGTAATATAAACCAAATTAATCCCAAGGAAAGTACCTCCCTCCAATAACTGAGGCTGCTAGAGTGAGAGCAAACTAGTCCCTGAACCCTCTTATGCCTCCCCCAAGCATAAATTCCAGACTCAGACTGTCAATAGGCTTTCGATTCAAGGGGAAGTAGTGAGCTGGTTAAAGGGTCAGGGGGAACTTTCCCAGGGTGTCAGTCAAGGAAGACACTCAAATGTACAAAGGGACCTGGTATTATCTGAGATCAAGAAATCTATCACTGTAAGGGATCTTCCTGTATGTTCTGTATCCTTGACACTATTTGAAGAAACTGCTGCTGTAATTATTACAGTAATTAAAAAGTTCCCAGAAAAGAAGCTTTTTAGCAGATTCCAGATCAATTTCTATATTGCTACATTTCTAAGGCTGGGTGTAATGTTTGGTAGGTTTCTAGTGAAAAAACAAATGGTAAAGATGACCCCTGAGAAATGAATCCTGAGTATCCTCACCAGAGCTCTTCATATGTGTGCACCCTGTCCCACACCTGTGCTGCATACTAACATTTGTCTCTCTGCCAGCAATGTGCAAGTCCTGAATTAGGGAACATGGGAATATTGTATGACCGCCAAATTACTTCAACATTGCTTTCCACCAGAGTCAAGTATTTCTGAATAACTAGATGCCTCATATAAGCTCATATCACAGGATATGTTTTAAACATAAATTCTCTGATCCCTGATTTAAATGATTTCAGAATTTCAACTTCCATTCAATTTAATAAACACTCATAAAGGAATGTCAGGAGCTTGGATCTGTGCTGAAGACTGTGAAGGACACAGAGTTGAAGACAAATGCCCTTGATTCCCCTTCTAGTAACTAAAAACATCATGAGAGATACAGAAAGGCAGAATTTCATGAAACTACATAAAAGCAACTTTTGAATTATCAACTAACTCGTATTTAAGCTTAATGAACATGTTACAATGATAATTTCCTAATTGAGCCATTGACTTAACATGTATTTTAGACACTTGGCCCACAGTTTTATATTTAATGTCCGCTCACTGAAAAAATTGTTAGAAAATCAAATTTCTTTCTTTTCTTTTCTTATTCTACTTTAATATAAACTATGGCACACAGAGATACTTCCTGTCTAGTTAAAATCAAGTATAAACTCTTACTTGAGTCATCAGACTCCCAGAATGACCTTACCATCAACTTGTTAGGTGACATACTGGCCTGAACCTTGTGGTGCAATCAGGTATCTAAACATCTCCTAAAAGTGAATTTATAATAAGACATTTGTTTATAACATACTAGCTAAGAAGTCAGCAAAGAGGTCTTAATGAATCAGAAATATTGCTAAAGTTATAAACTTCACTAGAATGATAATGTGTTGCTTGTTTGAAATGGGAGGCAGAAGGGAGATGCTCAAGGACATTCGCTAAAGTTCATCTCATGAATCAAATGAATACAGCCTAAAAGTGATTTTTACCATTTATATTTTAAGATTGAAAATTGACCACTGAGAATTGAGATGATTATATTTCTAATAGTTTTGGTGGAAATTCATGTGGAAAATAAGAACTTGCAAAGCTGATGGTAAAACTTCAGGTGAGCATCTATGGTTTCAGCTTGGGGAGAGGTCAACGTCATTTAGGATCCTTTTTCTGTCCCTTTCTCCACTGGGACTCTTGCCATATCCATCCCAAGGATCAACTCAATCCTATTTCTGCCAACCCTTTCTCAAGATTAAATTAGCATTATAATGAAACAAATAAATACAAAGTTATTTGGTAAGGGATTCTATGGGGGTAACTATTTCCAGAAACACTTTGGAAGAGATTTCTTAAAAATAAAAATCATCCAGGACACATGATAAGCCTATTATAATGATGAAATGATAAACATTTCACTTCAGTTCTTGGATGATTTATATTCCTTGTGCTCCCAGTTGTCCCAAGAGATGTGCTCAATCTCCAGCCATGCAGTTAGAATCTATGGAGTTGAGACAGCCTAGGGTAGAATCCTAACATCCTATATGTATAATGTAGGTGTGGTATATAGTCATTATATACCTTAGTATCATCTTTTGTGTAAAAAGTAGGTAATTATCACACTACCAAATAATGACTGAGAAAGGTTTTTAAGTGATTATGTATGTGAAGCTCTTCCCATGCTGCCCGACATAGAAAACACATGATCAGTGTACCAATGCATATACAATACATAAAATTGACTTACCTCCTTTACAATCAGTTCTTTTTTGTGATATCCCCATTTTGATGAATGCAGATCAATTTCCTTCTAAGTACTGAAGCTAAAAACTTTAAACATCACGGCCTCATGAATTTGTAGTGCAATAGCCTGATCCGTTATTGAATTCTGCCATTTCTCCCATCCACCATGTCTCCTAAATCTCTCTCTATAATTTCATATATTCTCACATTTGTACATTAGTTTTCATCTAGCTTATTGTGATGATGTTCCCATAAAGGTTCTTTTTTTTCATATTATCCTTCCTATATAGAACTACCATATTAGTCTTCCTACAGTTTTATTTTGACAGTGATTAGTACTCACAATAATAAACTGGGTGTTATTATTATCTGTTGATTAATTTAATGGATATTGATTGATCAAGTATTATACTCAAGAAAGGTTGTAGTTATTGGGGATATAGTTGCACATAAAACCAGTAATTCTCTGCCTTCAAGATTAAATTCTGGTAAATCTGACAATTACACCAAAATAAACAAACAAACAAAAAGACCCCAAGCAAACCCATAACCTAATACAATTCTATAAAATAGGAAACTTCAGTGTGAATGTTTATTATGACTACTATTTCTGCTGTATGCCTAAATATTGCCAACACATTTGTAGATATTTTATAGGTATTACCTGCAAACTTTACACAATCCTTCAATTTAGGCATTATTTTCACTTTAGAAATGAGATAAATGAGGTTCAGAGAGAGCAAGGAACTTGCTTACATTCATAGAATTAGTGGAGATCATTAAATAGTGAGTGTTGAGATTACTCTCTTCCACATCCGATGAAATATGTGACTCTAAGTCTGATAACATAACACAGGTAATTTTTATTATGAGAAGTGACCTCTCTTTCAAAGCTTCATAAATGGTAATGAGCGTGGTTAATAATAAATAATATACCATCAGCCCCTAGTCAATCACTTTTTTCAAATGCTATTGCCTACTGCAGTTCTTGAACCCTGCCTTTAAAGCAAAGGAGCTGCTTACTTCTCCATAAACCACTTTGCACTTGACTTCCTCTGTGCTGAATCACCTGGAGTTCCACAGGCCTAGAATTCTACCTCTTTAATTCTTCTCTCTGTTTATCTTTGTCTGTATTATACTATCCAGGATCCAGGAAGCATTCTGACACTCTGCACGCTAATTTAACTCTCCCTTATGTTGACCTTATTGAATTTTTTGGTACCCTCATATGACACTAATTTTTTAAATTATTATATAATTTGCACAAATCTTTGTTTTTCTTCATTTGACTGGATGCATTCTTTGGTTCTTGTGTCTCTTTGTATAATGTGGTGCATATTTTACAGATTATTCAATGGAAATTTGAGAGAGAAAAGAAAGTGTGCCTTAATTTGTGTAGGGAAGTAACTGTTAACCGCTCCACATTTGGATGGGCTTTTGATGAAAGATTTAAAATCTATAATGGATTAGTAATAATTATAGCTGAATTACCGTAAGTAAGTACACAGAGACATATGAGTTTGATTTGCGTAGAAGAAAAGTGATAGAAAAAATACTATGTAATTTTGTGAGTTGTTAAAATGACATGCCAAATAGTGGCTTGAATCCAGCTTTTTCTCTTTTCAAGGGTTTCTCATCCAGATTCTGATTATCGTGGAACTTCCAATGACTCCCTTAACAAGGACTACCAGTACTTTAGGACATATCTTTGAGTGCTCCCTCTGGATAATTATTCCAAAAGGAATATTTAAATTGATAATAAAACACACTTTTAACCTTCCCCTACAGATTGGTATATTCTAAAATAGTGGGGATTTTAAAGACCAGTCATTCCTGATGTCGAGTGACAGGCATGTCTTAGGTCAAAAACATCAGCTTTATATAAAACGCCAGAGGGAGGCCCAGATGTATTATCTAGAGGCCTTTCATCTCCTCCTCCAGCCCTGGTGCCTGTCACAGCACCATCAATCCATTGCTAGCTTTCACTTAGCTGCAAACTTCTTAGAGCGACAAGAGGGTGATTCATAATATATAGTAAGGCTTCCAGGAAGCTTTTTTACTTTAAGCTTCAGGGTAAGTGAATCAGCCTTTTGCTTTCTCACAGGAACTACTTATCTTCAATCTTTCAATTAAAGGTCAAAAAATGAAAGAAGACACTCTGGTTGTCTATTACAGTGTTTTGTTCCCATTGTCAGAGACTCTGTTCTTTACCTAGTTGTCTTTTAACCTGTTCAAGATTCATGCTCCCCACCCAATCTATTTCTTATTAAAAATGTGAGAAATTTTTTGAAGAAGTCTGAAAATCTTTGTGAGTTAAAAAAGAAAAGAAACTATTGCTTTCAAAAAGGAAAAATAAAAGTGCCTCCCACAGCGAGAATCATACCTAAAGGCTTTACCAAAGGCAAAAATATGAGTCAAACTAAAATACCTTTTAGGAAGTTTAATCATGCTTCTTAGTGTTTTACTAGCTAAGTGAAGTGGAGGTCTAAGTAAATTTGTGTGATAACAAAAACAAGTCAGCAAGTATTAAATGCTTACAATGTACTGGGCTTGGCATGGATTAATGCATTTGATCCTCAAAGAACCCTTAAGAGATAGCACTGTTAATTTCCCTGCCCCACATATGACAACACCAAATCAGCAAAATGCCCAAGATGGGAGAGTTAGCAAGGGGTAGAGTCTGGACCTGATTGTGTGAGGTCAGATTTTAGTGATCTTTATCACCAAGTAGTGCTATTCCATAATGCAGGAAATGGATAGGAAAACCCAGATACCTAATATTAAGAATGGGTTTGGAAGCTGCAATATTTTAGTGAATCCTCAACTCTTCATGGGCTTTATGCATGCTTATGTAAGATACTTCTATTAACACATTAATTGTAGTCCTTCATAAAACCTTCAGGAACATCCAATAGTGAAAAATCAACTCAGTTATTGACGATTTCATGACCTATAGTGGACCTTTCATAGATACTGTTAGAAGAATATATGAAACTTCTATTTAATTAATTTCTATTATGCCTCATTGTGTGTGAATCACTGTGCTTAGTGCTTCCACATACATTACTTCATTGAAACCATAAAATAATCACTACTTTTTTTAGGCTAAACATGTACTCTGTTATGAAGCTGAGGTCACTGAAGTCTAACAGATTGAATAATACCTAGGCCAATCCATTAATAAGGATAGAACTGACATTTGGGATTTTGATAATCTCCAAATCCCAAAAGTTCACCAGCCATCCAGTCACATAAAGCATCTTGAAAAACAAAACAAAACAAACAGACAAACAAAAACTAACTATCTGGTGTTGAAATATAATGCATTCATGACTGGTGAGAGTGGAGGCAGAGTTGTTCAATGATAAAGCACAATTTCTAGCTAAGGTTTATTAATGGATTACATTAACACACTTGTGACTAGAGTATTTAGAATCACTGATGTATTGTAGCCATAACATATGAATAGTTCAAAGAGTTCTATTTCTACAGAACTTTAACTTCCCCAAATCCTGAGAACTAATTCCTTATCAAATGCTAGTCCTTAGAATGCTTTTGTGTACCATAATTCTTTCTGCCACCCCAATTCATTTTTCATCAGTTTAAAACATTATATATGTCTTCTGTAAATCTTAAAGAATCTCAGAATTCCCAATGAAAGCTAAGGGTATGTCTAAAAATATATAGTATTTGAAGGAGAAAAAATAGTGGGATATGAACTTTATGGGTTTTCAGATAAGTTATGCCACATATCTCCAGGAATTCAATTAAATGAAATGGGCCAAATTCTCCCAGCAAAATTCCCTCATGTGTGATTGGGTTCAGAAGAGATAAACATGGCTTCTCAGCAAGCTCTGTTGATGAATCTCACTGATACCATTATGGATATTACATTAGTATTGCAGGATATTCTAATCAAACTCTCCTCCACATGATATTTCATCCACAAGTGGCCATGAATTAGTTTACTGATGAATTGTTTAAAAAAAAGTTTCTGATTGTGAAGTAGCAGAATCAACCTCATGAACTCAACCATTTGCAAAAGTAACCAAATGGCCAGTCCATGCCTATCTGTGTAGAAAGACACTTGTCTGAACAAAGTTATAAACTAACCAATAGTTCTGTGGCCAAAATATCAAGAGAATGATGGCAATATGGCAAAGGGAAACCAATAAACTTTAATGTCTTTAAAATGATCCAGATATTGGAACTGGCAACTTCACTTGATATATCTACTACTCCAGAGGAGGTAGATATATCAGGTCACCAGAGGTTGATGTCACTATCCATAATGTTTTTCTAACTGTTCTGATTTCACAATACTGAGACAGTTCTAAGGCTTTGCACAAATACAGGGAGCATCATTACAGTAGAAGGTAATGAAAATAGTGTCTTTTGTAATCCTACAAATTGTTGTGCCTCTGTTGATTTATTTTTTTAGACTGAATAAAAGACTCAATTAGAAAGAAAGGAAAAGATTATTAGAGTGGGATTTGGACAGCTGCTGAAGTTAAGCCTTATCTATATCATAAGAGGGGTCTCTCATTGTGATTTCATATATATTTCCCTAATGACTAAATATACTGAACATCTTTTCATGTGTGTAAGGACCACTTGTGCACATGCTTTGAAGAAACATGTAGTAAAATCCTTGGTCAACTTTTTAAATTGACATGTCTTTTTAGTGTTCAGGTTTTTTTTTACATAGTATTTATTGTAAGAGCTCATTATATATTCTGATTATAAGTTCTTTATCAGATATAAAATTTACAAATATTTTTCTGCCCTTCAAAGCATAAAATATTTTAATTTTTGTGAGATCCCATTTATCTTTCTTTTATGTCTTTGGGCTTTGGGTGTCACTTATAGGATACCATTGCCTAAGCCAAGAGAACAAAGATTCAAATTAATGCTTCTTCTGAGAATTTAATAGTTCTATCTCTTGTATTTAGGTATAAACCATGTGGTTTGAGGTAGAAACTACAATTTCATTCTTTGTAACTTCGATAGCCAATGGTACCAGCAACATTTACTGAAACTATCATTAACTTAAAAATAAACTTTTCCTTAGTAACTTTTTGTCAAAAATCAATCAACCATAAATGTAAATGTGTATTTTTAGCATTTGAATCTGTTCCAAAAGTTTGTGTGTCATTACAACATAATCTTGATTACTACAGCTGTACAATAGATTTTGAGATTGGGAAATATAAGCCCTCCAAGTATTTCTTCATTTTCAAGATTCTGTTGCCTATTCTGGGACACGTTTATTTTCATATAAATTTTATGATCAGTTTGTTAACTTCCTCAAAAAATTCCAGCTGAGTTTGTAATACAGATTGCATTTAATATGTACATCAATTTGCAGAATATTGCCATCCTAAGAATATTAAGTATCTTAATTCATGAACATGGGATATTATTGATTGCATCTATGTAAATTATCTTTAATTATTTTTATCAATATTTC
The DNA here is from genome assembly GCF_001458135.2 of Marmota marmota marmota. Classification (NCBI taxonomy): domain Eukaryota; kingdom Metazoa; phylum Chordata; class Mammalia; order Rodentia; family Sciuridae; genus Marmota; species Marmota marmota. Next base: position 32,496,621 of record NW_026000229.1, read on the forward strand.
AGGGGTTTCACTGTAAAATCTTGCCCTTCTTTTGTGAAACTTATTCTTGAGTATTTTATCATTTCCAATGCTATTACATTAAAATAAAATTACATTAAAATGAAATTACATCCTTAATTTTATTTTCGGAGTTTATTGTTAGTATATAGCCATCAGCTTTTATTGATTGATCTTGTATTCTGCAATCTACTGAAACTGTTTATTTGTCCTGATAGTTTAACATGTAATTCCTAGGATTTTCTATTTACAAAATCATGTCTTTTCTGAATGAAAAAATTTTTTTACCTCTGTCTCCCTTCTTCTCATTTGGATACCTTTATTTCCTTGCCTGATAGTCCTGATAGAGCCTTTTCTAGAAGTATAAGTGCCTGGAGTGGACTTGTTTGTTCTAGATCCTAGGTGGACAGCATGTGGCCTTCTATCAGGGAGTACACACTAGCTGTCAGTTTTTCATAGATGCCCTTTATCAGGTTGAGGAGGTTTCCATCCATTCTAATTGCTTGAGTGCTTTTATTACAAAAGGATTTTGAGTTATCGAGTGTTCTCTCCATGACTGTTGAGATGACCATACAATTTTTGTCCTTTTGCCATTAATATTCTATTAGTACAGCTTATTACCTGATATTTGAATGTTAAACATTATGCATCACAGGAATAAATCACACTTGCTCCCAGAGAATAAGACTTTTATATGTTACTGTTTCTGGTTTACTGATATTTTATTCAGATTTTTGCATCTGTTCTCATAAGAAATAATATTCTGTTATTTCTTAAGTTGCTGTCTGAACTCGTCCTCATTTATTTTCTTTAGGGATGGCAAACAATAGGTAATAATTCCTTTCTTTTAAAAAAATTGGTAAAATAGATCAGTTAAATCACCTGGCCCTGAACTTTTCTTTGTGGAAAGTTTTTTTTTTTTTTTTTTTTAAATTAACTCAACTTTTTGTTGTATATCAGTTTTGGGTGTTTTATTTCTTATTGAGCTAGTGTTTGTAGTTTGTGTTTTTCTAGGAACTTATTCATTTCATCTAAGATATTTAAATCTGTTGGTATGTTATTGCTCATAGTGTCCATATATAGTAATTGTTATTTCTGTAAGGTTGGTTTTGATGTTTGTTATTTCATTCTAGATTTTGTTATTTTGAATTTTCTTTTTCTTTTCTTTTTCACTCTATTTAAAGGTCATCAATATCATTAGTCTCTTTATGGAGTCAAATTTTATATTTATTTATTGATTCCTATCTTAATTAACCTCATTCCTATATTTAATAAATTTCTATCCTAGTATTTTTAATTTTTTTTATTTTTGCTTGCTCTTGGTTTAGTTTTCTCATGTAGGTTTTTTAACATGAAAGTTCAGTTTATTGACATAAGATCTTTCTTCTTTTTTTACTTATTGTTTATAAATTTCTCTCTGATCATTATTTTAATTGCATTCCATAAGTCTTGGAATGCTGTATTTTTCTTTATATTCTTCCCAATTTTTTTCTCATTTCCCTTTTGTTTCCTTCTTTGACACACTGGTTAATTATTATGAGTATTTAATGTGCACAAATTTGTGAACTCCTCAATTTCTTTCAATTATCAATATCTAATTTAATTCTACTGTAATCAGAAAATATAATTTTATGATTTCCATCCTTTTAAATTTACTGAGGCTTTTAGCCTAACATGTGCTTGCTTCAATAGAATATTTCCTATACTCTTTGAAATAACAGAATGCTCTGCAATTGTCCACTCTTATCATTATTAACAAGATTTGTCCCAATTCTACTTTCTTCTGATATTCATGTAGCCACTTCATTACTGAGTATTTAGTCTGCTGTCAATATGGCCACTCAGGCTCTGATTTGGGATTGTTTGCATGACATATCTTTTCTCATGCTTTTACTTTCAAGCTATTTTTGTCTTTGAATCTAAAGTGTAACTTTTGTATATGACAGTGTTAGATAATGCCTTTAAAAATCAACTCTGACAATATCTCCCTTTAAAACATAAACCACTTGACTTTAATATAATTGCAGATAAAGTAGAGTTTATGTCTGACATTTTAAGTTTCTATTTCTATATGTCTTTTGAATTTTTTCTCTACTCTTTTATTGCTATTTCTTTTGTCCCTAATAGACATTTTCTATTCTGTTTCCTGTGTTTGTGTGTGTGCATGCATGTGTGTATGTATATAATTATTTTTTCTCAGTTTTTGCTGCGGGTAGGACAACATTAACTGAAAAATAAAATAATCCATCTCAGATCAATCTCAACAATATCATAGTATATATGAAATCTTTCTCCAATATAGCTCTTTATTTATGTTGCTACTGTTGATATAGAATTGCATCTTTTGACATTATAACCTTACCTACACAGCATTATAATTATTGCTCCATGAACTTATCCTTTAAATAAGGTAGGAGAAGAAAAGAATAAAACAAAAATACATTTATCATCTCTCTTATTCTTACCTATGTGGTTCCCTTTCCTTGTGTTCTTTACTCACATCTTCACATGCATGCAAGTGACTAGTGTATTGTCAGATTACTGGAAAGGAAGCATTTTTGTTCTTCTTCTTTCTATTTTTTTTTTTGTGGGGAGAATCTGTTACTAATGATTAAGTTTTTGATTATTTGTAAATTTCTCTTTCATTTTTGAAGTTTGGTTTTGCTGGATGCACAATTACCAGTTGAATTTTTTTTTGTTCTCTCGAGTCTTTGAATACAGTATCCCTTTGCTTAACATCCATGAGTTTTCATGAGAAGTCAACCATTAGTTTTAAGGATCCTGTACATAACAAGTTTCTCTGTATTTCTACAATAAGGATAATGTCTTTATCTTTCAACAGTTTTACTCTTATATATCTTGCTACAATTTTCTTCCAGTTTTTAATCCTTGGTGCTCATTGGTCTTTTGGGATGTGCTGATTGAAAGTATTCATCAAATTTGGGAAGGTTTTGGCCATTATTTCTTTAAATATTCATTTTTTTCCTCTTTCTCTTTGTTGTCTCTGTCTTATCTTTCATTGTACCTAAGATTGATAGTGTGCCTCAGATTTCTCTGATTCAGTTTTTTTTTCATTCTTTTCCCAGAGTAGATTCTCAATTGATATTCCATCAGCCCCAAATTTCTTCTAAACCTCAGTATTGAGTTTTTTCATTCCTCTTGTAATATCTAACTCATCTTTCACATTTTTCTTTCTATAATTTCTTCTTCTTTACTTATATTTGGTAATATATTTTCTCATAATAATTAAAATTATTTAGTCATAATTTCCATTAGTTCCTTAAATATATTTATGATATCTAATTCCAAATCTCTTTCAATGAAGTCCAAAATATGGGATTGTTTTTAGATAGCTTTTGTGTCAAAGTGCCCAAAAGACCCAAAAAGAATGACTTAGAGGGGCTGGGGTTGTGGCTCAGTGGTAGCACATTTGCCAAGCATGTGGGAGGCACTGGGTTTTATCCTCAGTACCACATAAAAAAAATAAACAAATAAAATAAAATTATTGTGTCTATTTATTTAAAAAAGAATGACTTGGAGAAGGAAAAGTTGGGACTCACTGTTTCATAGGTCTCAGTCCATAGACAGCTAGTTCATTGCTCTGGGCCCAAGAAGAGGCAGCACACTGGGGGAAAGGTCACAGCAGAGGAAAGCTGCTCAGCCTCTGGTGGGGTTAGGAAGCAGAGAAAGCGGGGAAGGGCTGCAGGGAAGATGCTCTTTTCCATGGGACACTCTAGTGACCACTTCCTATAGCTAACCCCAACCTAGCTACAGTTACCACCCAGTCAGTCCATTAAAACTAGGATGGACTGTTCAGGTTGGAGTGCTGATAATCTCATCATTTCCCTTCTGAATATGCCCACAATAACAGGAGATTTGGGGGACACCTCATATCCAAACCATAATAGCTCCTTCAGGGCTAAATTATTTCTATGGATTGAATTTTCCTCTCTGTATGTGCCATATTTTCCTGCTTTTTACTGATAATGATTTTGTTTTGTTTTTGTTGAAATCTGGACATCTTGTATCACATAGTGTGGCCACTCTGGCTATCCATCCTCCCCATTCTCAAACATTTTAATTGTCATTATTGATTTAGTAACTTTCCTGGATAAATTCTGTAAATTATACACTCTTTGTCATGGGTACCCATGGAGTTGTGTTCTCCATTTGCTGAGGTCAGCTCCTGATTGGGCAGATATTTTCTTTAAATTCCTTGAACCAACAAATTTCCCACCCATCACGTAGGGCTCTGCATTGATGATGAGGCATGCCTTCAATGCTCTAGTCATTCACACCTCTGCCTTCCTGTCAGGTTCTTCCTGCACAAGAGTTCAAGGTCAACCAGAGGTAAGATTTTAGGACCATCTCAGGTATTTCCCGAGCATATGCACATGGCCTTCTAGATTTCAAAGAATATTTCAAAATATTTCCCATTATTACCTCAATCTGAAGATTTTCTTTTTATAATTTTTTTTTTAAAGATTTTGCTAGCCTCTTCTCTGCTTGTTTTGTCACCTCAGGTACACTGACACTTTACACAATTGTTCCTGGATATTTTTGACTTACCACTGGGCATGAGGCTTTATTCTCACTGAGAATCCTTTGAGTCTGGTCAAATAAAGAAGAATGCTGTGAATGGGGTTCTCCAGAGAATTTCTGGACATTAAACTGCAGACATTGTCTAGAAGTGGAGCTTGGGACTCAGAAGAGGGTGAAAATACATGTTACAGCACCACAAAGCTTGCTGTTCTTACCAAGATTGAGCATTGTTCTTGAGTGAATTATCCTTGAATTTTCAAGTGTTTGATTAATTTCCACAGTTCTGAAAATGTGAATTTTGATAATTTTTGTCAGTGTCCTTATTGTCTCCATTGGGACGCAGATATTCAGAATAGCTTCATTTGCCATTCTGGATGTGCATGTTTGCCCTTTAATTCTTAACTACCTTTATATCAGTTATTCCTGCCTTCTATTTAAAATCATCACCCCTGCTACAAAATGAAATTCCTTTGGTCAGCTGCTACCAACTTTGTTCATGCATGAATTATTGTGTCAACTTCCTAACTGACCTGCTTTGTATAGTCTCTCAATAAATAGATCCACCCTGTCCTCATAATAAATTTTACTTATAAATTAATCTATATTGTCTGGGGAATTAGTCTGCCTAGAAACCTTAAATGGGAATCAGTCAGATGGACAGCATTTATTGAGTACAAATCACATGCTGACTGACAGTTTTTGCTCTAAGTTGTAGTGAAGAGAGAGCTAATTTCCAGTGAGAGGATACAAATAAATAGAGTAATTTCAGGTATGGAAATTGTACTAAAATAGTTGGCTTGCACTGCCAATATGGAAAGTCTAAATATTTGTTTTTCTCTTGACTTTTGTGGACCTCCATCACCTGTTTCTTCTGTTATCTTCTTTAATTTCCTGAATGGAAGTCTTCCTTAATAGAGCAAATACACACACTACTGTTTGGAGACCCCATGCTATCTCCTTAGGTCCATGCATGACTCCTGCCTTGATTACCTTACTTTTTCTCTCTCTTCCTAGTGTCCTAAAGGGTTTTCTCATCTCTGCTCAATTCCATAGCCTCTGGGAGTCTTTCTTGATTGCTTCAACCTAGGCATAATGTCAAATCCTCACTTGCAGTACTTACTGTCACACTCATTTGGCATTAATGCAAGTTTCTCTTTATGTTATTTGATTTTATCCAAGCAAGTTCTAATAATCAAATTTGATTTAAATTTCCATACAAGAAATAACAAGTTGATTTTTAAATATCTCTCTAATCTTGATAATTAGTATAGGGACCTTAAAGAAATACTCAATGAATTTGAGGATATTAGATGATGAATTTATTTTAAATATATTCTTTCTTTTGGTGCAATTAGATTTCAAAATTCAGGTTCACAAAACTGTCACTTAGTAACTGAGATGTATTTTTCCCCAAGCTTATCCAATTCAAAATTGCACCAAAGTCTTCTATGAGACCATCCCTAAAATGTATCACACAGCCTGTCAGCATCAATGGAAAGGTATACTGTCCCTCAATATCTACCATTTATTTGTAACATATGTATAATAATATAAAACTTTATGGGAAGGTATGAAGATTGAATGGAACTTTGCTCATAAAAGTTATGTGAGAACTATAAAATATGCCATAAACTCTAGCCATGTTAATAAAGGAAAAACCTAAAGAAAAAGTAAGTAGCAAACATATTGCATATTTAGAGAAAATTTTTCTCTACGTGCTTTAAATTTCTTTTTCTCTCACAGGATCATTTTATATGGCAGTGTTGGCAAAATATTTTTAAAAACATAGTAGATAAAGATCTCAGATGATGGACAGTAGATGTGGGAATGTGAATAAGTTATTTCAGATACATAATATCCACAAAAGAGGCCTGACTCCATAGTCATAGTCCACCTATCACTGGGAAGCCTACCGACTGTGCAAACCAAAGCATCAAGTGTGAGTACCTCATTTTAAATAAAAGATGTTGGCTAGATGCCTATAGCATCTTTCTCTCTTTTTCGTGTGTCTGGTGTTTGACAACATTTCCATACTCTCTTGCAGTTATATGTGATCCTGTGATTGAACTTTGACTAGGAAAATACAGATAAAAGTTATATTTTCCATTGCAAGATCTGGCCATTGAAAACTTCTGAGATATCCTCAGTGTGTCCTCTTTCTTTTTGTCCATTTCCCTCTCTTTTCCCTTATTTACAGGTTATATACAGTGATTCCCTAATATGCATGGGCCCTGAAATTGATCATTGGAATTGGCATTGGTGGGTCTGATTGACTGTATGGGGTCATGTAATACTATATGTTTTATAAAAGCAAAACAAAATTACAATAATATCCTAAGCATTCTGAGAGGATCTGCAGTAATGAAACCTATTTATTTTTAGCCCACTGGTACCCAAACTCATTGGTCCTTCAAATATTTGGAGATTGTGTAGAGGGGTAATAACATTCACTAGCATTTCATGGAGCACACTTTGTGAAATTCCATCTGTAGAATTGATAACTCTGAGATCCTAATTCAGTGCTCAGTGAGACATTCTGGAAAGGGCAGAAAGAAGGAATAAATAAATGTAGGACAGGAACAGTTAGTAGACCTCCTTAGTAAATCTACCTGCAACTAGGAGTTCCACTAAAATCTGAGTACTTTCATGAGTTACCATTAAACAAAGCAATTAAAATGTATAAAAAAGCAAAGTGAAGCTTCGTTTTTTCTTTTAATGCTGATAGAAATCTATGTTCCTTTTATTTGGAATTCTAAAATTTGAATACAACTGATGCTGATATAATACTATTTTTTTCTTTTTATAGTTTTTTGGGGGTATATACATTATATATTATACATTTAAACATTGTTAGAGTTCAATTAAATATTTTCAAATGATGCAAACATCATTGTAATCTAGTTTCAGAACATTTATTACCCCCAAAATATTTCCTTGTACCCATTTGAATCCCTGCTTCCACCATCAGTCTCAGACCAATGGATGAGCTTTCTGTCTTAACACCTTTGCCTTTTATGGAGCTTTGGGATAAAATGAATCCTACAACATGTAGATTATTGCATCTTCATTCTTTTACTTAGCATGTTTCTAATCTGCTAAGTCCTAATATTTCAATTGTGAATATTTCAATGAAATTGACATGAGTGTATCAAAATTGCTTAAAAATCATGAACTAAAGCATACCTATTATTTATGTATACTTATACATGTTATATACATTTTTTCAAATACTTTAATCATTCACCTAATGATTCACCTATTTAATCATTCACCTATTCTTAAAAGAATAGACCTCTATAAGCATAATAAGTATTTTGAAGTTACTGTAAGTGGTACATTTGTTGTTCAATTTAAGTTTTTATAGTATCTTTAAGACTATGAGACAAAGTGGATTATTAAGGTTCATCAACGTTGTAGCACAATGAGTAGTTGGTTGCTTCGTATTCTTGAATAATATATATTGCAGCAATAATTCACGTTTTGTTTACCTTTTTACCACTTAATGAAAATTTAAATTATTTCCAGTGTTTGATTATTATGAAAAATTTTGCTTCAAGCATTTGTACACAATTCTGTGAAGATGTATTTTTGCATTTTTCTAGGGTAGGTATATGAGAATAAAGTTTCTGAGTCATTTTATCAGAGTATTTTCTAAAGTGAATTTATCATTTATATTCACATCAGCAGTGCAAAAATCTACACGTTTTCTAAGAATTCATATTTCCATCTTTTTTTGTTATATTCTCATTTATGTGGGAAAATAATGATATCCATTGGGATTTTAACATATAATTAAGTAAAGACTAAAAATGAACAATTTTTTTCATGCAATTTCTTTATATATATCATTTGGTAAAATGTCTTCATATTTAGAAATATTTAAAAAATATTCTTTGTCTTCTTATTAAGTTGTAAATGTTCTATACATAATTTGGATAAAAGTCCATTTTGGGATGTAGGATTCAAATACATTTTCTTTGGGTATAGCATGAGGCTTTCAAAATTTCAATTTTGATGAAGTCCAATCTATATCCACTTTTTTCTTTGGTGGATTGTGATAGTTCAGAATTATTTATATCATGATCATGAAATTTCTGTCATGTTAGTCTTTCAGAGATTTATAATTTTAGATCTTTTAGCTCTGTACTTCATTTTGAGTTAGTATTTGAATTAGTGTGAGGTAATTATCTGTATTCATATGTTTGCATGTGGAGATTCAATTTTTCCCTCACCATTGTTAAGAACATTATTTTCCTCAGAGTTTCTATGGAATATTTGTCAAAATCCAATTGGACATTCTGTTTATTTATGGTTTGTGGTTCCATTCCCTGTTATTATACCAATATTATACCATTTTGATTACTGGGTAGTAGATAATGAAACTCCAACAACTTTGTTCTTCTATTTTATTTATTTACTGTCCTTTGAATTTATAAATACATTTTCAGATAATGGTGTCAATATCTACATAATACTAACCTAATGTTATTCTGATAAGGATTTCATTGTATAGATTAATGTTGGAAAAAATTCCATTATAATAATGTTGATACTCTCAATGTATGAACATGAAATATCTCTTCTATTATATAGAAATGTGTTATTTAATACTCAAATATTTGGAGATTACCCACATTTAATTTTTATTTCTCATTTAATTTTATTGCATTGTAATATTTTACTATTTTGTGTATTTGAAGCTTATTTTATGACTTATATGATCCACCATTGAGTCTGAGCTATATTCTCTTTGTTGAAGGTAGTATGCTATAAAATAGGTCAAACTGGCTCAGAGTGTTGTTCACATTCTCTGTATCATCAGTGGTTTTCTGTCTAAATGTCTCATTAATCATTGAGAGTGTAATATTAACATATCCTATTATAATACTTTTTCAAATTTTTATTTCTCTTTCAATTCTATCAATTTTGCTGCAGGTATTTTACAATAATGCTTTTAGGTGTGTAAACATATAGAATTGTTATATCTTGCTGGTAAATTAATTATACTACCATTACAAAACATTAATTTGTCTCTAGTAACATCTCTTGTCTGAAAGTATGCTTTGTCTGATATCAACATGAGTAATCTAGAATCCTTACTGTTCCTCTCTTCATCTTCTACCTTTTGTTTATCTATCCTTTTTATTTCTTACATGTTTGTGTCTTTACATTTATGTATAGATTGACAGTTGGTGGCAAAAACATATTGTTGGAGTTTTTGAAACAAATCAAATCTGCCTATTTCTCTTTTATTGTTTGAAATCTTTAGTCCCTTCACATTTAAATTTACATCAATTATTTTTGTTACAGTTTTGTAAATGTCCCATGTTGCTTTTTGGTTTCTTTTTCAACTTTATAGTCTTCACTTTGTGCTCAATAAATATTTTAGTACATCAGTAAAATTAGTAAAAATTTTCTATTGGTGCATTATAATTAATTATACATTAATACTGGGATTCATTGTGCCATATTCATTTATATGTAACATAATTTGGTCAAACTCATTCCCCTGTACTATTCTTTCATTTCCTTCCTCCCTCTCCTTGATCTCTACTCTACTGATCTCCCTCCTATTATTATTTATAATTATTATTATTAATTATTTTAATTAGTGCATCATAATTAAGTGTTGTTCTAGAGACTGAGCTATTTTCACTTGTTGCACTCCACTTTAAAATAACACTGCTGTAATTCTAGTTAAATATGGCAACTTTGCTGCAGTAGATCTCCTTTTTTCTTCCTCCTTTTCTGCTACTGTTGTCATTTGTTATGACTAGAGATGGTACAACCCTGATTTGTGAGTTACAAATATTGCTCTATGTAATCTTCAGAAGAAAGTGAACAACTTTATTTACACATTGAGTTATTATCTGCTGTAATTTTTCTACAGTTGCAATATCTGCCTTTAGTATTTCATATGAGCCCAGTCTGATAATTATGAATTTTCCATGCCTGTGTTTATCTGGTAGTGTCTCTTTATAGCTTTCACTTTGAAAATTTCTTCTGGATGTTAGTTTCTTGGGGAAGGTTTTCTATTTTAGTATGTTTCCTTCCCTGCTTTGTGGCCTTAACTGTTTCTAATATGAAGTCAGGTATTAACCATTTTCTTCTCTGTGTATGATGATTTTCTTTTCTCTGGTTATTTTACATGTTTTCTTTTTATTTTTGGATTTTGAACATTTGGTTGTTGTGTTTGTTTGTGAATCTTTTTGTATTTGTCTTAATTTAGATTTCTTGAACTTTTAGGACCTGTAAATTAAGGTTGTTTTGAAAGAAATTTGGAAGTTTTGTTACTATGATTTCACTTAAATTGTGTGTGTGTGTGTGTGTGTGTGTGTGTGTGAGAGAGAGAGAGAGAGAGAGAGAGAGAGATACCACCTGAAAAATAAGAGTAATTTAAAATTAAAACTTATGTTAATGAAGAGAAACAAACAACTGAATACAACTCTCAGGAAGCATACTGATATTTTTAAACAAAAATTAGTAAGATGGGATAATTAAGCTAAAAAATTCTCCCACATTTAAGGGCAGTCATAAAAGTGAAAGGAGCAATTACAATACATTATTCATAAAATTCAGTCTAATGGTAGCTCCTGAGAGAACAAAAAGCATGGAAGTGAAATTATCTAAGATTACAATTTTCTATATTTATAAACATAATAATCCTTCACATCGATGTGGTCCTGTGAGTATTCTGTATAGTGAATGGAGAAGAAAAAAAAAAGTAATACCCACACCAAGGTAATTCTTTATGAACTCCCAGAACTCCAAAGATAAAGATTTGAAGTTTCTAAAGAGGAAAAATAATGGTGCTTCTCAAGAGAAATCTGAATTTTAGAAAATAGTAGAGCAATGCCTCATAGAGAGTAGAAAATTTCTAAGAAAAATAATTTCTTTCTAGAATTTCCATATTAAAGTATGAGTCAGATGTTAAGACTTTTTCAACTTTGTGAGAATTCGAATAATTGCTTTTTCATATACTCTAGTACAGGAAGCTATTGGAGACTGTGTATTTCAATATTGGGGAAATAAATTTAAAAAGAGGCAAGATATTAGAAACCATGGGATGACTCAAAAGAGCTAAAAAGAATAGTCCCAGGCTGGCCACTGTGAATGTGCCTTGGAGAACAAAATGTCCTGTTGGAAGAGGTAAGTCAGCAGTAGGAAAAGGGAAAATTCATAGAGTATCGGGAATAGCTAATAGCCAATATCAATAAATCACTAATAGAGTACCAATGCACTATTTATAAACATGCAAGTAAATACCTAGAATAGTTCAAAGTATCTGTCTCTTGGGAACAAAGCTGAATGTGTGGGGGACTGAGGTTGGAAAACACTTAGATTTAATATTTCATTTTTTACTGAATGATTTGTATAAATTTGATAAAATTTAAAATTACTTTAAAATAAAAGCCCTCCATTTGGAAAATGCAGTCTATTTCTAAGCAAGGTCCATAAAAAGTAAATATATAGAATCATCAGGCTTTTGCTCATGATACACAAATTCCTAAGCTAAAAGCACATCCAGTGGCTTATTCCCCAGGGAGTGTTTTGTTTAAGGTATATAGAGTGTTTAAAATTTCCATGTGGATGCTTTCAGACACAGGCATTCTCCTGACTGTCCCATTATCCTCACTGCCTGTTGTGTGACATCACATTGGTCTCACCATTACTATTGTTTGATTGCTCTCTGTACATATGTGAGATTGGGAACCCAGACACAACCAGTAAAATGCCACATCATGTACAACCACAGGAATGGAGTCCTAATTAGAATAAGTTATACTCCTATGTGTGTATGTCAAAATATATTCTACTGTCATGTGTATCTAAGAATAAATATTTAAAAAATTAAACAAAGAAAGAAAGACCAGAAAAATAAATAAATACAGTTGCTGAACTTGACTGAAGAAAAGCTTTCACTTGTTCTCTCCATCCACAGGAGGTATATGGGGCAGAAGCCAGCACTGTGAAGCCCACTTCAAATTCTACCCACAAATTACTTTACAATATTGGCCAAAGGGAACCTTTTCAGTACTTAAATATTTAAGTATTTTAAAAAATTGGAACATATAAAAAAGCAAATCGAAGCAAATTGCTATCACCTAGAAATTAGTAATGACTTTTTCTCTATTTATCAAGATCTAATTTTAACATGGTTTTCAGGAGTACTGTACTACAAATTTTGACCAATTCATAAATCAGAGAACCACCATTACTTTCAAGATATATAATGTTTTAATAACTTCACAAAGTTTCCTTGAATTTTTTCAGAGTCAATTTTATCCTCTTTTCTCCAGCTCCTGGCAATCACTGATCAGATTATTTTCCATCTAACTTGACTTTCTCCAGAGTGCCATATGAGCAAGCATACAATATGCAGCCTTTTGGGTCTGGCTTATTTAATTTAGCATAATGCTTTTGGAAGGAATCCATGTTTCCGTGAGAATCAATAGCTTTTTCTTTTTATTGCTGGGTGGAATTTCATTGTATGGCTATATCATGATGTGTTAATCTGTTCACCAGTTGATAGACATTGCCATGTTTCTCATTTTTGGCAGCAATGAACACAGCTTATAAGAGCATAATTTTTTGTAGAGATAGATCTCCATTTCCATTAGGTTAATACTTAGACTAGGATTGCTGCCAAATCACATGGCAGGTGAGTGTATGTTTAACTTTGTAAGACATTGCAAACATCTTTCCAAAGTGTTTAACATTTTCAGTTCCCATCAGTAATACATGAGGTCCAGTTGCTCTGTATCTTTTCCAGAATTTTGTATACTCTGCTATTTTTTTTAAGTACAGCCCTTTCAATAGATACAACGTAGTATTTTAGTATAGATTTTTATTGCCATAACAACTAATGATGTTGACAGCATGTTTTCATGTGCTTCTCTATGATCTGCATGTGTCTTCCTTAGTGAAGTGTCTGTTAAAATCTTATTTGTATTTTTGATTGGATTGTTTGCTTTCTTTATATTGATTTTTGAGAGTTCTTTGCATATTGTTTTTGCAGATTTGTCCCAATCAATGATTTTATTTTATTATTTTAAGTAATCTCTTTCCAAAAGCAAAGCATTTGGTTTTGATGAAGTCCAATCCTGCATAAATTTGGACTCTTTGTGTAATATCTAAGAAATCTTTGACCAAGCCAAGGTTATAATAATTTTCTTCTATATTTTCTTCCACAACTTTTATAGTTTTAGGTTTAACAGTCTGTGATACATTTGAGTTACTTTTCATCTGGTGTAAGGTCAATGATTCTTCAATTTTTTAAATTTAACTTTTGGCATGTGAAAGTCCAGTTGATACTTTACCATTTTCTTTAATAGATTATTCTGCTTTGTTAAAGTACCTCCCAACCTTTGTGTAGTATAATTGATCACACATTTGACTTTCTTTTTGGACTCTGGCTCTACCTGTTGAGATTTGAAATACAAATAGAAGTATATATGGTTTTACTAAACTAAAATCACACCATGTTTTTATTCATTTAACATACTATATCCTATTATGAATACCTCCCATTTTATTAACTATTCTTTGAAAATACATGTTATATTAAATATATTTTCACATGAGAGTTCTCTGTTATAAGTGAAACAAAAATCAGGTTGAGGGCTGGAGTTGTGGCTCAGTGGTAGAGCGCTTGCCTGGCATGTGTGAGGCTCTGGGTTCAATCCTCAGCACCACATATAAATAAATTAAATGAAAAATCCATTGACAACTAAAAAATATTTTTAAAAATCAGGTTGAGATATGAGGAAGGTATGCTAATTTTTAACTTGAATATATATACTTTTTCATTTCAGCAGGATGAAATGAAAGTTAAATGTCCCTACAAAGCATTTAGAAATAACATCAGAATGAAAAGTCTAGCAGGAATGGCATGCATGCGTACACACACACACACACACCACACACACATACACACACCAATAGGGTCATTTGTAATTGAGATTGTTATAGGCAGTTTGGATAGGATTATCTCTCTAGATGCATACTTGAAAAAAATCAACCCAATTTATGCATTTGTGATTTGTCATGGGACATGCGTCTCACTTAGTTATCAGAGAGAGAGAGAGAGAGAGAGAGAGAATAAAAAAAGCCCCTCATTAGCAACAGCTGCAACAATGAGTGCCAGAGCAAGCAATGGATTTTCAGGCTGTCTTGAGTAATAAGAGCACAAGCCATATTGTGTGGGCTGCTTGTCAACTTCTAGGAACATTCCTGCCAGCTAGAACGAGAGGCTGTAGCTGTCCAGCCAGTCAATCTGCCCATAGCAGAGAAAGGATATTATAGCAAAGGCTGGGCTACAGAGAAAAACCTTTAAGATTTATCATGATATCAGAAAACCTCTCAGCCTTGCCTGATTTCCTTGTTCAGAATTGTGAGTATCCCCCCCACCTCGTGTGCACTTCCTCTGCAAGTGTCATTTTTACTGAACAAAAGAATCAAACAGAAACACTAGTGTGAGGTGACTCCTGGTCCTAAAAGCACATTTCCCAGTATACTTTGATCACAGGCTTTCTGCATTAGCATTCTGTCCAGGAGTAAAAGCAAAGCTATTCATACTGCTGAAGAGAAAACTTCCCCAAGGTTTTAATGAATTACTGTGTTTGTTCAACAGTTGTCAGGTGTTTCAAATCATTCTATTGATAGTACAGTACTATGTGTGTTTTATGAGTGACAGCTAAACCTAAATACAAAGAAGATCTGTCCTTATAAATATGCTGCTATACATTTTGAAAATCTGAACACATCTGTAAATTACAGTTAAAATGAACTCAGTGCAGCCCAATTTAGAATCACTTGCTTTGATTCTCCAAACATCTTAGAAATTCTTGCCTAAAGCTCCACAACAGTTAAAAAGTGGAATACAGATGTAGAATGAATGATAAAGACACCTACAAAGAAAACTAAGTTCACTGAGGGCCAAAGTACAGCCATGATCATTCAATTACCATTTTCTTTATTTTAACTCTAGGAATCTTGGATAATTACCAAGGCTGATGGAGGCACAACTTTGTTGAGGGAATTATTGAGAGCCCAAAGGGCAATAAAGGCAGCAGAGAGTGGCATCCGAAATGTGGCTGAGTATCTGTTAAACCCAATAGTGGAAACTTACAAATCCAGATCTCACCAAAGGGAACCAAGGATATGCGTGTAATATGCTTAGAATTTTTTCTTCCCGAAAATTTAATTTAATTTAATAATTGCATTAGATATGCTTTCATTTATGGATATTTATGAGCTGGGGATTTTTAAAGTATTAGTTATTTATGTTTTCTTCATATCTAAATGAAAACTTAACTTGAAAAGAATTGCAGATCAGAACTTCCTATTTTCACTTGGGAACAGTAGAAAGCTGGTAAAAGTGTCACTTCCAAATGAGCAAAATAAAATAGCTAGACAAACTGCAAGCTCACAACATTTCCTGAACCGTAAATGGAATATCAACCATAACAAATTAGTTTAATAGTATTTTAGATCACCAACATTATCACCCTGAAAAGGATGGGGAAGAACAGACCTAACATAATTATCTTTGGAAAAGAGTATTTTGATTATATGCTGTAAGGCTAAAGACAACAAGAACTGTAGGGAATGCTATATTCTAGTTAGTAATCTTATTTCCTTCTTTAAGTAGAAGCAGAATGTTTGCATAGTATCAGAGTATGTCCCTTAAGATATTTATTAAACACAAAGAGGAATTTCACAGTTGGAAAAAAAAAAAAAGAACAGCAAACCACTCAAATACTTTTTTAACCTAATTCTTCATAAGAATGATGTAGTACACTATAACCTGGAAGACTATTAATTTATTTAACAGTATTAATGAAAAATTACTTATTTTTTTTAGTTTATGTAATTATAAAGAGTACAGTGCAATCAATCTTCTCTTTACATCTTTGTACCATGATATGACTATAAACCATAGTCAAGATTAGAACTAATAAGGGTGAAAAGGTACTTTTATTAAAATGCCTATATTCTCATGTGCACTGTGTACTATTTTTAGAGTCTTTATGCTCTTTGTACATACAGATAAAGAGACACACAGATAAATAATAAAAATGCTTTCATTCAGAAGAGGTTCTGCAAATCACAGTCTTAAAGTGTATGAGAGTTTATTATGTTAACATTACCTGACATTTACCAATCTAGTTGGTAGAAAATGCTTTCAAAATGTTAACATTTGCATTTTTAAAATTTTTGTTAATTGTTTTTCAGTCAGTTCCTGGGCAGCGCTATTTATTTCTTTTGACAATTATTTATAACTTAGTTTTGGTCATTTCAAACAGATTTTTCTATTAAAAATTAGCCTTTGATCATATACATATGATGCATATGTAAAATATATACAAATAAAATAAATGTTTTAGCAGATTCTTCATTCATAGTTGGACTTTATTCATGAACCTAGATTTTTATTGTACATAAACTTAAAATTTTTTTCAGATTTATAGATGTTGGTTGCTGCCATTTAGCTTCTGTTATTTAGAGCTTCCATAGAAAAATCTTAATGAACTCAAGAACATAAAAAAAAAAAATCTGTGCTTCTTTCCTAGCCATATTATCATTTGTATTTTTTAAAATTAATATCTACTATCCATCTGGAATTTATCTGGGTATGAGGAATGAGATACAGATTCAGCTATATTCATTTGTTTTTCAGACTATTAAAGTTATCCAAATGTTATATCTGAAAAATCCTTACTGGATGAAATTGAATCCTATATCACATACTAACTTCCCATATGTACTCTGTACTATTTCTGGAGTTTCTATTTTGCTCTGTTAATCTGTCTACCCATTTGCCACCAAACTTAAGAAAAAAAAAAACCCTACATTACTTAATATAATAATATATACAAAAATTTCTATGACTTTTATATTAGAAAACGTTATATTTCATTCTTTAATTAGTTGCAGTTTTTACATTTAAATTCATTTAATTTTATTGCAATATATAAATGTTTATTATTCCCCCATAATATCATAAACTATATTTGTAAGTATGCTTTTTCTCCCCAAAATATTCATTTCTGATGCTTTTAATGGGTAAGAACGTACTAAGATATTTTTGTGTTTTTATAGCAGCACCAATAAAAACATTTACTGAAGACTCTCACAGATGCCAGGTTTTCAGAAATTAAGTAAAAATGAAAATATTTGTTGAAATTATTTCAGCTAAATATAATATATCTTCTGAGTTGTGCATTTATAAATCTATTGATGAGTTCTTTAGTTATGGAACAATCAAACTTCCCTCTGATGTTTCCCTGGAATTTGGCTTCTTATTCAATGCCTGTTTCACAATACTCTTTGATTCCAACACACTCAAGAAATCCTCTGGAAATAGTTGGTCCATGCTGTAGCATTAAGGAAACATTTGGAGTTCGATTTTACATCCAGTTCTCATGAAAAACACTTCTTTGAGTTAAACTTTAGGAAATCTTTGTATATTTAATGGCAGTAGTCTTGAAGTCCCTTTAAGTCACCTTCAGAAATCATTATGTGCTCAAAGGAACAGCTAAAGCCAGCTTTGCATCTCATTGCTTACCTTTGGGAAACCATTGGGACCCTAATTGAGTAAAGGGAAGGATTCTTTGTTGAGACCATAAGTTAATCTATCTTATTTTTCTTCCTTTCTTGTTGTTAAGTTTGACCGCATGTGTGATTTCGTGCAAATGAGGGTAGATATAGTGAATGTCCTGTGATGCACTCCATAATTTATTCATCCATTCATTTATACTTCAGCAAGCATTTATTGATTGTCTGCATTCCATAAAACACTTGGCTGGGCCCTCAATAATATAAGGCTCTAAGATGTAATACTGCAGCAGTTAAAAATCCAAATTTTACAATGCAATGAGATGAATATAGGAAAATAATGGGCACCAAAGTTTAATGTTTGGTAATATCCACCTTTAGGAAAAGCTTTATTAATTAAAAAAAAAAAGGTAAAATTTCAAGCAAATTGTTACTCCCTCCTCTTGAATATCAGCTGGGGAGTATATTTAGGTAACGAACTTACATCAGTCTTTAGAAGAATTAAGTCATTTCCTGGTATCTGTCTACAGCCAGTTATCTCTGCCAGCAATCCATGAGGATCTTTACCATTAGCACCAACAGATCAAAGAAAAGTGCAGCTGTAGCAGATCCCCAACCATTGTCTCATGATGGCTTGACTTGAATCTCCCTGGTTAAAATCATCAGCATATGGTTAACTTTAAGTGAATAATATCAGCACTTTTCTTTTACCAATGAAGGCATCAAAAACATACATAAAATTTAAAATGAGTACAAAAATAATAATAACGAGGAGTTCTCATTTAGCACATTACAACAAAGTCTCTTTTGTTTTTTAATTTACTTAATTATTGTTTATTCATTCACAGAATATTAATATGTTGGACATACTATTTATTTTATTGAACACACTGAATAAATAAAACACTGAAGTTAACAGTTCAAAATTTAACTATCTTAAATCACACAGCTACTAAGCAGTGAAGCTAGGATTCAGATCATGTTTGTCTAATCCAAAGCCTGGAATCAGAACCTTGTACAATCTATGATCATGGAGTAAAATTCTGTTTTATAGAGTGACACAGTCTGTTCTGCGATTTTTCTGTTATTTTGAAGATCTTAGTTTGAAAATCTAAGTCGGTATTCACAAACTCACACAAGGCCAGTGGTAACAATATGTGAGGAAGCCCTCTAAACTAATTATTGGGTTAGAGACCTGCTACAGGGCAACTTTTCACTTTCCTTTCAGCTTTACCATAGGAAAAGCAGCCAGGCAAGCATGTTGCTGACATGCTCCTGTGAGGAACATGAGGAGGGCTATATTGAAGTGGTTGTGGGTGCGCGTGTTGTGGGCTGGCGCAGAGAGAAGCAGCCATCATCCCTTCCCCACCTTTGGGGATGCACAAAAATGGTGACCTGCTGTTTTCAAATAGTAGGATTTTCCACAAGAGCCCAAAATAGTAGTCGTGAGTGCAACTTGATTTCAGAGGGATGGTAGTACAGGGCAGGCTTTGGGTCCTGAGATCTTGCATGTGATCCTGGCTCTGCCACTTACATGCCCCTCAATCTCTTGTTACTCCATTGTTCTGTGCCTCAGTGTTCTCAACTGACAATGTGATTTAAACATCATGCTGTCTCAAAGACTATGAAGATTACAGTGTGATTGTTACCCTGGGAGATATGCACTATTGCAGAACTACTGTCCTTATGGTGTTTTGTGAGGAATAAATGAATCAAAGTCATATAAGGCCTTCAGTAATAAAAACAATATCAGTGATCATTACCTTTATCATTTAATTACTATCAATTAATTGTTTTTAAACATTGTAAATACAGTACTGTCAGGACAATACAATTTTTCACCAATTTGCAATCTTAACTTTTATAGAAATTATTTTACTTCTGCCACTGTCTAAATAATTTAGATAGGCATAGATCAAGTGGTTAGTAGTCTCTAGATTAAGCTCTTATGATTAAAAAAAAACAGTTTCTCATAGGTATGATACATATATTTTACACTTTAAAGCATGTTTTCTTCCTTCTCTCACAATTATGTTTGCCCTATAAAAATAGATATCTTAATTTAAACACCAGAATGTATCTTTTTCTTAAGTACCAGTGATCTTTGTTGGAATATAAATGAAATTAGACATAGAGTGTAATGGAGGACAAAGAGAAGTTCCTTTGCATAAGAAATGAGAAGCTCTTGGAGCAATTTACACTCTGGGTAATTAAGTCTTAGGGAGGGTGGTGGTTATGTGTGTGATTCATGCTAATTTCTTGGCCCAGTTACCTTGAGGTTCATATCTAAGTTCCATTATATTAGAATGTAAGCTAAAAGGAAAGTTCTGTAAAATATTGATCTTAAGCCTGGGTGTTCAGGGTTCACTCTGATGTGGTATAAATGGAAGAAGACAATTAGCCTGCCCATTTTTAAAAAAGAACACCATAAAGGCTTAGCATTGTGGTGGTGTACAATGACTGCGCTGTGGAAGGAGATTACAGCATCTGGTGGACAAGGAGACACCAGGGGTGACAAGAGATGATAGGAACTTGGCAAACATTGAGGTACTCAGATAATGCCAAGCAAGTCAGCATCTATGCATAATAAAAGAGGATCTATTATTGCACATACAAGACACTCCCTGGATTCTCCCAAAAGCAGCAGAGAGAGCCTTGCAGTGGGACTGAAGTTCTATGCAAATGGAAAAGTAGGAGCAAACTCAGAATGACTAATATTACTGTGCTTCTGTTTTCATGGGCCTGAGAAAGGTTGAGATATGCTTTTAGTATATTTTATATCATAAATATTAATATTTTCAAGTAAACACTATTTTAAATGACATAAAATCAGACCAAACTGAAAAGACAACTCCTATGTGCAATTAGATACCTTCTTTACAAGTGGCTAATATTTATCAACATTGATTATTTCATATATAGTTAACTCTTCCTGTCACTTATAATGACACTCTGATATTGCACTATTTGATGTTTGTATTGACCACTTCTAAGTAAGCTTCTCCTATGGCATCTATATTAACCTCTGAGTCCCATTCCTAAAGCCAGCACAATATGTTCAATAGAACTTTATTTTTTCCCAAAAAAGAAATTTAGAAAAAGATTTTTTCCATTTTTTTTTCTAAAAAGGAGTTTCACATATACATTTCTCAAGTTTTGCAGAATTATTGTCCAACATAATTCCCCTTTGCTAAACTCTTTCAATCATGAGGTTTTTATTACAGACAGCGAAATACTTCTGTCCTTGGACCAGCTTTCTGTACCACGAAGCCAGAACTAGTTAAGTTTTAAATTATGAATAATTGTTTGTTGTACACTTTGGCTACCACCTGCCCTTGCTCCCTTCTGCAGTTGTTCTCTCTGGCAGTTCTCAAAGTGTGGCTCTCAGACCACCTGCATCAGAAGCACTTGAGTTTCTTGTTAAAACTGCAACTTTCAGAGCCACTGCAGACTTCATAAATAAAGTTTCCTCTGGATTTGCCCTTTAAGTTAGTGATTTACTGCTATTGCTTTCTCATGGAAGCTGCTGATTCTGATTATTTAAAAGGAAATTCTCCCCTTTTGAAAATATGCAGTTGAAATCAACAGTCATATTTTGGTTCCAAAGGATACAACACTGAGTTTAAAAAGCCTACCATTCAGTGGTATAAATTAAGAAGGGAATGATGATAGTAATACAAAAGCCAAAGGAAGATTGTGAAAAACGCAAAAACCGGTAAATGTTGATCAAGTAAAACAAGGATTCATCAGACATCAGCACACACTGGGCGAAGATAACCAAGGATTTGTGAAGAAAGCATCTCATCCAAGATGGAACAGGAGATGACTTGGAAATAGAGAGGTGGTTATAAGGAGTCCACCAGGAGAGCAGGGAAGGAAGTTCACAGATGTGGAAAGATGAAGATCTCAGTGTCAACTGCTAAATCAGCTCAGCTGAAGCAAAAACATACCCCAATGAGAGCTAAGTGGGGCAAAACTGAAGATCCAGGTTGGAACAATCTGCAGGCCATACTCAACAGCGTGCATTTATTTGTCATCTGATGAGTGTCTTCAATGTTTGGATGAGCTATCAATTTAAGATATGGAGTCACATGTTTAATTGGGCCATATGGAGACTGGCCTTTTCAGTCTACATGGACAATGTCTAGGCCTAGTCACACAGTTGGGACAGTCAAGAAGTTTCCAGATAGGAAAGGCTAAACATGGGCACACGTTTAACTAAAAACATGTGGATCTTAGAGATGAGCCCAGATTGCTCATTTGCCCCAAATTAAGGAAAACTCTCAGAAGGGAAAACCTTGTTTTTCACAGTAGTGTCTTCTTCCAGTTCTTTCCTATTAATGCTCTGTGGCACCAGCTCTCCTTCAGCCTTCTTCCTCTTTTTGTGTATTTATGCATGTATTTACTCACTTGTTTTACTTGTTAAGTCAAAAAGTATTTCTTAAATATTTATGACAACTCTGCTATTCTTTGAAATATTTATATACACAAATAGACAAGATCATACTCCCTGTCCTCAAGGAATTTAAGGTATAATGAATAAAGTGAAAACAAATGATCCAGAAATTTCCAACAATAAATATTGGCAAATACAAGTTTAATAACAACTAGCATAGTGGAGAGATTCATATTGGAAGAACATCTTAGACTACATGTAAGGAGGTGTGAAGAAAACATTTTTAGAGAAGTGAATTTAACTTATGAAGTAAGGGATGATCAAGAAAACCGGGACTATCTAGATGAAGCATTGTGCATTAATGCATTCAAAAATGACAGAGCCAAGTAAACCTTAAAATAAGAAACTTATTTGATATGTCTGTAACATAGTAGGGTACCCAGAGAGTGGTCCAAGGAAACAAACTGAGATTGGAATATATATAATTTTGTTTCTGAATTATCTAGGTGCACATTGAGAATGTGCAGGTGTGGCAGAGTTTGATATAGTGTTAATTTAGCTAAGCTCAAGAACTGGAGCTATATTCTCCATATTTGTTTCCCTGTGCGGTCTGAGATTAGGGTTGGTCCCAAGAGAAATCTGTGTAGGATGAGAAGGGAAGAAGTGAAGAAAGTCATTATAGTATTCTGAATGCAGCAGTGGCAACTACAGTACATTGCTGATGTGAGGCAGCAGGCAGACTTGTAGCTCCTCTTCTCCCCACCTGATCCTTTTCAGCTTCTGGGAATCCAGAGCTAGAATGTGTGAAGGTCATGGCAAAGGATCTTCTTCTATAGGTCACATGTGATGTCAGAGTAGAAAGCAATGAGAGACAAATGTACATTTCAGTTTGTCTTTGTGCATTCAAGCCCTTATAAGCCCCAGTTTCCTTCACTTCCTCTCCATTTTTTCTCCCTGACTGCAATTGTTCTGTCCCACAGTGTCTTCAGCTCATCATGAGATGCATAAGCAACTTCTTCTATAGACTGTTTCCCTGGCTTCCATAATAGTGTAAGGTCTAATCCTTATGATAAATCTCTTTTTCCTTATCACTTACGGTTCCAGTTCCCTGAATAAGCCCTAACTAATACCAAGGCTATTTATCAGAGAAATACTATGATAAAATCTGCACATTAGCATGATACTGGTAGCATGGAAAATGGATTAGATATAGAATAGTGATTTAGATATACTAAATAGCAAAACTCTTTCCTTTACAAATGAAGTCTTATTTCAAACCACAGATAGATGGGTACACGCTTGGTTGAAAAGGATAAGGATCAAGGAACCTGATTGTTCTGCCTCCCTCTCCCTTACCTCAGCATTTCATGAAGTACCCAGAGTTCTGAGAACATAGTTTAACAATGTCTGTATTAAGAGGTTCCTACAGTCTTTCTTAGAAAAATCAACTGGCCCTGAATTACAGCATTGGAGGTCAGCATGGGGCAGAGACAAAAAGTATGTAGAAATGAAAAAAATTATACTGCTTTGTGCAAACCAGCAGTATTAATATGGTCATAAAGGCAAGGAGGGCTTGAGTTGCCCCAAACAGGGAAGGACACAGGAGGAAAGATGGGAGGAATTCAGACAGAAAGACAGACCCATGGCAACAAAGAGGAAAATTCCAAAGGAAGGTTGATCAACAGCATGAAATACCATGCACATGATTGTGGACAGTAATCTCTCAGATTTAGCAATTACAGAGTCACTGAGGGAGACCTGGGAGAAATCAGATGAGGCAGTAGGAGGGAGTTGCTTGAAGGAACAAATGAGAGAAAAAAGTCATGGAAACGAAGAGTATTTTGTAACAGAGAAGAGTAAAAGGATGAGAGAGAGAAATGGATGGAGGGTCAAGAATATGTTTTCTGTGAAGGTGGCAACTTGAGAAAGAGCAGCTTAAGAGTGATTGATACATTAGTCTCTGAGTCATTCATTATTTCAATGAGTTTATTCCTTTACCACCATCTGCAAATACCTCTCCTCTGAGATCTAACCTGACTTTTTAATAGCAGAAAGCTGCCTGTGCTTTGTAGCTTTGTAGCAGTGTGTTATATTCAAATTTCTAAAACAATTTGGTATTAAATACTTTTATTCTCCTGTAGCTCACATGCTAGTGCTGCCCTTGGGTTTTATCACTTACTAAAATGCAAACCCAGCTCCTGAATGATCACAGCTCCTGAAGGTCTGTACCTACCTTCTCAGTCCAGCCCTGTGGGTCCCTCCATTCTTACCTACAGCTGCTGGTTTTGGCATTTTCCTTCATTGGAAAGGAAGCCACACAGTTTTAAAGTAAGCCATTATGATCAGAACATTATTATTTTACTCTTTTTTCCAGTTTTATAAGGATCAGTTCTTGATGCTAGATTTAAAATGATTTTATATTTATGTATTCTATACCAGGTACTCTACTTCTGTATATTTCTCCTTTAATTCTGACAGGAACATCATGTGCCCCTTTCATATAAAGTTATTGAGGGTCAGATATTTCAAATAAGCTAATTAAATATACAAAATTAATAGTTTTAATAAAATAACTTTTTAAATTTAAGTAATTAAAATTCACTAACAATGATAATATAGGCACAGTGCTCACTGCTGTGTGGTATGCACTGAAGGCCATGGAATAGCACTGACAATGCTATTTATAGTTATTATAGTCTGCATAAATGTTCTTCCATTATGACACAAATTTCTCATATTCTCACACAATTGGCTCAAAAATACAATAAGAAAGAATCACATGATCTCAAGACAAAATAATTGCTGTTGGCTGATAACCTGAAATCAACACAATTAAGTGTTAGAAAGAACATCTGGGTAAAATGAAAAATGAAATTCATGATAGATTCCCTTCCCACCAGTACCAGTTCTAAAATTCAGCTGCAGGATAATTTCCAGCAGTAGGTTTAATATAACATCCGTAACTTTTCATGTTTAGTTGATAAATGGTGATGCATTTTGTCAAAAGGTAAATAAGAAAGGAAGACACAGACTTTTGAAATTTCTCTAATAATCATTTCCTAAATGTGAGCACCTTAATTTAATTACTGTTTTAGTTCTTTGTTAACAATTATTTTTTTAGGTATTTTATTTGTATTTGAAGGAATTATTGCAAGAACAAAATGCATTATTATCATTTCTATATTACATGAATAAAATAAGCATAAAACATGCTTTAATATGATAACTTAAAAATTAATGAGAGAGCTAACAAGAGACTATTAACTTTTAAAGATATTTTGACAGTTACATGCAAAAACAATGTTGATCAATTATGATAGTAAGTGTAATGCTATTAAAGGTCATTACTGAAAAAAGACTAATGCTTTTAAGATTTCATGATATTTTAATAAAAACACAAAGCTCTATTATTGGAACCTAGGTTTCTCTGACGCCGAATCTGGGCTCTAAACCAATGCACTTCTCTGAATTTTTAGTCCTTCAATAATCAATTCTGAGAAACTGCAATCACCTTCTGGCTCCCTATTAATTATCATCTTAGCAGCCATAGACAGGAGCAGTCTGCTGTTATGGTTTTCACAGCATGCATGATTGCTGTGATGTTTTTTAACCCAAGCAGATCTTAATCTGCAGAAGATTTCTTTCTTCAGAATGAAGTGGAACAGTTTAAAAATCCCCAGGAGAATAGTTGTCCATGGCATTTCTGGATATCAGTAATTAAGCCATCTATTCCAGCTGCTGGCTGTTTGACAAGGTGAGTAGTGGAAGGGCATAGACCTCTGCAAAACCTGGTTGCAGTGAAAACAGAGAGGTCAAGTCCCCTTTATGTGTATGTGTAAGTATATATAATTCTGTAATAAGAACCAATCGTTCATATTTAAAACAGAAAAAGAAAGGTCAAGTCCCTTGGTGGGTTCACCTCACGCTGGGGAGCATGGCTTATTCAGGGTCACTCCATTATTTTTCATCAGATATATATATATATATATATTTTATAAGAAAGTGGTATTTTCTACAAGCTACCTGGCCTTTAAGTAGCTTTTAGGCCTTCGTGGTCCCTATACACAAAGGATAACTATTCTGTACATTTGTTATCTGGGCTTTACTCTGTGGAACTATCCTGGACACATTGCTGATTCTCTTGTAGGTCTGCAGTTTATATGCTCTAGATTGGAGTTGGTTTCACATCACTCTTAATGAACTATGTGTTTCCACGGTTTCTTCAAAGTTATTTCTCTCTGCATCCTTTGGAACAGCAAGCATTTTAAAATTTAAAAATATTTACTCTGTTTATGTCATTGAAACATAGCTGTAGGAGCAAGAACTTTCTGGAATGTATCACCTTAGATTATTTCACCATGTATGAGTCTCCATGCCTGATAGTTTTAGGTGTTTTTAATAATGCACAGTCTCAGTCACAAATGATATGTGTTTATAACTAGATTAGCATGCAGGGCTGATCGTGTCTTATTTCTATTGCATCTCCAACACTTACCAAAGAAACTGCATATGGTGGGTTCTAAACAAAATGCTGAACAAATGAATGAGACATTGCTCAAATATCAGCATATTTATAATGGCTTTTCAAGATAAATCTTCAAATAGTGCCTAATATCTGGTTGTTTCAATTTGATATGTAAACTCTTTTCTTCATTTACTATTTCAAATGCATTTGTATTTACTGGGCCAGTTACTTTCCTCAAAGATCATATCTGGTGTGTGTGAGAGAGAAAAATTGAGGAGTGTGAGCATGGGAGGAGGATATCCAGATATGTAAACAGGTCATTACATCCCAGTGTGTAAATTAAGTACAGATGCTGTGCAGCTGGAAGCACCAAACCAAGCCTAGACCTATGATGACTTTCTGAAAAGGATGATTCTTTACATGACTTTTAAAAAGGCAAGCTATCCAGGCCAAGGCAAGACATGTGAAGAGAAGAAAGGAATTAATGGCAGAGCAAAACAACAAGGGCTGTGAGCTTGACATGCAGGTCTGGCTGCTGGAGGGTGGCATTGAGTAGAGCCTGGAGCCAGGCCAGTGCTTAACCCTCTGATACTACCATAGTCCAGCCAGTTTTGTTTTGTGTGCCTGCTGTAACTTCCTATGTGGTCTCTGTGATTCCCTTCTATCTAAAAGCCTTTGGTTCAACAGCTGCCTGGGAGGTCTTTTTAAGATGCTAATCATGTCATCCCTTTGCTCAAAACTCTAAGTGGCTGACCATCTCATTAGATGAAATCAAAAGTTCTTAAAATGGCCTACAGTCTCCAGATGTGCTGGCTCTGGGCTTGGCCTCTGCTCTCACTTCCTGTCACTCTTTCCAAGCTTACCACACAGGTCTCCTTTTTCCCTTCTGAGGACACCAAACACTCCCCAATTCTGGAATTTTTAATTTGTTGTCATCTTAGAGCATTCTTCCCTGTAGATACTCTCCAGCCCTTGTTTCATGCTTAAGCATCACTCCAAGAAGTCTTCCCAGGAGATAGTAGCTAAAATTGTGCCAATCTAATATTCTCTTACTTGCCATTGGTTTCTTTGAAAGCCTCATAGCCTCTCACTTCCGGACACTACACTGGATTTGAACTTGTTTATCACCTGCCCCTATCCCACAAGGGTACCTGCTCCACTAGGATAGAAACGTTGTCTGTTTTGCTCACTGTCCAAATTCCAGTTCCTAAAACAGTGTGTGACAGATAGTAGACCCTCAGCCATATTTGTTGAATAAATAAACACACAAATGGATGAGCATTTTGTTGTTTTTTTTTTTAAATCCTCCTCCCACAGGACTAGGATACACACTAAAACTTGAAAACTGAGTGATGAAAGGAATGGGATTTGTATCTTGAAAGTAATGAAGAATGATTGAAGAATTCTCAGCAGGCGAGTGATAGAGTCAGACTTGTATTTCAGAAAGATCACTGTGTCAGTTGGGAGGAAAACGGATGGATGGCTATTGGGATAATCCAGGCAACAAATTATGAAGATGGACAGAAATGTGAATGTGGTGAAAGAGAAGTGTAGATGCTTTAATGAAACATTCAGGAGAGAAATTCAGCTGGGTGACCCTAGACCACATGGTGTTTGGTCAAAGAAGCAAGGCAATTTGGTTTGTCCTAAATCTTCCTGGTTTCAACATTAAAAGTCCTGCTTCCTAAGAATATCTACAGTCCTGGCTTAACCAGAATGGTTGATCACCCTAAACTGTCAAAGGTGTTTATGAAACACAATTCTTTCTTCCAATTGCATCTGAATAGTGGCAATAACTCCCATATGGACTATTTTGTTCTCTTCAAATCCCATTTTCCCCTAAATATTATTATTATTATTTTTTTTACCTCTCTCCCACCACTATTTTATCTAATCTTTCTTTCCTGAAGGACCACAGTGCCTATTTGTAACTTCTGGAACAAGACAAAAAAATCTGCTTCGTGTAATATTTGTTGGCCACTTTGCACACTCACCTTTTACACCCAAAGCTCATGCAGGTCATGGCCATTCTTTGTTCATACTGTTCTCCTCAACAAGCCCATAATAAAGCTGTGAAACTGTGTCTGCGGAAGGAATTGATGCAGGTATGTGTGCATGCTGTGAGTTCGGTGAAACAGAAAATGAGGTGGATCTCTGCTTGGAAAACGTATAACCACATGTTACTGGCTGCCTGAAAGCAATAATCAAGGTCTTGCTGGCCATCATCTTCCAAACAGGGGATAGAGAATGGAGCATTTACCATCAGTCACAGACATGACTCTCAGCATGGTCAGAACCTGCATGTAGACTCCATGTGAAGATTGTTTTGTGTGTTTTCCTGGGCCTGTATGCTCGAAGTTTCCAAAGGGGTGGGGGGCATATTGTGCAATGTCCACATTCACAGCATTTCCAGACAAACCAATATATATATTTTGAGAATGTACACATTCAGACTAAAAGCCACCACATGGTAATATAGGTCTCTGACCATTGCTGTGTTGGGCAACAATTTTGGTCAGAATTTATAAATCAAGTTCCTGGAAAAATACTCTTTTTGTATTTTTATTGTTTTTAGTAGATGGACACAATTCTTTTATTTTATTTATTTATTTTTATGTGATGCTGAGGATTGAAGAACCCAGTGCTTCACACGTGCTAGGCAAGCGCTTTACCACTGAGCCACAACCCCAGCCCCCTGGAGAATTACACTTTACATGATGCTACATTCTTGGCAAATGGAACATTAACACTGAAAATTTTCTTACAATCTCTGGCATTCTAATGAAGTGTTGTGTGCACACCACATATCTCTATCTCATACTTCTTCAAACCTCAGTAATTTTTGCACCACCCCCCTTTGGTACTGGGTATTAAACCCAGAGGTGCTTAACCCCTGAGCCTCATCCCCAGATCTGCACCTTTTTAATAATATCTTATTTAGAGACAGGGTTTTGCTGTGTTGCTTAAGGCCTTGCTATGTTGCTGAGTCTGGCTTTGAACTCATAATCCTTCTACCTCAGTGTCCCCAGCCTCTGGGATTATAGGAGTGTGCCACCGTGCCCAGATGCTTCAGTTCTTATGTTAGGGAGCTAGTATCATGTGTGTGTATGTGTGTGTGTGTGTGTGTGTGTGTGTGTGTGTGTGTGACTGGATGTAAGCCTGACAAACCAATTGACAACTTGAATTTGGGTAAAGCAAAGGCCAGGCTGGCTGGACTGACTAATTATGACTTAAATGCATTCAGACTCCTTGTGTCCTTTGTTAGTTGCTAAGATAATTTGACAGGTGACTAGATACAGCTTCCTTGAGCATAGCCAAGAGAGCCTGTTCTTCAAGGAAAGCCAATCTCCTGTTTTTTGATATCAGATTCTCCCACAATAGTTTCCTAATCTTTTCATGCTTTCCTCTTCTAAAATGGAAAAAGATTTTCTGGTTTTTTTTCCTCAATATGCATCTTGCATTTTAGTAATTTTGTAAACAGTTTGGAATTTCAGTGTCCTTGGGGCTCCTTTTTGAGAGATTATGAATTCTAGAACTGAAGGAAAAATAAGTTTCCCTCAAACCATCCCTGAGGATTAGAATGAATTGCCTTGATGTGATGATACATAGCACATGATCAGGACATGAACACATGTGGGATTATTGTTCAGGTTTTTACTAACCCTAATTTGTGTTCTAAACATTGTCCACACCCTTGAAGAAGTAGCTTTAGGAGTAAACCATGAAGATCAATGCTACCTCTGAATCGAAAAGTCTTCCTTTCTTGATCACTAGAAAAAAAAAGTCCTTTTCTTTAAAGGTCTTTTCCCCTAGGATATTCTACTGACTGGAAACAAAATAACCTCAGGATATGATAATATGTTACAATGATATGCAGTTAATCAAACAAGTGGAATCATGAGATTCCCATTGACCCATTAGAGTTCCAGGGACAGTAAGCACTCACTGTTCATACTCATGCAGGGAATCTGCTACCAGTTTATTATCATATTTATCCAACACGTTTCTTTATCAGGCAGTCCTGCTTGGAAAGAGAAAAACTTACTCAATGACCTTGAGCCCAAGGCTTCAGTGATTAAATCACATAATGTTTTAGTGCAATTCTGTGTGGGAAGATGATGGAGAGGGCTCAGCTGGAGGCTCTGCATGTGCCAGGCTAGCCTGGAGTTTGCACCATGCTGAGTAAAGTGACAAATGGCCTATCGCTTTTGACTTCAGCATGCCTTATTTCCACTTAGAGGATGAGTGTTCTTTTAGCTCTTTTAAGGGGCTCAAGTATGAGGCAGCTGCACACATACCTCTTCTTCACTCACTAAAGACCTTTCACAATGACAACAATTCCTTACCTGTGCAAGTTCACAGTCCACAAAGTTATTTTACAGTCATTATGTCCTTTGCACTTTGCTGTAGAGCTGGATAAATGTCTCTATTTTCATTTTGGAAATGGAAAGCTGAATCTTTGAGTGATTATCCTGACTAAATGCAGAAAACATCCAGTTATTTAGCATGAATTCTGAATATGTGATACTATGTTCTGACTGGCAATTATCTAATATAATAGCAGTGTGTGTGTGTGTGTGTGTGTGTGTGTGTGTGATAATTTAAATCTCATTGGTAAAAATGGAAGGCTAAACATACAAAATTCAAATTTAAAAAAGAACGTTTTGAGGAATGCCTACAGCCTTCAGGATACCATGCTAAAAACAAGTTGGACACAGAGGATGCTAAACAGGTCTAGACCATGACAAAACAATGATGAACTTTTCACTCTTACTTGTAGTTTTGTGAAATGGATAAATCTCTACAACTGTCTATATGACATTTCCCTAAAATAATAGAATGTCACTTAAGGAAACTTGACTTCTTCAAAGCATGTGGATAGTCAACATTTTGCAAGGTTCAAGGGATAACTCCCTCCTCCCATGGAGCTTGACTCCTCATGAGAACTACCTGGGGTAGTCTAATGGAGCACTGGCTCTGCATGCACATAGACAGAAGCTATGATAAACTGGATCATCTTCCAAAAAAATTCCTTGACTTGAAGAGTTCTAAGACAGTGTTTTACCTTTCTGGTTCCCAACCTAATCCCTTGCAAGCTCAGACAAAATTCTGTCAAGGTCATGTCTCAAATTTCTAAGTCAGTCAACACACACTTATTAAATGTCACTATGTGCAAAGCACAGTACATAACTGTTGTCATAGTGTCTCAAAGAAAATTGACTGCCACTTTTCTTTCTCATGTGTTCAATATTTTTTTCTGAGAAGAAAAACATATTTCTATATAAAAATTCTGCTCACATGGCTCTGAGCTATGTAATACACTCAATTACTAATTTTCAATTTCCTCAGTGAAATGATCACAAGCCAATCTTAGGCACTAAAGGTAAATATTAATTACATAGTAGCTGAATTTTTGATTTTGGCCTACAGGATCTGAAATAAAAAAAGAGAAATCCATATATCTTATACCAAAAATGTCAATCCAATGTTTGGAAATATTTACAACCTCTCTCTAAGAAAATGATTGGAGTTTCCTTAAATACCTGAGGCACTTTCATAAGTTGTAGCATTAATACAGAAAGATAGTGGACCAAGAACAATGCTGCTTTGAGAGCAACGTGAAAATATAAAGTAACTTTTCTACAATTATCTAATTACAATTATATTTTTTCCAGGCTAATTCAAGGTTCCTTTGTTGCTCCAAGGATAAAAGTCAATTATAGGATTTGCCAAGAGAAACTCAGAGGTAAGATGGTAAGATTTTTGTTGTTGTTGTTTTTCAGAAACACAAGAGAGGGTGTTTGAGGAAACTGGGTGTGGTTTAGAAAATCAAACCATTTCATCTGGGGGGGGGATGCAACACAAGTGGTATTTTCTGCATGTGTTTTGATGATTCACTAACAACCCTTATGAAAACCTGTTACTCTCAGAGACTTACTTTCTCCCCTTTACACTTGATAACACTTGCATCATTCAAAACTGGACCTCAATAGCACTTTCTCTGTGAATACTTTCTGGAATGTTCTCCAGGGTTTGGTTAAGTCACTGATTCCACTGGACTCCTGTAACATTCCATACTCATCTCTGCCAATGGTAATGAACTATATTGTGTATACATGATGGCCTTTCCTCCTCAATTCCCTGGAGAGCAAAGACCACCAGAGTGGTTAGTGGTCTCTCTGTGTTGGAGAGACAAATACAAGTGAACACACCAGCCAGTTCCTCAGCATATTGCATATGTTCTTCTATCTCTCCTTTGAGTTTCCTCTCCAAAGGCCTGGTTCCTATTCTGCACGTGGTTTATCACATGCATCAAGAGATTAGGAACATTAAGCAGGTGACAAATATCAACAATGAGCTAGGAATTTATTGTAATCAACCAATATGCTCAGACTTGTAATTGCTTAGAGCTTTTTGCTCCATAATTATATGGTTGCCTCACTATAGCCATTCAATGATGTTATAATTAGCGAGTAATTAACTACAGCATTTACTGAGATACTGCTGAGCATGAAACATGTGTACAGGTTGAACATGAGGACTGATAAACCACTTAGTCAGTGGTTTTCTAAAAACACTTCAGCTGACCCATTTCAAACCTCAATGATCATAAACCACCTTTTGCTGTGCAGAATACACTTTTTCCCCCAATTTGTTTTGGGAGCTATTTCATTCCTGAAATGGGACATCCAAACCCTGTTTTACTGCCTGTTTGACCTGCCCCCCCCCGCCCCGAACTACCACACATAACTTTTGCCCACTTCCAAAATACTGTTCTTTATAGCAACTGCCAGTTCATAGGGGATTCCACATTTATAAATTTATTTGAATTGAAGGGTAAATTTTGCAAAATGTTAGCTCCAACGTATAGATGAAGAAAGACTCAAATTACTTAAACTACTTGTCTTAATTTAAATGGCTGTTGGTAAGACTGACCTTTTTCAAACCTGAGCGTCTTTAGGATCTAAAACGAGTGCTTTTTACAATATACTTCATATAAACAGGACATTTAAAAAAAAAAAAAAACGAACAGGAGGAAGAGCAGAGTACCTTTCAGAAAGAAAAGAAGTGGAAATAAAAGAAAACTAGGTATAATAAAAAGTAGAAGCAGAGTAAATGTTGAGGAAAGTGATAAGGATATTGGTGATACATAAGAAAATACTTCCAAAACTCTGAATACTTAACTAATCAATATTTAAACACTTTCTAAATGCTATGGCACTCTCATGTATAAGAATTCCATCAATAGTAGTAGAACCTGAGTCATACGGCTGGGATATGAGGTGTTACCCAAAAGCTCACATCAGGAACAATGCAGGAAGTTCACAGGTAAAATGATTAGATCACGAGAGCTTAGACCTTATCAGTGGATTAATCTATTTAATGAATTAATAATCTGAATGTATCTGTACGTAGGTAGGGCATTGCTGGAAGAAATGGGTCACTGGAGGTATGCCCTTTGGAATTGTATTTTCCCTAGTTCTTTGCACTCAAGCTCTCTCTGCTTCTCTAAGCTACATCCTTTGATCTACTTTTCTGCCATGGTGTTCTGCCTTAACTTGGGCCCAGAGTAATGGAGTCAGTTGAACATACACTGAACCTCTGAAATTGTGAGCCAAAATAACTTCTTTCTCTAAGTTGGTCTTACTGTGTATATTACTCACAGAAATGCAAAGCTAACACACTTGCCAACTATTGATGCACAGTAACCACCAATAATTGGGCACTATTAGAAGGAGAGAGTAATAACAAGAGAGAGCAAGCGTGAGAGGGCAAAAATGCTAGGAGGGTCCACATGAAACATGAATCATCGTACAATTTGAGAGGAGAAATGGGCCCTGCCAACTCTATGTTGACCAGGCAACTATGACTGGACTCATGGGCTCTGTGATTCAGGTTCTTGGGGCCAGGGAACATTATAGTGATGGACATTCCCTGCCTCTGCAGCCATAGATATGGAATGTTGTAACCCAATGGCTGAGTCCTCTTGTTCTGACTAAACATTCTTCTTTTTGTGATTGGATTTCTCTCAGAGTGAAGAAATGCTGCTCTCCAAAAATTAGCACAGGCATTTCAGTCTAAACAGCATCTTGTTCAATTCCTTTCACTTTCTAAATAAGCTGATTATACTAGTTTCTTGTCAAAGTGTCTTCTCCTTGGGCAAACCAAACTATGACAATCACTGTGCTTCTCCCTGTCTCCCTTCTCTCTCCCCCTCACCTTAGCTAGCTCCACATGGGGGGAGCCATGACAATCAGTGGGATTGGCATTATGTTCTTATAGGTCATGATGCATGGGAAATAGATTGCCATCATTTCTATTGTGATTCAGAAAAGCCCTGGGAAGGGCACTTGCCTGTCATGAAATAGGTAACAAGGGAGGAGTGGTGCTTTGCTTTCTGTCCAGTATGAAACCTTAGACAGAAAGGGCAGGGTATTGTAACAAGTAGCCCTGTGTGAATAAAGAGCAATTCCCCAAAGGACAGAAAGAAGTGCTGCTACCAAAAGAAGATATTGGAATGTGGAAAGCAGACAAAACCAATAGATACCCAGTTTAGATAGATAATGAATAGAATCACTTTGCTGAATATAGATTAGCAGTAATGATACCACCTCACTCTCCAGACACCCAGGGGAGCAGTGGCCAGCAAACTGAGTCAGTCCCAGTGTACCCCATTGGTACATGTATCCACAAAGTCTGGGTCACAGCCTCACTTCTCTTGGGCTCTTCTCTAGAGCACCACTGTGAAAGGCAGCCAAATGGTCAGTTCTCTGCCCAATCCCCAGGTGCTGAGGGTGAATGAGCATTGGGATGCAGTAACACCATACCCTGAAGCTGTGATCGTCACCACTTTTTGCCTTAGTTTTATTTAAAGAAAATGTTTGAACTAGATTTTTAAATCTCAGTCTTCATATGATGTAATTCCTGAGAAATTGTAAGACCTATGTACCAAAAAAAAAAAAAAAAAAAAATAGTAAGNATTGAAGAACATTATTCAATCTTAATAAGAATAACATGAAGAAAAATCAGTAAGGACAAGGTAAGAGATTTTTCTTCATGTTATTCTTATTAAGATTGAATAATGTTCTTCAATATCAGTTAAAAAGATTGGTGATTTCTCATAATTGAATACAGAATAAATTCTCAATAATATTTTTATGTCATGATGTGTTTCACTATTGCTTGTCTTTATGATCTATCAGTCAATAAATGAAAAATAAATAGAAGCAAACTAATACTCATTATCTTCAGATGAAATCTGCTTCCTTTGTTTGCTTTCAAGATAGAAAATAGTCTTGTTATTTCATCATTAAAAATAATAATAACAGAGGGGGATCCAAGATCCTGAGCCAGAGGGAGATAGCATTCTGTGTCACTCTGTGACCCGGGTCTCAACTAGTGGAAATACTACTTCTCTGTGAGCGATAGAGGACCCCCCACAGCTGTTCCCCTGTAGGAATCATGGCCACCATGCTTGAACAGGGCTCCAGGTCTCAGTGTCAGAGCAGGACTTCAGATTCAGACTACTCGCCCATGTAGGATTTGCGGATGCCCAAGCAGGACTACTGGCATCAGCACTGGTGCAAAATTCCTGACCACCCACCTGCGCAGAATTCTCGGAGGCTGCTCCCACACAGTAACTCTGGCTGCCACTCCCAGGTGGACCCCCATCTACCAACATGGGGCTTCCTCAGTTGCCTTCATCTTGGGACTCGGCAGCTACCATCATAGTCCCCCATGCAGGCTAGCCTCCCTACACCTGGGAACATTGCACAGGCTATAAAGACAGCCAACAAGCACAACACTGCACACCACAGAACTCATCTCTGAACACTTCGCTCAACACCATTGCCCAGCTTCTCCCACCAGGCCAGACACCCCATTGCTGAAAGCAGCTGCCCCCATCTTGGGTCACCTTCATCACCATCTTTAGTTGGGGCAACTTCCAGTTTGGAACACAGGATCACCAGGTACCCATAGTTTCTAAAATTCACTCCTTGGCAGCTGCTAAACCAGCACAGTGAATGCCCAGTACAAAACTCAGCTCTCTGGGACAGGTACACTGCCCTCAGAACCAACCCACAAGACTTCCTGAGAGAAAGGTTCCTGAATAGGAAGTAGAAAGGGAGAGGGTGAGGGAGACACAGTTTAGAGACTAATTTAGAAACCAGGAACTGTAAGGTCTACAGGCAAGATTAGGAGATAAGATCAGGCACTCACATCACAAGAGCTGGCCCCAGAGGAGATCCTTGAGGTTCAGACTTCCATTGGAAATCGGCAGGTGCCTTAACCCACTTCCAAATGCCCTCCCCAAAACGACCCTCCCACCCTGGTAACCTTCACCATCCTGAGGGCAGAAATACCAGGTAACAACAGACAACGCCACCTATTGGAGGAAAAGGAAAGCAGGAAAGATACTGATTTCCAACCAGAACAATACTTGTTCCTTCCTTCAGAGTTTCTTTTTTTTTTTCTTCTTCTCGCTCTCTGTTCTCCCACCCTTACATCCCTAAGATTTGCCAAATCAAGTACTTCACATGAATTAAGATACTGAGGACTGGGATGTCTGAATAGTGTATTACAGTTGTATTATATATTCATTTTTTCTCCTTTTCTATTTTACTATTTTTAATTTTACTTAATATTTATCCGTGTTTGTTTTATGTAGTCTACTGTCTTCCCACTTATTTGTCTACCCCAAATTACTCCTTCTCTCTTCTCTTGCTACTAACCTTCTTTAGATTCCTCTTTAACACTTCCTAAGAGATAATAACTCTATATCCTCACCTCCTACCTCCTCAGCATATCATCCTATACTTCACCCCCAGTTCTTTATCCACCATAAGAAACTGTAAACCCATTTCCAAACCTACTGTGTATGTTGTAGATAATAAATGAATTTACCATTTCTGTATATTGTGACCAAACTGTAAACATCTTAATAGCAACTATTAGGATTAAGGTTGTATAACATTTGTATTGGGATCTGTTAACATTGTCCTTCCTCTCAAAGGATAGCTATTGTAAACGTGCAGGAGCACTATAAGCCTACATGGTAAAACAGTAATGCCTTGGATCTGCAGTGCTAGAGGGGAAGACGCACAATCAACATGAAAAGACAAGGGAAGAAAGTGCCCCAAATAAACCGAGATACTACGTTATTAGGATCCATGGTCAGTACATCAGAAGAAATTACAGAGAACAATTTCAGGATGTATATAATTAAAATGTTCTATGAATTAAATATGATATAAGGGAGCAAATATAGGCAGCAAAAGATTCCCTCAATAGTGAGATACAGGTTATAAAAACAAACAAACAAACAAACAAACACAAATCCTTCAATGAAAGAAACAATGAACCAAATGAAAAGTTTAATTGAAAGCATCACAAACACATTATACCTCTTGGAAGACAGGACTGATATACCTAGCCTAATTCTCTATTTAGATCAGAAGCCAGCTTGTCACAAGTTATGAAGGATTCATTTCTGTTTTCTGTAAAAATATTAGAATGTCTGTATAGCCTGGCCATAAGTTGATGTTGTAAAGCTACTTGGAAGGCCTGCCTGTGCCCTGAACTCACCCATGCCCGGTTTTCCCTAACCAGATAACAACCCTTTCCTAAACCTTAGTGACGCCTCATAAATCCTGGCCTTCCCTGGCCAGATAATGACCCTCTCTGAGGCTCTAATGACCTTTATAAATTCCGATGTTGGGGCCAGCAAAAATGTAAACTAGCATTTGTGTTATGCTTTTCAGAGTTTTGTTATCTGTAACCCCCTTTGTTTAACTTTTTTGGGCTATAAAGCTGGGCTGCAAGAAAACTGCAGGGCTGTCCTTGGCTCCCACGATTTTGTTGGGAGAGGCAGCCCAGCCGGTCGAAATAATAAACTTGCTTAAATTTTATTTTAATTGGAGTCAGTGGTCTTTTCTTGTGTCGTGGTCTAACAAGGACCTCAGACAATGAAAACAAAATATATAATATTGAAAAGAATGTAGATCACTCAGTGAAGAAGGTAAGGAAACAATGAGGAAAACATTCAAGAAATATGGGATAGCATGAAAAGACCAAATTTAAGAGTTATTGGGATAGAAGAAAGCATAGAGTTCCAAAACAATGGAATGAGTAATCTATTCAACGAAATAATTAATAGCAGAAAATCTGTCAAACATGAAGAATGAATTGGAAAAACCAAATACAAAAGGCTTACACCATGCCAAATGTACAAAATCCCAACAGATCCACACCACAGCACATTATAAAGAAAATGTCTAGCATACAGAATAGGGAGAGAATTTTAGAAGCCATGAAAGAAAGAAGTCAGATTACATGTTTGGGGAAACCAATTAAGTTATGTGCAGAATTTTCAACCTAGATCCTGAATGCTAGAAGATCCTGGAACAAAATATACCAAGCTCTGAAAGAAAATGGATGGGAATCAAGAATCTCATATTCAGCAAAATTAAGCTATAGATTTAATATGAAATAAAAACATTCCATGATAAACAAAAGTTAAAAGAATTTACATCTAGAAGTCCTGCACTACAGAACATCCTCAGCAACATATTCCATGAAGAGGAAGTGAAAAACAATGATGAAAATCAGCACAGGAAGCTATTACAATAAAGGAAAACCTATTAAAGGAGAAACCAAGTCAAGGGAAATGCCAAAAATAAGCAAAAATGGCTGGGAATACAAATCATGTCTCAATAATAACCCTGAATGTTCATGGACTAAACTCACTAATCAAAAGACATAGATGAACAAATTAGATTTAAAAAAAAATCCAAAAATATGCTGCCTCCAAGAGATTTATCTCATAGGAAAAGACATCCACAGATTGAAGACAAAAGGTTCAAAAAAATCATACCATACATGGACTGTGGAAGCATGCAAGTGTTTCCATCCTCATATCAAATAGAGTAGATTTCAAGCTAAAGTTAATTAAAAGTGATATAGAAGGTCATTTTATACTGCTCAAAGGAACCATACACCAAGACACAACAAGTATAAATATATATACCCCAAACAATGGAGCATCTATGTTCATCAAACAAATTCTTCTCAAGTTCAAGAGTCAAATGGACCACAACACAAAAATTCTGGGTGAATTGAACACAGCTCTTTCACCATTGGATAGATCTTCCAAACAAAAGCTGAACAAAGAAACTATAGAACTCAATAATACAATCAATAACTTGGACTTAACTCACATATTCAGAATTTTTCATCCTTCAATGAGGAAATACACTTTCTTCTTAGCAGGACATGGATCCTTTTCTAAAATAGACCATAAAATATGCCACAAAGCAACTCCTAGCAAATACAAAACGTAGATATACTATCCTACATTCTATCAGATCACAATGGAATGAAATTAGAATCAATGATAAAAAATAAAAGCTACTACAACACCTGGAGACTAAATAATATGCTCCTGAATGAATAATGGGTTGTAAAAGACATCAAAGAGGAGATTAATAAATTCTTAAGAGGAAAATGAGAACACTGATAAAACATATTAAAATCTCTAGGATACTATGAAGGCAGTTCTAAGAAGAAAGTTCATTGCTTGGAGTTCATTCACTAAACAAAAGAAAAAGTCAACAAATAAATGACCTAACATTACATCTCAAAGCCCTAGAAAAAGAAGAACAAATCAATAGCAAAAGCAGTAGAAGACAGGAAATAATTAAAATCAGATAAGAAATCCACGAAATTGAAAAAAAAGAAACAATTGGAAAAATTGACAAAACAAAAAGTTGGTTGTTTGAAAAAATAAGTAAAATTAACAAACCCTTAGCCATGCTAACGGACAGAAGGAGATAGAAAACTCAAAATACTAACATACGTGATGAACAAGGAAATATCACAATAGACACTACAGAAATAAGAAACTAATTAGAAGTTATTTTGAAAACTTGTACTTCAAAAAGTAAAAAATATCAAAGGTATCAACAAATTTCTAGAGTCATATGATTTGCTCAAACTGAATCAGGATGATATACACAATTTAAACAGATCAATTTCAAGCAATGAAAGAGAAGATGCCATCCGAAGCCTCCCAATAAAGAAAAGCCCAGGGCCTGATGGATACACAGCTGAGTTCTACAAGACCTTTAAAGAAGAACTAATACCAATACTCTTCAAATTATTTCAGGAAATAGAAAAAGAGGCAGCACTTCTAAACTCATTCTATGAGGCCAATATCACCTTGATTCCAAAACCAGGCAAAGAAATATCAAAGAAAGAAAACTTCAGACCAATATCACTAATGAACATAGATGCAAAAATTCTCAGAATTTTATATTCTGGCAAATCTAACACAAAAAACATATCAAAAAGACAGTGCACCACAATCAAGCAGGTTTCATCCCAGGGATGCAAGTTTGGTTTAACATATGGAAATCAATAAGTTTAACTCATCACTTAAATAGACTTAAATATAAGAGTCATATGATCGTCTAAATAGACACAGGAAAAGCATTCAACAAAATACAGCACCCCTTCATGTTCAAAACACTAGAAAAACTAGGGATAACAGGAACATATCCCAACACCTTAAAAGCTATCTATGCTAAGCCCCAGGGCAACATCATTCTAAATAAAGATAAATTGAAAGCATTTCCTCTAAAAAGGGGAACAAGACAGGGATGTCCTCTTTCACCATTTCTATTTAACATAGTTCTTGAAACATTGGCCAGAGCAATTACATTGATGAAAGAAATTAAAGGGATATGAATAAGAGAAGAAGAAATCAAATTATGACTATTTGCTGATATTATGATTCTATATCTAGAACACCCTAAAAGTGCCACCAGAAAACATCTAGAACTAGCAAATAAATTCAGCAAAGTAGCAGGACATAAAATCAACACCCATAAATCAAAGGTATTTCTGTATATCAGTGGCAAATCCTATGAAAGGGAATGAGGAAACTACCCCATTTAAAATAGCAAAAAAATTATAATAATAAAATAAAATAAAACAACCTTGGGTATCAATTTAATGAAAGAGGTGAAAGACCTCTACAATGAAAACTACAGAACACTAAAGAACGAAATCAAAGAAGACCTTAGAAGATGGAAAGATCTCTCTTGTTCTTGGATAGGCAGAATTAACATTGTCAAAAACAATACTACCAAAAGCTCTATATAGACTTAATCCAATTCCAATCAAAATCCTAATGGCATTCCTCATAGAAATAGAAAAAGCAGTCATGAAATGCATCTGGAAAAATAAGAGATCCAGAATAGCTAAATCAATTCTTAGCAAGAATAGTGAAACAAGTAGAATCACTACCCAGAAATTAAACTATATTACAAAGCAATAGTAACAATGACAGCATGGTATTTGCACCAAAATAGACTTGTAGACCAATGGTACAGAACAGAGGACACAGAGACAAATCCACATAATTATAGTTATATTAGATAAAGGCACCAAAAACACTGTAGAAAAGATAGCCTCTTCAACAAATGGTGCTCAAGAAACTAGAAATCCATTTGCATCAAAAGGAAATTAAACCCCTATCTCTCACCATGCACAAAATCCAACTCAATGTGTATCAAGGACCTATAAATTAAACCAGAGACACTGCACCTAATAGAAAATAAAATAGGCCCAAATCTCCATCAAGTCGCATTAGGCCCCGACTTCCATAATAAGACTCCTATAGCGCAAGAATTAAAATGAAGAATCAATAAATGGGATGCATTCAAACTAAAAAGCTTCTTCTCAGCAAAAGAAACAATCCATGAAGTGAATAGAGAGCCTACATTTTGGGACAGCACTTATCTCTAAGATATATAAAGACCTAAAAATTCTACTCACCAAAAATACAAATAACCTCATCAATAAATGGGCCAAGGAACTGAACAGACACTTCTCAGAAGATGATATACAATCAATCAACAAGTGTATGAACAAATATTCAACATCATTAGCAATTACAGAAATGCAAAGCAAAATTGCTCTAAGATTCATCTCACTCCAATCAGAATGGTAACTATTATGAAAACAAACAACAATAAGTGATGGCAAGGATGTGGGGGAAAAGGCACACTCCATACATTGCTGATACGACTGCAAATTTGTGCAGCCAATGTGGGAAGCAGTATGGGGACTGCTTGGAAAACTGGGAATGGAACCACCATTTGACCCAGCTATCCCACTCCTTGTATATACCCAAAAGACTTAAAAACAGCATACTACAGGGACACAGCCAAATCAATGTTTAAAGCAGAACAATCCACAATAGGTAAACTGTGGAAGCAACTTAAGATGCCATTTAGTAGGTGAATGAATAATAAAAATGTGGTATATGTACACAATGGAATATTATTCAGCATTAAAAGAGAATAAAATCATGGTATTTGCAGGTAAATGGTTGGAGTTGGAGAATATATTGCTAAGTGAAGTTAGTCAATCCTCCCAAAAAATAAAGAACAAAAACAAATGCCGAATGTTTTCTTTTATATAAAGAGGCTGATTCATAATGGGGTTGGGGAGGCATGGGAGGATTAGATGAACACTTGACAAGGCAAAGGCATAGGAGGGGAAAGGAGGTAGAATGGGGTAGGAAATATGGTGTAATGAGATGGACATCATTTCTTTAAGCTCATGTATGAAGACACCAATGGTGTGACTCTACTTTGTGCACAACCAGGGATATGAAAAATTGTGCTCTAAATGTGTAATATTAATTTTAATTCATTCTGCTGTCATATATAACAAGTTAGAATAAATTTAAAAATATTAAAAAGTAAGAAAATAACAAAATATGAGACTTTCACAGATTGTCTCCAAATTGCAGGGCTGGAGTTCCACATACCTTTAATCCATATTTCTGAACATTAACTTTCTACATAACCATGATACACTT
Organism: Marmota marmota marmota; assembly: GCF_001458135.2. Taxonomy (NCBI): domain Eukaryota; kingdom Metazoa; phylum Chordata; class Mammalia; order Rodentia; family Sciuridae; genus Marmota; species Marmota marmota. Next base: position 32,540,469 of record NW_026000229.1, read on the forward strand.
TTTACAACTGAGAAACTGGAGAACAGTATTAACTAAAGACTTTATTTAGATTTTTCCAGCTTTTTTTTTTTGTCACTGTGTTTTTATCTTACAGAATCCAATTCAAAACACCACATACTGAAGTGGGTCATTGCAATGGACTGAATGCTTTTGTGCCCCCCACTAAAATCCATATATTGAATTCATACCCCCCAGCCTGATGGGATTTGTAGGTGGGTCTTTTGGGAGGTAATTATGTTGGGAGCGCAGAACCCTCTTTGCTGAAATGCATGCCTTCATAAAACAGATCTGAAAGAGCTTTCTCACCCTCTTCTTGCCATGAGGATACAATAAGACAGTGGTCATTTGCAACCTGAAAGAGCACCCTCACCAGAACCTCAGAGATCTCATTCTCCCAGTCTCCAGAAGTGTTAGAAATAAATTTCTTTTTCTAAGCCACCTAGCCTATAGTATTTTATATAGCAACCTAAGCTAGGAGACTGTCACTCTGTTTTCTGCTCTACCTTTCTGACAGTTACTTAGTCTTTCATGACATTGACACTTTTAAAGAGTACTGAAAAGGTATTTTATATACATTTTTCCCTCTTGTATTATAGTGTATGGACAAAGCATTGTTTTCCAAATTTACTTAGGTTAGCCTTTTTTCTTCATACTGCTTTCAGTTGGGTTATTTCGTACATTTGTAGCACAGATATATTTAAAAAGTTAGTGTCATATCCTGGATTATATCAACATCTTGGAGGTTTATTTTTTTTTAATGTATATAGTAGAAGTCACTCTTGGTGCTTTGTAATTCCATGTGTTTTGATAATTGAATAGAGTTATATATCCACCACCACTAAATCATACAAAAGTGTACCATTGCCTCACAAGTCCTTGGTAGAACCCTGCTCTTCTATAGTCATTACAACCACTTAACATGGTCAGTTTATTTTATCCATGTGAATAGGTGTACAGTAGTATAGATGTATGCTTTTTTTTTAGCATTCTCTAGTAACTAATGATGCTTGCATATTTTCATCTTATTATTTTCTTACATAACTTCCATGATGAGGTGATTCAGCTTTATAATTTCTTATTGGGTTGTTTCATCATTGTTAAATTTTAAATATTATTTACATTTTCTGGATGCATATTCTTTGGAAGATATGGGATTGACAGGTATCCTCTCAATGTCTAATGGTTTGTCCTTTTGTTCTTTAAAAATGTGTTTCTCAAACCAAGTTTTTAATTTTATTAATATTATTGTACCAATCATGCTTTTAAATTCCTATCTAAAAAGCCATAATTGAACATAATGTCATACAGATAGATTTTTCTTCTGATTTCCTCTAGAAGAAATTTATGCAATACATTTTATACTTAGGGCTGAAATACATATTGAGTTAATTTTGATATAAGATATTGGGAAAATATCAAGGCTCATTGTTTTGTAAATGAATGTTCATTTTTCCCCAGCATCATTAGTTGACAAGACTATTCTTTCTCCATAGAAGCATCTTTATAATTTTGGAGAAAAATCAGTCAATTAGATTTGTTTCATTCTATTATTGAGCTCTCCACTCTATTTTATTGATTCATGCATTTCTTTTCAGCTCATCTTGCTTGAATACCACAGATTTGGTAAGCATTTAAATTGAATAGTATAGAACTTCCAATTTCCTTCTTTTCACACAATTATTTTAAATATTAGTTCTTCTTGTTTTTTGCCATTCTTTAAAAAAATAAAATCATATTGTAAGTTTCTAAAGTAAAGCTTGTTGGGAGGTTTGGATAATATTACTCTGCATCTATAGATAGATCGCATTGAAAAAACTTGGCCTCTAAACAATATTGAGTCTTCTAATCCATGAATATGGTATGCCTTTTTATATAGATTTTTAATATTTAATCAGTTCTTAAACTTTAATCAGTTTCTATAGTTTTTACTTGAAAATCATATTTTGCTATATTCATGGATAAGAATTTCATATTTTGGAGAATAATTTATTTTAGTATAATTTTAAGTTTACAAAAGAGTTGAAAATATAGTACAGCCATCTGTATTTCCCTAATGGTAACATCTTCCCTAACTGTGAGGCATTGTCATGATTCAGGAATTAGCATGGCTATAATATCATCAAGTAAATCTCAGAATTCATTCAGACTTCAATAAGTTTCCACAGATGACATTTCCATTTCACAGGTTCTAATTTAGAATTCCATGTTGCCCATTATCTATGTCAGTTTTTCAGTGTTTTCTTTGCTCAATAAGGCATTGATATTTTTAAATAATATTTAAGTGTTTTGTAAAAAGTCCTGCAACTGTAGTTCTCATTACTACAGTGGTGCTATGGATTTGAGGAAAGAATATTACAGAAATAAAATACCATTTTAATCGTAACATTTCAAGGATATATGCTATCAGTATGAGTTATTACCTGTGATATTAACATTATTCCATTGGTTGAGATGATATCTTCCTGATTTTTCTTTTGTAAAGTAACTATTGCTCTTTTCCCATTCTTTTCTCCAGAAGTAAACCACTAAGTCCAAAACATACTCAAGGGAAGAGGGATTAAACCCTGATTCCTGGAATATGTGTTGCTGGAAGTTTCTGTATTTCTCTTAATTTTTCTGTTCATTCAATCATTTAAATGTGTATACACTCATGGATATTTATTTTATTATTTGTGTTACATGTAAAAGTAGAGTTGTTTATTTTGTTGCTGACATCCCATATTTGAGTGATCTTTTAGATTGCCTTCCATGGTTTTTCTTTTACTATTATTGGTGACTTTTGTAATAAACAGTTTTAGTTTTATAGAGTATTATGGAGAAGATATGGGTTTTCATATACCTCGCCAAAGTTACATCTATTATTAACATCTTACATTTTTTGTGATAATATTTTCACAATTAATGAACCAACATTGATACATTAACATTAACTAAGGATCATACTCTATTCATATAGTCACAGTTTTCCTCTAATGTATTCTTTCCCTGTTACAAGATTTCATCTAGGCAACTGTTTAACAGTTACGTTCATTTAGGCTCCTGTACTTGTGATACTGTCTCAGTATTTTCTATTTTTTTGTATGGCCTTGACAGTTTGAAGGAATGCTGGTCAAAATATTATAGAATTCCCTCTAACTGAAATTTATTGCTGTTTTCCTAATTATTAGACTGTGATCATCTTTTGGGGGAGGAGATAAAAAGATATTTTCATCACATTGTTTCAAGAATACAGGCTGTTGAGATGCCTCATCATTGTCGATATTAACCTTGATGACCTGACATGATACAGTATTTGTCAGGTTTCCAATAAATTTACTCTATTTCTTCCATTTCCATATTGCATGTACTTTTGGAATAAAATTATTTTACATAGTGCACATTTAAAAAAATTGGAGATATAATCCACCTTTCTGAATGATGAATTCTTCTGCAAGGGAGATTTGTCTTTTATTCTTCATTTGCTTATTTAATCATTATTTTAACCATGAATTTATATCAGTAAGGACTTGTGGATATTTATATTTTAGGTTTTGGATTATAAACCAATTTATTTTGTTTATTATGTTGATCAAATTTTCATAGTTTTGGTCATTGGAAGTCACTTCAGTTGGCTTCTATATCTCTTTTTTTTTTTAAATTTTTTATTGTGGCTTCTATATCTCTTGATATACCTCATCATTGTTATTCCTTTACTATTATCATTTTGTAGTTTTGGTATTTTTGGCATTTTAAGATATTCTAAGCTCATCTTGTAAATTTCAAATTTATTCTATATGAAAATTAGTTCCAGAATTTCTGGCCCATATCCCTCTGAGGAACACATTTAACCAATTGTATACCCTATTTATGAGCAATTATTTTTGTCTTTTGTCTCATAGATGTCATTCAAAACTACACCTTCAAAAGTTACTTATTTAAATTCCTTTTGTCCTCACCCCCTTCAGGGAGGTTATATAACTTACATTTGCAACATACTTAGATTCATTAGTCATTGTTTTATTGCTGTGTGTAGTTTTTTTAAATTTAATTTTAATTTTTAGAGAGAGAGAGAGAGAAAAAATCTTTTTTTGTAGATGGACACAACACAATGCCTTTATTTTTATGTGGTGCTGATAATCAAACCCGGGTCGCACCCGTGCTAGGCGAGTGCTCTACCGCTGAGCCACAATCCCAGCCTGCTTTGTGTAGTTTTAAGTTGCTATTTAATTGTATTTTGCTAGAAGATAGGAATGAAATTAACATTTATATTAATATATTCAAACTTCAAAAATTACTTATAAGTTCTTGTAGAGCCCATCATAATTTTTCACATAGAAGATCATGTTCTTTGCAAATAATGGCCATTTTACTTCTTTATTTCCATTTCAGTGTTTTATTTATTTTCCAGCACTATTACCTTACCTAGAACTTTAAAGAACAATGTTCAATAGAGGAAATGAAGGTGAGTATCTGCTCTTGTGCCAGATCTTAGGGAACAAACGTTCATTCTATTATAATTAAGTGTATTATTGGATGAAGGTTTTTTCATAGATGCTCTTTATTATTCTGAGAATTTCTTCTTGGCTAAGCTTTCAAAACCAGGAATAGAACAAGTATTTAATTGGTCAAATGATTTTTCTGTACCTACTGATGATGTTTAAACAAATTTTTAGATAGAGACTTATATTACCTCATTTTCAAATGTTAATTCAAACATTTGGTTATGAAATATTATCATTATTATCAATTATTGGGCTCAGTTAAATTTTCTTTCAGCTTTGCATCTAGGGTCATGGAGATATAGATTTGTAGTCAGGAAATTAATCTAACCTCTTCAAATTTATGAATAATTCATTTAAAACTTAGAATTCGAGAAATCATTTGTGTCTGGAGTTTCATTGTGGGAAGTTTTTAAGTACAAATTCAATTTTATATATATGTTATTTTGAACACATCAACTGACATGATAGTAACTTTTTAAATGCCCTCCTCTACTAATTTAACATCTGTGTCAGGGTTTGTTTTGATTTTAGTAATTATTATCCTCATTATAAGTTATGCTTATCTCTGCCTTTGCATGCTTAGTCATCTTTGATTGGATGTCAAACATAGCCAATTTTACCTTGTTGGGTACCGGGTATTTTTGTATTTCTATCAATATTCATGAGCTTTGTTCCTGGGGAAAGTCTTGTATGCATTTTTTAAAGAAAAATTGGAGTAGTACTTACCCTAGAGCTAATTATTTCTCACAACTGAAGCAAAATCCTTCCCTATGCATTGCCCACTGCCCACGAATCTCAAGTTAATCAACTTTGGCTTGTAGGAACTTGTACAATTCTTTGCTCTGTGTGCCAAGACACCAGACACTGTTACATTTAATGGTAAGTTGGTGTTTATTTCTTTGACCTCAGGTAGTCTCCTCACTTTTTGACTGTGGCTATTCTGCTGAATACTTGAGGGTAAGCCTCAGCAGGTTTCCAGGGTTTTCTTTAAGTGCAGCTCTGTCTTCTTTGCTACTGTATACTCTGAGCTCTAGCTTCCTGTCAACCTTAAAATCTCAGTTCCATCTCCTCACATAAGGTAATCTACTAGTTGGGCTCTATCTGGGTTCCCCTCCCTCTGCTGCAGTCTGGAAACTTGGCCAGGCAGGAAGCTTGAAAACTTTAACTTTTTATATGCCTGTTCTGCCTGACTATAGTGTGTATGTGTGTGTGTGTGTGTGTGTGTGTGTGTGTGTGTTTACTCTTTGTTGGTCAGAAGCCAAGTTCCCCCAACCATCTTTTATGATTTTGATCTTTTCTATTGTAACATTCTTTTCTACTGAATTATTTCTTGTTATTTTCTTTGTTATAGCTTCTGGTTAGTTTATTCTATTTTTATTTTCTTAAACTCCTAACAAGGATGCTTCACTTATTAGTTTTTAGGGTTTTTTTTTCTAATGTCAGCATTCAATAACTTTTTCATTAGCTTTTATACATTATGTTTTATATATTATTCAGTAGCAAATTCTTTCTAATTAATATTTTGAATTTTTCTTTGACCAGTGACTTAGTTTGAACATCACTTGCTTTAAATTTCAAATATATCAGAGTTAGTTACAATTTTGTTATCTGCTTCTAATTAACATACATTTGTGACAGAGCACAGTCTGCATAGTTGATATTCTTTGGAAATAATTGAGATTCTTTCTGATTTAGTCTTGTTTAGAGTTCTGTTCTGATGTTTGATAAACATTTGATTAATCTGAATTATTTGATGCTGAATGCTCAGTTAAACAGAACTGAACACTGTACACTTTAGATTGTTGTGGTATGTTGCTTTCTGCACTTAAGAAACACTGTGTAATCATGCAAGAGAAATGATAAGACACTTTGATCTAATAATTTTAATAACAGCATACTTCATTTATTCCACTGAATCATCATGAATTATTATATTAATTTTAATTGCAATGACAGCTAGTTTTTCAGCAGATAAGGTAGTCAGCATACAATTGTAAATTCTACAGTAATAGAATGACTCAAATTCTTACTGTGTGTGTATGTGTATATGTATTTTATATATATATATGCATATATATATATACATATATATATATATATATATGTATATATATATATGCATATATATATATATATTACAGGTAACATTTAAAAATTTCTCTCTCTCTCTCTCTCTCTCTCTCTCTCTATATATATATATATATATATATATATATATAATTCTTTATATAGGGGGCACAAAGCAAAACTTTCTGAATAAATGGTTCAAATATTTAAATAACCTTTAAGATATATCAAGTTGACTATTTAAGTTACAGTTCATATTTAATTTAGCTTACTCAGGGCCCCTTTTTTCATTTATTTCCACAAAGGCTTGAAGAACTTGAATGCATTTTATATAGAGTCATTTGTGCTTAATGGCATGGGATACTGGATAGGTATATGTGCATTGAATTGGTTTTCTTTTTCTTATTTGTTCTAATTATTTATACATAACAGCAGAATACATTTTGACTTATTGTACACAAATGGAGCACAACTTTTCATTTCTCTGGTTGTACATGATGCAGAGTCACACCATTTGTGCAATCATACATGTATATAAGATAATAATGTCCATCTCAATCAACCATGTTTCCCACTTCCATGAACTGGTTTTCTTTTAAATGAAATAGTTTTAATAATTGTTATACCTGAAGTATGTGTATTATAAATATCATGATAAATATAGGCTTTCTTTTAACAATGATTCTGTTAAGTTGAATTTGACAGGACCTGCCAATTTAAATTATGAATTTTTGCAGCACTGGAAAAAAAATACTGCCTCTTTGTGAGGCTATGAAAAATCATAAAGAAACAATAATCACTTTGAGGCCTTCTAAACAAAAACCTGTCTTTTAAAAGATTATTATTAGAAGCAAACAGTGAATGCTAGCTACAGTATTCACCTGTGATAGCATGACACATGAATGCAAAAATTCTTCTTTGGGGGAAAGATTTAATCATATCTTAGCTTGTCTCCTCAGCCCCACTTAAATCAATCTCTCTCTCTCTCTCTCTCTCTCTCTCTCTCTCTCTCCTCTCTCTCTCTCCTCCTTCTCTTTCTCTTTGAGTTTCAAACATACACACACACACACACACACACGCACACACAAACACTCCTAGGTCCTGTGTCAATGGGGTCATTAAATAACATCTAGTATTTTGGTTTTGGAGTGGACAAAGAAGAAAATAACAATTGAGGGTTTGAATTAATCTTTTTAGAATAACATTTCAGGTAATTGAAATTACTCTTTAATTGGGATAGTGTAAAAATTTGATGACTTCTACTACATGACTAAAAATGGGGTACCCAGAAATAAATACATCATATGAAATGAAAATGAGAGATAATTTTTAAATGTTGCCTATAAAGAGGCTAAAAAAATAATGCATTCATCTGTTTGGCAGAGGTCAAAAGATCTTCCAATCTTACAAACACTTTTCCCTACTTTTTAGTATCCTCCAGTTAAGATATTATGTGCTAAGAACTGAGGGTAGGGTGAAGTGGGGGATAGCTGTGTGGTAGAACATTATGCTTAGCATGCATAGACCCTTGACTCAATCCTTAGTATACTCCACTCATTACAAAAAAAAAGATGTTTTATAAGTTTCTTGAATATAATAATTGATTGTTTATCTTTCTAACCCACAAAATTATTCAATGTGCATAAAATAGGTATATATATATATATATATATATATATATATATATATATCTCCTTAAAATTGAATTAATAGAGAAGTTACATACCAATCACTGTCCTAAAAGAAATTTTTGTTTAAATTGCTGTTCCTTTTAAATGGGACTTTGCAGAAAAATTGCTTATGACCATATGTCAAAGTGTTTTAATAAATATTTCATGAGGGAAGATGATCCTTTAAAGAGACTAACAAAAATTTTCTTGTAAGAGATATTTTATAATTAATGTTAGATTCAAATATGTGTGTGTATTAAAATATTTTAGGATTTCTTTCAGCTGGATTGTTACCTTAGCTTCCCAGAATTTCTTAATCTCGTTTTGGCCTATCAAGAAGTTACTAAAGAGTTTTATCAGAAACCATATATATTTCCTAGATGAAGGTCATTGTTTATGTTAAGCAAAATGTACTGTTTCAGTATAGGTTTGGGTAACATTCCTTTTTCCTTAATTCTATTATAAGTAGACTATTAGAAAATTAGGATAAATTTGTTCTGACCATCTTGAATTAAAATTAATTTGAATATGATATGGTTGCTCATTGATTCTTCTCCTTTGGTGGGCCATTTTTCCTAAAAACACATGTTATTTTATTTAGTGGAAGAGGATAGAGGTGTGGCAGAGGGATAGTGTGATGGAGAAAATGGTAGGTAACTCCTAGGCTAGGGAAGCAAGAAATAGAACAGAAATCCCTGATCAATAATAAATCAGGTGTCAATACCTGAAGGCTTTTAGAACTATTGCTTCTGACTTGGAAAATATGTCTTCCACTAGATACAGAATTAATCCTAATGCTATTTAAGTCACATCAGAAAGTTAACATCAAGGAATGTCAGTTACAGTTGGAATAGGACAGATATGAATTACGCAATCTATTCTTGGTGTGTAAAACACACTGGTTTCCTCACTCATTTCATTAGCCTAGAGATAATGACATCCCAGATATAAAGCAATTTATTTTTCTAAACTGGCTTTTTGCATTGTTGGTAGAGTGTTAGCTACTGCAGTACTACATAATTGTTTGAGTATGTATAGATTGTTGCTCAAAATATGTGGATACTAAGCTGTGTGCTGTGGTTAACAAGGAGAATAAGAAAGAGTCTCTGACTTCAAGGATTTCATAGATCTCTAGTCATACCACATTCAGTATTACCCTAAATTAGGATGGACATATTATCTTAGTAGTATAGTAGTGCAGTGGATGAAATCAGTGGCAACTAACTGCTGTATTTTTTAAAAAATTCAATTTCTCCTAACAAGTAATCAGTCTCCATTTGGTTGCTGGTATTAAAGATGTCAAACCCTTAGTCACTGAATTAAACTGCCACAGTCCAAATGTAAAATAAGAAAGATATAATAAGACTTATTGATTTATAAATTATATTTTTCCTACCCTCAGACAATAAAACAACTCTTTTAGGGCTAAAGAAGAGAGCTGGAGAAGAGAGAAACTATTTTGATCTTGAGATGGAATGAGAATCCTTTGCAGTTTTCACCATTTCTGCTCAAATTTTAGGAACCTGAGGTAGGAATAATTATTTCTTTTAACATTAGGAATATGAGACTTTGTAAATCAATTCCTATATTGATATAAATATTGAATAGGTAAATTAAAATATATGCTATCTTCACTTGGATTTAAGAAGCAAAAAACATCCAATAGCATCTTGCCATTAAAATCTTCATAACAGAATTACAAAGTTGTACCCCAAAGAAAGTATGGGTGGTGATTTCATATGTGAATCTTTTGAAGTGAAGGCAAAATGGTCAAGAAAAATATTTTGACTTTTTAGTGATATTAAAAAGTAATGAAAACATGCTTAAAAATACAGCCTTAAATTGTAACAAGATAGAACTGGTAAAACCACAGGATGAATTAATTACTATATTTTACAATGTTAACAAAAGTATATAGAAAATAGACTTGTAAATGATAATATTAATAATAACATATAACATGACTATATATGTGAGCTATCCATCCCCAAGTACATTTTGGAAGCAAACCAAAACATTTTTAAAATAACCACAAACTAGGTTACAAATAAAATCTCAATTAATTTCTAGCGAACCATGTCAAATTTTCTTTATTAAACAAGTTTAATCAAACTAAAAAAGTGGTTCTTAAAAACTGCATAGAATATATTATTTTCAGAAACTAAAATATCTTATTATAAATTATAGTTTTATATAGACAATAACAAAACTTAGAACTATTTAGAACAGAATGAAAATGAAAATACTATAAAACAATTTGTGTGGTGCTTAAGCAGTACTTTGAAAAACGTATTACTTAAAACTGGTATGTCAAGAAATAAGGGAGCATAAATGTAAGAAATCTAAGCTTTCCACTGATAAAGTACAAAACAGAAAGACAGAATCTCCTTCTCCCTTCTCTTTCCTACACTTGCTCCTCCATCCCTGCTAACCACTATATTATAGTTTGTACATGTATGGAAACATAATTCTGGACCCCATAAGTACATATATGTTTTGGCAATTATGAATAAAATAAAACAAACAAAAACAAGGCAGATGGAATCCAAAATAATTTCACAAATTAATGATTTAACATTAACAAAATTCCAAAAAAAATCCGAACAAAATCCAGTTCCTTGGGAAAAAAATGAATGACTATTCCAAGCTCTAAAAGAATATTCCAAGTTATATAGATATTCAAAGTCCCAAGGGAAAATGATTACCAATCATGATTGCTAAATCCAGCAAAACTATCTCTCAGAATCAATGAGGAAATAAAAACTTTCCTGGATAAGTATAAACTAAAAGAATTGGAGCCCACTAATCTTGTCCTAAATAGATTACTCAAAGACACACTATACAAAGAGGAACCACAAAACAAACCTCAAATCTCCACTAGAAGAACAGCTAAGGACAGAATTAAATATAGCGAACAAACCAAAATGGCAAGAAACTACAAACTCACATCCTTAATAACACTGAATGTAATGGCCTTAACATCTCAATTAAAAGGTGTAGATTAGCACAATGGATAAAGAAACAAAATCTAACTATATGCTGTTTGCAAGAAACTCATCTGAAAATAAAAGTCTGAAAGTAAAATGATGGAAAAAATATTCCATGAAAATGAAGTCTAAAATCAAGTAGGAGTAACTATTCTTACATCTGACAAAGCATATTTCAAGCAAAAATTAGTCATAAGAAACAAAGAAGGTCAATACTTACTGGTAAAGGGAAAAAATCCAACAAGAAGATATAACATTGGTAAATATTAATGGCCCAAATATCAGTGCACCTGATCACATTAAACAAACAAACAAACAAACAAAAAACTTCATGATATAAAATCTCAGTTAGACCCGTAGTACTATCATAATGAGTGATTTCAACAGACCCCTTTTACCAATAAACAGTTTATCCAGGCATAAAATCAATAAACATATTTCCAACCTAGAAAATAATATCAAAGAAAAGAACCTAATAAACATCTACAAAATATTTCACTCAAAACCAGCTGAATTCACTTTCTTTTCAGTAGCACATGGAAGCTTTTCCAAAATAGACCATATTCTAGGTCTTAGAAAAATACTAAAAGATTGGTATAATCTTATGCATTATATCAGATCTTAATGGAATGAATTAGAAATAAACAGCAAAAAAGGGAACAAATGAACACATGGAAACTGAGGAATGCTCTTTTAAATGAGGAATGCATCATAAAAGAATCAAGAAAATGTTAGAAACAAATGAGAATAGAGATACAGCATATCAAAATATCAAAATCTCTGGAACAGTCTGAAGGCAGTTATACAAGAAAAGGTTATATAACCACGTGCCTGCATTAAAAAGCAAAGAGAAGAAAGATCCTAGATAACTTATCTAATGCTACACCTTAAGGCCTTAGAAAAAGAATAAATTAATTTCTAAAACAGCATGAGACAGAACATAATTAAGATCAGAGTGAAATTAATGAAATTGAGAATAAAAAAATGCAAAAAATCAGTGTAAAACAGAGTTATTCTTTGAAAAAATAAACAATAGTGACAAGCCCTAACCCAAACTGGCCAAAAGAGAGAGAAGACCTAAATTAACAAAATTAGAGATGAAAAAGGAAATATCACACAGACACTTCTAAAATTCAGATTATTATTAGAAACTATTTTGAAATTTCATACTGTAATGAACTGGAATATCTAGAACTCTTTGACAAAGTTCTAGACACCTGTGACCTACCCAAATTTAACCAGGATTAGATGGATTCTCCCCTGAGTACAACCAGACATTTTTAAAAAACTAACACCAGTCTTTCTCAAATTATTTCATAAAATCAAAAAGGAGGGAATAGTTCAAATACATTCTATGAAGCCAGTATAACCCTAATACCAAAACCAGACAAAAGCACACCCAGGAATGAAAACTATAGACCAATATCCCTGATGAACATAGATGCAAAAATCCTTAATAAAATAATTTCTAATAAAAAATTAGAACCAGCACGCTAGCTTCATACTAGAGGTTTGAAACATATAAATTAACTAGTGAGTTCAAATTAAAGAGACATGACTCTCAATTTACCTTTTTTGCCCAGCTCAGAGATGGCTCCTCCCAGCTCCTGCCTCTCGCCACCTGACGAGGTAGCGAGGTTTACACAGGAGGCCAGCAAGAGAGAGAGAAACACGCCAGGGAGTGACTTTTTATTGGGGAACAAAAAATTCAGGGGAAAATTCCATCCAATGAAGGTCTAGGGGGGAAGCATTCCAAGGTCAGGGTGGGTGATTGGTTTTCAGGTGGTGATCAGGCACACCCTCACATGGACAAGCCCTTGCACCTGGGGCAGGGTGGGGAAGGCTCTGACACAGTGTGTCTAAGTGCCTCACACCCAGCCAGGGAAGCTTCCCACAATAATTGTATTCAAAAACACATCAAGAAGGTAATTCACCATAGTCAAGTGAGCTTCAACCCAGATATGCAAGGTTGGTTTAACATGTGCAAATCAATAAATGTAATTCACCATATAAACAGAATTAAAGACAAGAATCATATGCTCATCTCAATAGATGCATAAAAGGCCTTTGACAAAATCCAGCACTTATTCATATTTAAAATGCTGGAAAAGACAGGGCTAGAAAGAACTTACCTCAACATTATAAAGACAATATATAATAAACCCAAAGCTAACTTAGACTGAACAGAGAAAAACATTTCCTTTGAAATTAGGAACCAGGCATGGATGTCCATTCTCACCACTCCTTTTCAATAAAAGTCTTAAAACTCTAGTCTGAGCAATCAGGCAAATGAAGGAAATTAAAGGTAAGGTATACAAATAGTAAAAGAAGATGTCAAATTATTTCTTCTCATAACATAATCCTATGCCTAGAAAAACTCCACTAGAAGACTTCTGGATCTGACAAATGAATTTATCCAAGTAGCAGGATACATACAAGATCAATACTCATAAATAAATAGCTTTCCTATACTCTAACAGTTATTTTGCCAAGAAAAAATAATGAGGAAAACCATCCCATTTACAATAAAAACAAACAAACAAAAAGTTAGAAATAACTCTTAACCAAAGAGGTGAAAGATCTCTACAATGAAAACTATAGAATACTGATGCTCAGGGAATAATGTCAAGAATGGCACATAAACAGACCGGCACAGCAAAAGAAACAATTGGGAATGTGAAGAGAGAACCCACAGAATGGGAGAAAACATTTGTCAGCTCCTCCTCCAACAGAGGATTAATATTCAGAATATACAAAGGAACAAAAAAAACCTTATCACCTAAAACCATATAATTCAGTCAATACAAGGGCAAAAGAACTAAACTGATATTTCTAAAAGGAAAAAATTGCCACCAAATATATGAAAAAATGTTCAACATCTTTGGCAATCAGGGTAATGAAAATCAAAACTACTTGATCTCATTAGAGTTAAAATGACAATCATCAAGATTACAAATAATAATAAATTCTGGTGAGGATGTGAGGGGAAATATACATAGTTGATAAGGCTGCAAATTAGTAATACCACTTTGAAAAGTAGAATGAAGATTTGTCAAAAGAATAAGAACAAAACCACCATATAACCTAGCTATCCCACTCATTGGTATGTACTCAAAACAACTAAAATCAACATACCATAGTAATAAACGTTCATCATAATTCACAATAGCCAAGTCATGGAATCAACCTACATGCCCATCAACAGATGAATGGATGAAGAGAATGTGATATATATGCACAATGGAGTTTTACTCAGCTATAAAGAAAAATAAAATTATGACACTTGCCAGTAAATGGATAGAACTAGAAAGTATAATGCTAAGTGAAATAAGCTACACTCAGAACATCAGAAGTTGAATGTTTTCTCTCAATGTGGAAGCTAGAGCAAAGTAAGGGGAAACAAGGGAGTGATCAGATCTCATGAAAAATGGATTGAAGGCCATGAGAGGGACAGGAAAATGGAGGAAATGCAGAATTAACAAAATTGCACTATTACACTGAATTCTACATGTATGTGTATCTATAAAGTTGCAGTTAAAAATAAAAAAAAATAGCAGGAAGACCAGTAGAGGAAGAGTAATCTGGGGAGGGAAGAGGGGAGTAAAGAGGAAGCCCTGGGGATTGCAATGGAGCACACTTAATTTCATGAATGATTATTAGGTCAGAAGGAATCACACTATTATGTGTAACTATTATGTGTAACGCATTAGTAAAAGCTTTTAAAAAATGATAGAGGAAAAATATCTTAGTTTTAAAAATGAAGATGTCTTATTATAAATTGTTCTTTTACATAGGAAATAACAAAAAAATATTTTGTGTAGTTTATTTTAGGAATTTAAAGGTGGATTCACATTGGGAATAACAAACTTACAATTCACCAATTCACCATTTGAATGGACTGAAAAAGAAAATTCAAATTATTATTTCAATGATTGAAAACTATTTCACAAACTTTGATTCTTATTTATTATAAAATTCTTAACTGAATTCAAGTAGACCTTTTGAATTTGTAAAGTTTATGTATTAAACACCTTAAGTAACCTATGAAGGATCCCTTAAAAATCAAGAATGATACAATGATGTACATTTTTTGCTACTACTTAACAAAATACCAGCAATGCTGACCAATATTATCAGGAAAGAAAAATTTTTAGAAAGAGGGAAAAAAAAAAACAATTCAATTTTGCCAGGTAATATGATCACATAAAATCAAACAGAACAGCAAGAAAATTATTTTAAAATTGCAAGAAGTTTTTCAGCTTACTGGATGCAAAATCAACATTAAAATATCAATAGCATTGTTATGCAAATATAAACAACTGGAAATTATAACCAAAGGTAGTCGTTTTGTGAAAGAAAAATGTAACTATTTAAAAATCAGCCTAGAATGTATAACACTTGTTTGAAGAATCATCAGATTTGGAATATTGCCACAGTCCGGCTGGGCAAATAACTGGGAGGTGACAAGCAACTTGAAAGTTGAAGCGGGAACTACTTTATTGCAAGTGAACTCAGCGGGAACTGAGTGAGAACTCAAAGTAGCCGGCACCCAAGTTAGCGGAACCACTTCTCTGCCAGACAGCAGAGGTATATATACCTAAATAATTACACACTGCTTGACTCAATTAACATCATCTAGATACAGCAGTCAGCCAATAAGGAATCCTCATCATCTTAATGGCTCTCTGGCGTTGCCTCACAAACCACTCCTCCTGGCAAACTGCCAGGGGCCATCTTGACTTGATTTGCATCCCCAACAGAATATAAAGGAATCATTTAAACATTTTTACAAAATATAAAAGAAATCATAGAAATGATGAAGCATAAAAGACTATCAAAGTGACTAAATAGATCTGAAAAATAGTGAATAGCAGTAGAATATAATACTGTAACAATTGGATTAAATACCAGATTGGACACCTTTAAAGAGAGAAACTAGGAACTGCAATGTAGAGATGAAGGAATTAGTCAGAATACAACCCAAAGATATGAAAACATGGAAAATATAAAAGAGACACAAGAGACCTGAGGGGAAGACTGGAAGCTCTGATATGCTAAGTCCAAAATGTTGTAACAGAAACAAAAAATGCTCATTCTGGGATCTTCTGTATTGGGGGTCTGATTCTCTGTTTTCTTTGCTGAATCACGTTCTTTGTTCTTGTGTACTTCTGTGTCTACTGTTTTGATTTTGAGATCATTTTTTAGAAAATTTATTAAATTAAATGGGCCTGAAAGATTTTTCCTTACTTCTTCCCATAAATTAGAATAAATAGCAACCTGGGATTATTTTGATCTAAATCGCTAGCCTGATGCGTGTGTGTGTGTGTGTGTGTGTGTGTGTGTGAGAGAGAGAGAGAGAGAGAGAGAGAGAGAGAGAGAGAGAGAGAGAGAGAAACATAGGTTACATGAATTAATTTCCTTTTGAAATTGTGATCAGAATTTTCATGGGATACTCCTTTTTAATACTCCCTAGAAAAAAGTCTAATGCACCTATGTTTCTTGGTTTTATCCCTTTGTGAACTGTGTTTTGCTTCCTCTGCTGAGTGTCCTTCCTTTCAGGAATCTTGGCTTTATTCGGTCTCTAGCATGACAGCTCATTTTTGTCAGAACTTGGTCTTTGTCTCCTGTCCATGCTGGTATCTGTTTAAACTGAGAACATGGTCCACCAGATATGACCACCAGATGGGACCACCAGATGGGACCACCAAGTATAACCAATGTTCTTAGTGCTCTGCTTCCCATTTGGGGTTTATGCTTCATGACTATTTCTGATGAATTTTTCTGATTATCACCTATTTGAACATATTCTTATTCTCTTTTTTTCTCTCTCACACATATACAACCCCCCCACACACACACACAACACACACACACATACACACATATTTTACATTCATTTTGTCCAGGGGTTACTTTGGCAGTCTTTCTGAACATCTAGTCAGCTTTCTCAAAGGAAAGAGAGATTTTACTTTTACCTATTCTCAAGCCTCCTAAGGCCTCTCACTTAGAAACAATGCCTTCTTCACACTTTTAGCACTATAACCATTGCTAGCATAAAAACAGCCATCCAATACTAGATGATACGTGCATCAAAGAATACATAGATAAGTAAATAAAGAGATTATATTGTCCTAAGGGGCATATATAATATTTAATGTAGAATACAAAAAAAATCATCAAAGATTATAAAGTTGACAATATATTTTATGTTTTGCTTTGACAAAGAATTTGACTGATACACTCTTCACAGACATTTGCTCTACAGATTTTGGGGAATAGGGAACTACATCTGGTCAACTCTATAAAAAAATAATACCACTGTTTAGTCTTTATTTATAGAAAGAGATAAAAGCATTCACAATTTAGTAATGATTAATGACTTCTAAAGTTAAATTTCACATTTTATACGGGGTGTAGAACAATAGTAACCACATTAATGGCAAGTAAATTAATTAATTTCAAAATTGGGTATCACATAAACAACTGTGTTATTTATTAGCTTTCCAATACAATATGAATGTGCTAACATTTTACCATTAAATATTTCTAATGGAAAAGCCTTGTTTAACTATTAAATTTATAAGTTTATAGCTGAAAATAGTACACTGTATTTTTAGATTTTACTATTATATAACCATTCTTTCTTCCCTACTTTAGCTGTGCTAGCAACCTTGCAATTTTCTACAATGGAGCATAGAAATTCTTAAAACCAAACTTAAGTTCAGGGTGGACAGGTAATAATTATTCATGGACAACAGCAGCATCTGCATTTAATGTAAGTCTTCTCAAAAGCTTGAATGTGTAACCATACCCCATAACCTGTCTTGGAAATGTTTGTGACTTTCAAGAGGTTATTCTATTGACACATGTCATTGCTAGCAGGGTAACAGGGTATGAAGCACCATTTGTGAGACAATGATTTCTAGGAACGGAAGAAAATTTTTTCTAGGGTCCTTCAAGAATAATGATTTCCAAAGTTTCTCATTTTCTAAAGAATGCAGCGTACATAATAAAGGACATCTGAGTAGTTAAGATTGTGGGTTCTTAGGCATGTTGTGTACACTGATGGTTATGGGCATGGGTTTTGGTATCAAAAATTTTTGTAGTCCAGTCCCTTCAATTTATGTAGCTATATTAATTCTTCACATTGCCATTCCCAAACCTTTTCATCTCTGAAATAAGCGTGATTGAACTTTCTTTATACAGGATTACCATGAGAAAATATTGTGAAAATGGAGGCAAAGTACTCACCAACTGGTCCTATATGTACAGAACACTCAACTTGCAAGGTGCTATGAAGATCACACTATATAAGGGAAGTGAAAATGGTTTGAAGTCACTAAAATACTATACAAATGCATCACTGTTTTAATAAAAACCAAATTATGATATTATTTTTCTTGAAAACTATAGGCAGAATATAATATACAAATATATTTTATAAAATGTAGCATGCAATATTCTTTGCTCAATTATTCAGAATAGCAAAAGTATTTTAGCTTTTTCTAAGAAGTCATGATTAGGCAAGAAGGCTTTGTGTTGTCTTTCCATATACACTGAAAAAAAATAGTTTATTGTGATTCCTATCATCAATATCAACCAATTCTTAAAGAAAATTCTATGTGCTTAATTTCTTTGTATGCCTTTAGAGAATAAGACATATCTAGGAAACATCATTTGACTGAGGAAATAGATATGAAAGCAGAAAATCATTCTAAAGGCAGGATAAAATATAAATCTGATGTGGTTAGAAAGAATGAGATGGAAAACATGAAGGAAAGTATAATATATATCAACTTAGGCCATAGGGAATTCTTCTAGGGTACTGCAGACTTTGAACTGAGTCTTGCAATATAAATACCATGTAATCCTGCATGGGAAAAAGTGGAAACAAGCCAAACTGCATGCTTAGCCTGAGTAGTGGCATACAGGTTTGAATGCAGGTGGCATGATTGGCATGGGCTAGCAGTCTGGTGTGGCTGGAGATTAGTGTATGAAAGGTATAGCTGACAATGAGGTGGTCCAACCATTATTAGAGTGGAATTTGCCACTCGTCCTTGAAGGTGGTTATTATGAATGGATGGCCTCTCCCTAGTGCATTTGTGGAATCAGCTTTTCTTGTTTCAAGAATGTTTCAAAACTGCATCACAGCATATATGATAAATTTTTCTGTGGAAACTAGTCATGAATACTTCCATTTCACATGGCAAGGAAATAAGATTAATGTTGGGAACCAGGAAAGCCATCTTTCCCATTTCTCACAGCTGCAACCACAGTGGAGTGTTTACAGCCCTCTGCATAGCCATAGAGTCTTTAATCAATATGGCAGATATGGACATGTTGGCCACTATTCAAGCAAAGAGTAGATCTAGCATCCTTTGGTAACATGGTGCACAGACAATCTTGGAGAGGAATTTTGGACTAAGTAACCCAGATGTCCTAGTGGGGATCAGAATTGGGGCCTGCCATCATTTGTTTCTCTCTGCAGAGTACTGAGTGATTAATTGAATAGTGAAATGACAAGTTGTGATATACCGAGGTCAAAACACAGTATGCCTTAAGGTTTGAGCTCTAGAATAAAATATGTGGACTCAATAGAGGTTACAACATTGATTAAGTACACACAGGAAAGGAGAGTCCACTCTGCAGTGGCTTTTATCACTTACTTCAAACCATACTTTCAATAAATATTGGGACACTGTTTTTGAAGAATACAATATAGAACATACATGTATGTATCATATATTTAGTTATGACATATTTTAAAGATAACAGCATTGAGATTTATGTTTATTTATTCAGGAATTATATTTACATTAATAAGTGATAGATAATACAGTATCCTAAATTCTTATTAAACTGCTAATTAAATACATGTGTTTGCTTAAATAGGATACCACATTTAATGATAATCAGAAGGGCAAGACAGAAACACAGACAAATGTTTCTGATAAAATGTGAGATGTAAAAACATAGAGATTGATATTTAAATTGTAATTACTAGGATGAAAGCACAAAGAAAAATAGTAAAAAGTGACATATAGAAATACAAGTTGATGTCCTTTTTGATAGGTGATGACATACTTCTTTATTTCAATTTTTACTTCATAATCTAATTTTTATAATCAACATTCAAAAATCAATCCTGTTTAAAATGCAGTGCTGATTTCTGAACTTGATATAGGACATCTGAAACATCATATGATATTTTTAATCAGATAAGAAGACCTCACCTCCATTACTAGTTCTGTTCACTTTCAACAGAAAATAAATCATCCTATATATTTACAATGAGATGAAGTTACTTGGACAGTAGGAACAACTGTATAGCACATGCTAGATAGTTGTGAGAGCCTCCTGGAGAAGCATTTGTATGGAAGGCCTGTACTGTATGAGTTGAAATGTATTTTATATATTTAAATACTCCTGTGAGAATCTCTGGATTTACTATTAAACTCTGATGCAAATCATTCAGCATTTTTTTTTAAAGATGTTTATCTAAGGTTGGAGACATGAGAGGGAATATTCCCCTCAATATGAGAGGCTACAATTAACTAGCATTACATTTTTTAACTGTAGTGGAGGTTTATATTTATATTTTCTTTCTAAGCAGAGGAAGTCCACTTTGGTATGACAGGGAAGAATGAAGGTGCACAGAAAAGAATGGAAATTGGAAAGAATATATGCTAAGGAAAAACTGCAACAGGCAGATGGCAAGAAGCCTTGGAGACATATAATAATGGAGAAATTGATAACAGAGTACAATGAAGAACTGGTTATCTTTGGTGAGAAAAGTGTGATGACATGATAGTGTAAAAGCTGAGGATAGACAGGGTCCTGAGAGATGCCTGGGTCACTAGACAGAGGTGACAGTGGGTGAACACTTCTCAGTGGAGACATTCATATCAAATACCTACTCTCTGCCTGCACTGTGCTAGGTGTTTCACAGATGTGAGCTGACTGTTCCTGCTGCCATACAAAAAGACAAAAGAAGAGGAGGGCATGTGGGACACACAGCATGCTATCCAACGGCAAGCATGCCATTAAGTTAAACATCGGCAAAGATAGAAGAGTAACATGACTGTTTCTCTAAAGTGTTTCACATTTACATAGCTGATAGACACCGGAATAGTTAAAAAAAAAATCCTCTGCATTTTTTGTAGTACTTCACAAGTGATAAAATATCCTTACAAGTCATGGGTAATTTTACTCTGAGTACCATGGACAAAGAAATCAGCAGTAGCTCTTTGAACACTGTTGAAAATAGTTAACAAATCCTGTGCTGGGTAAAGGGTAGGTAAAGATGAATTTGAAGTAGTTGTTTGGCTCTGGAAAATCACAATTTAGCCTCTTGAATGATGCCATAAACTGTTGGAACCAACACCAGGAGCCTTTAATCTGCTGTTGCTGCTGCTTTTCTGTACTGTGGATTGAACTTGAACTTGCACCTGTGGTATTACTGAGCCAACTATACCAACGTTGATTCCCCTCAATGCTCCGTTCCAAAATGTTCCTTTTATTTGATTACAGGGAGATTGGTTGTTTTCTTCCACAAAGGGCTGTGTGTGAAACAACTCTTACAAGGCATAGCAGGTGATTTTGGTGCCTCCGCCAAATCCATTTAGTGCACCTGACATCCACACAGCTGCTGCCGACAGCTTCCTCAAACTGCCAGACTCCCTCAAGCACATCCTCTTCCACATTTCTGTCTCAGTTCTTTCTCTGCTATTGAACTTCTATAACACCAAATAGGCCATCACCACTCCCTATCAATCTTCACACCTGTCTTGCACCATTAGTTGATCTAGAAAGCAGGGCTTCAAAGACATGTTCAAAGTGACTGGGCTTCCAAAGATTATATTTAGAAACATGAACAAACAGGAAATAATAATATCTTACTACAATATTTGTATACTATGAAGGAATGTTGTGGATTTCCTGTATAATAGCCTCATCTTTGAAGGTAGTATTATGAAATACTTTATAAAAATATATTATAATTTAGATGAAGTAGACAGATACTTAAAAGACAAAAGTTGCCCCAAATAATTTTAAAAGTAGGAAAACTAGATAGATGAGGAAAAGTTAGTGAATCCTCATTATTAATTAAAGCTCAACCCAAAATAACTTCATTGATGAATTATACCAAAAATATAAGGAAGCAATCCTTCACACACTTCTTTAGAAACTCAAGGAAAAATTTCCTGACATTTATGATACCAGAATTAATCTGCTAACAAAATGAGATCAAAAGTCACTGATAACAAAATAATATAACTAATGCATTATTGATACAGATGCAAATACTTAAAAATATTAGAAAATTAAATCAATGAATATACAAAGATCATTCATCATTATCAAGTGTGGTTTATTAAAGAATACAAGGGTTTTTTAACATCTAAAAATAAATTTAGAACTCTATATCAGGAGAATTAACATAAAATGTCATGTGATCATAATAAATATATTTTAAAAATTTAACAACCCCAATGTAATTCATGGTAAAAACTCAGCAAAATATCATTAGAAGGCAACAGTTGGTAGATAAATGTCTATAGGTATTTTGTCACAGTGTTAATATTGGTTTACACATGTTATTAGCAAGGCATTGATTGTTACTCTAGTTGGGCTATAGTCTCAAACATATTTATAGAGCAGTCCTGGAATAAAGTATCTCATTCTAGAGTAAACCATGCACCTCCTTACAATTAAAAGAAAGAGAATGTCTCTCTCTGTCTCAAGCAAAAGTCAGGCATATTTACAGTTCATTACAAAATATTTATTTTTTTCTGAAATCAGAGTTTCTCTTTGGTACCATTCCACTGAACATCCAGGCTCTCTTTGCACTACTTTGTGGGAATCAGGGATACATATATTATTATGAGAAAACATTAAATTTTGGCAATAGCTATTCTGGTATGGGGAATCTTATCCTGCCATTACCTAGTAAATTATGATAAGATAACTTATTAACTTGAAAATGTGATAGAATTTCAGACTTTCTTAGTTCTTTAACGAAATATGCTCAACGTGATAAAAGACATTCACCAATAACCTACAACTAATATCATACTATCCAAACACTTAATCTTTCAAAATAAGATCAGAAACAAACCAAGAGGATTCATCCTCACCACACTTCTGACAACATTGTTCCTGAGGTTGTTTATCAGTACAAAAAGGAAGGAAGGGAAAAAAGTTTAAAATGAAAAAGTAAAATGTGTTTATTTCAAGATGTCATGATTTCTATGTAGAATATCCTATAAATTTTAGTGTCAGGGGGAGCTGCTAGGATTAATAAATGCATTTAGTAAGGTTGAACAATTCAAGACCAATACACAAAAATTAATTCCCTTATTATCTACTAGTAGCAAATAATGAGACATCAAAAATATAAAAGCAATAACAGTTAGGACAACATCACAAATCTGATATGCTATAGAATACATTGGAGAAAAGGACATAGAAGATATGGAACACTGGCACACTAGAAATTATAAAACTTTTTAAATTGAAATTAAAGTGGACCTAAATAAGTAGAATGGTATGCCATGACAACTAATTAGAAATTTTAACATATGTAGATGTTATTTCACCAAATTGATCTACAGATTCATTGCAATCCCAATCAACATTCTAAAAGGGTTTTTTTCTTTGTAAAAATTAATAAGCTGATTAAAAATTGTGGAAATACAAAATACCTAGAATAGACAAAACAGTTTTTAAATATAAAAATAAAATTTAAAGATTCATGCTAACTGAACTCAAGTCTTCTCATAGTGCTAAAATAATCAACACATAATACTGATGTAAAGAAAAATTAATTAATAGAATAGAAGAGAATTCAAAATCAGAATTCAAAATTTTTAAGATTTCCTACCTTTTCATGACCTTGACAATTTTTTTGTCATATTCATGGTTAAGATATATTACAGTAGAAGGACATAAAGCAAAACCAACAGACAAAAGGTACAGAGGGCTAAGTTCAGAGGAATCCAGGTGCAAGATTCCAAGAGGCCTCTCCCAGGAGAGACACAGAGGACATGCTTGATTCCTCAAATATTTTGTAGAATGTCCTTCAATTAAGATTTATGTTGTATTTCTTTGTAAAAACTGTGATTATGAGTTTGAGAAGAATAATAATTCAACTGAAATACCTTTTCTTCACAACCTATCACGGTATATATGATGATATGAGTATACATTTTTTTGGTGAAGTGTCTGGCTTGATATTTTTAAGACATTTAATCTTATTGAAGAATGTACTAAATATTTTTAATTATGCTAGTATTGTGTATCTCCAGGAACATCAGGAATGTTTTTGATTCTGAATGTTTTCTCATTTGTTTGAAAAATGTTTTAATAAGTTTATTCTTATGTAATTTGTATTTTATTGTTTCTCATTCAATTTTATCCACTAAATTTTGTCTAAATGAAGAATACTAATTCCTGCATATTTATTTGGCATTCAGTTACTCACTGGATTATCTTATAATTTGTAATGGCTTTTAATCAATTACTTTTGATAGTCAAGATACATAATTGACAATAAAAATGTAGTAAATAATGACATTGCCACATGATGGGATATTATTAAAAAATTTTAAATGCTAAATTAATACATGAAAATCTATCATATATAAAATAAATAACGTGAAGTAGAAAATGATGGGCTTCATTAATCTAGGGTTAAATTTACTTTGAATTACTTACTAGAGACCTCTGTTCTTACCATCCTGTACTATTGAATCAACAATTTTCAGGACAAAGCCAATGATTCTGCAGTGTTAATAAACATTCCTGGTGGTTATAATGGAGCTAGACAATTCACAATCAAATATGACTATATAATAGAACACAGACATAAAAAAATTAAAGTTATGCACTTGGATAAGAAGTGACTTCAGTAATAATTTTTAATATTCTGTGATCATCATAGTGAGAGCTAATAGGATTCTATTCACAATGGAATCACTCCATCAGCAATAACAAGGAGTTTAAAAGTTATTTTAATTCTTTAATTATTTTAAGACGCTCCATAGGTTTGGTGCTCTGAGGAATATTTTGTGAGTGGTGGTGGTTCTGTTTCTGTGAGAAAGAAACAGAAAGGTTCTGTGGAAGAGGGCTTATATTGGTGAGATCACAATAGTTTATTTAAAAATTGGTATCAGCTTAAATAATTTGTGAGACGTGAAGTAAAAAAAATGTAGTGCTTTTTGTTCTCAAGATATGAAGAATTTTAAGACAGCTACAGGAAAGCATTAAACCAAGTGTTGGGTCCTTCTAAGCACAAGATCCTTTGTAACTGCCCAGGCTGCACACACATGGAGCTAACCCTGCACTGAATATTCTAAGTCACCATTTGAAAATAATTATAAATCTCAGCCTTTCATGTTCTTACTATCACCTTTTTAGAACCATTATACATAGAGTTTGAACAAGATTGCAAATGGTAAGTCTTTCTAAAGAACATTCATTTTTCAAACACTCTTTCCTCAGGTGACCTAATTTACTGTATTTCTTTTTTGAACCTAAAACACTTCTTGCATAGTGATTTAAATTCACCCCACAGAAATTTCTTTGCTTCTCTAATCTTTTTAAATATTATAATGTCTCAACATTAAGGTTTTCATAAAAAATAAATAAATGCACATGGCAGTAATTTTAAACATACATTTTAGAATGTTTGGAAAGATAGAAACAAATTTTAACCAGTTACTATTTCTTCTTTCTTAAAAAGTCTTCAATTATTCTCACAAAGAAAGAACATTTTTTTCTCCTAGGATTACTCATCTAAGAGGTTCAACAGTTTGAGCCTTGAAATAATTTTAACTCTCTCAATTCCCTTCACTATAGGATTGCCTTCAGTATTAGGAGAACTTCATTCTTATTCACAGTAATATTATTAGTGAAGTTTTTTCATTTGGACTCTTTACCAGTGGTACCAAATCCTGGAATCTTTTGAATAATGGGGAAAGGGTTTTTAAAATTTTAGAGATTAAGTCCTTGTATAGTTCTTCTGAATGCTAGGTATTTAAAACTTAGATAATAAGGCTTAGTTGCCTCAAAATAGGCACTCTCTCAGCACTCTCCCCACCCCTGCTTCACGAATCTTCTGTACAAATCTAGTAAAATGAGCCTGGTTTTCAAGTCTGATGGACATTACTGTATCCCTGAGTATCCAGGGAGAATTTCACCTCATGAAATGTACAATGGATTCATTTAAGTTACTCACTAAACTCTCAACAGTTAGCACAATCCCTATAGTTTTGGAGCACTTTATTAAAGCCAATTTTGGCTGCTTCTTAAAGAATAAATTCAGCATTAAGGCTAGCCTTTGTGGGTTCATTGTTGTGTCTGTTTTTGTTTTACATCAACTCTGGCAATATGAAGAGTGAAAATATTTCATAAAATATTAAATTGAAATAGCATCAAAATATATTTTCAGCAAACTTATGAAATGAGTATTGTTCTCATTTCTCTGAAGAGGACAGAGACTCACAGAGGATATTTCAGTAGGCTCTTATATCACTGTAACCAGAAGACCTGACAGAAACAGCTCAGAGAAGAAAGATTATTTTGCTCATGGTTTCTGAGAATCTGTCCAGGATGAGCCAACTCCATTGTATGGACTGGAGAAGAGGCAGAATATCATGATGGAAGGGTGTTGTGGTGTAAATTAATCAATAAAATCAGTAAGAGTGTAAGTTATAGGTTATATATTAGTAAAAAATATAGATTATAGATATAAGATTTTGAAAAATAAGACAATTATAAAGCAAGAACTGTCAGACAGGCCTCAAACTCCATTTTGCTGCCTTCTATTAAAAAAAAAAAAAAACTGTTACAAGAGTTGTTTCTGGGAAACTGAAATGAAAGCTGTTTTCTTATAATATATTGTTTTCTATACTTTGTACCCTGCAAAATGTATTCAGCTCATTGGAGGTCTTCGGAGCCCAAGACTTTGAAGTAGATTCTCACTCCTGCAAACCACTTGCTCCAACTCAGGATGAGGTCATCTAACACCTGCTGGGACCCAAGATGTGGTTACTGAGTTGCAAAGCTGACTGCTTTTTTTCTAGCTTCTGTACTTGCTTGCTTGCTAACTGGAAAATTCCAGTCCTGCTTAGAGCCCTCAGGCCTTGCTAATTACTGTTTTAACTTCTGTGATTGGCTTGCTTACATGACACTAAGCAAGCCACTAAATTATGGTTTTTGTCCATAAATTCTCAAGAAACAGACCAGGAAGTTGCTGTTCTCCCACAGAACTCTGTTCTCCCACAGTCTCTATGGGTGGGTGACAATCCCTGGCCAGGTAAATAAAGCTCTCTTTGATTTGAATTTGGACTTAGAGTGTTTTCTGAAGCGGCTCCCCATAACAAGGGCATGGCACAGTAAAGCAACTCAGGGCATGGCAACCAGGGATCGGGGAGAGCCCTGCTCACTGGGGACAAATATAAACCCAAAGGCACACTCCCAATGACCTGCTTCCTCCAGCCACATACTACCTGCCTACAGTTATCACCCAGTTAATCTATATCAATGGATTAATCCACCCATTAAGTTATATCTCTCATAATCTGATAATACCACCTCTGAAAATTCTTGCATTGTCTTATACATGGGCTTTTGGGGGATACTTCATATCTGAACCATAACAGAGGATAAGGTAACCTTTGGTGAGATAGGAATACTTTTTCCCTAGCTGAGTCTTCACTCTCCAAATCACATCTGATAGGTTTCTTATGTATTTATGTCCATCAACTGCTCTTACCTTATTGAAAGTCCAAGACAATTTTCACTTCTGGTATTATTCTGTACATTCAAACTACATGGAGTTCAGTTAACATATCAGAACATGGTTTATATTGTGTTGCATGGCAGCTGGTTTTCCTTGTAAGGTAACATAGTCATGGGTTTCAGGGATTAGTATGTGGATATATTTGGGAGCCTGTTTTTCTGCCTGTTCAATTGTGTAATACAATTCCATTCTCAATGCATTGCTACATATGGGAAGAGTCATATTATGACTAATAGTCCCTTTAAGCAGGTAAGGCCCAGGGACCTGTCTCTGGGATGGCCTCAGTCATATATTTAAATGGTGCATATGAAGTTGTTGCACCTGCTTGAGGTGCATGATTAGAAGGTCTCTTCCTTTTGTGGTTCAACAATTTAGGGCCAACTATCTAGGACCCCTTCTCTTCCATGATCACCTTGCAAAATAATCCTCTCAAAGTGGTTAGAAATCATCATTTTTAACCTTACCTTTATCTATGGATCCTTTGCTTTTCTAAGCAAGAATGAATGCAGCATTATAACTTTCTCATGTTTTTATTATGCTTATTGAAAGGAATTCTTAGGTGAAGATCACTCAACTAGAGAAAATGGAAAGTAACTCAGTTCTAAGACTCCTTTTTAAAAGTAAAATAGTCTTTTATAACAAACTAAGAGGTGTATCTATTAATGAGGATTTTTCCAATAACATGCTTTATTGACAAATATATCACTGTAGCCATTAAAGGTAGAAACAATGCAGAAAGCATGTGTATGCATTCATGCCACACTTGCCAGAGCCTCCCTCAGGAGGCTTTGCCTGTGTCTCTTGACTTAGGGTGATGGTCAGTGTCCCTAACTCCTGAAATCCCACTCATGAACCATTCTCAGCCTCATTCCTCCTTGGCCTACCCTCTAGGAATACCCAATTAAGATAATATGATTGTTTGAAGAAATCTTCAACATTGTTTCTACTAACCCAGGGTCTATAGGCACCTTTCTATACAAATTAGACCAACTTTAATTTCTATAAAATTTTTAGGGGAGAAAGAAGATGGCGGCGAGGGGAGTGCATTACCCCCGTGTGCTGCTTCACTGTGTGGGAGTATGACAAGTCAGGACGGCTAAAGGATATCTTGTTAGGAATTTCCAGCAATAGTGGGGTGCTCCGGAACCTGGAGGAAGGATTTCCATCGCATGAGGATCGGCTACGGGGACTCAAACGCGAGAGGTTTGTCGCACGGAGGGTAACACGGCTTATTCAGCAAATCGCCCCGCGGCTAGAGTCTGCAGCGCGCGCTGGGATAGAGACGCAGGGTTACAGCGCTGCAGTTTCTGCCAGGCGCGCAAGCACCGTACTCAGGGCTGAATTCTGGGTTCGAGACGGGGGAAAGGAAGCGGTCCATCTCGGTTCTCCACACCGGTCAGACCACAGAGGAGGCCAGCAGCCACCATGATGGTAAACTGACGTCACCTTCCCTGTTTTCGACTGACCGCAGCTCATTCAACCATAGATCAGGTAATTTCAGGCTGCAATTTGCCTGAAGCTTGCAGACAGATTGCTAGGGTTCAGCGCCTGGGTGCTTCTTAGAACCTGAGCTTATCGGAGCGAACACCGAGCGCGGGGCGACCGAGTTCCGGCTCCCGGAAC
>NW_026000229.1:32572121-32585772 GCF_001458135.2 Marmota marmota marmota
CAGAGTAGGGACGAAGAGCAGGAGAAGAAGATTAACATTTAACAGGGATGAGAGGTGGGAGGGAAAGGGAGAGAGAAGGGAAATTGCATGGTAATAGAAGGAGACCCTCAGGGTTATACAGTGGAGGAGGTAGAGAGAGAGGAGGGGAGGGGAGGGGAGAGGTGGGGAGGGGGGAGGGTGGAGGATGGGAAAGGCAGCGGAGCACAACAGACACTAGGATGGCAATTTGTAAATCAATGGATGTGTAACTGATGTGATTCTGCAATCTGTGTATGGGGTGAAGGTGGGAGTTCATAACCCACTTGAATCAAAGTGTCAAATATGATATGCCAAGAAATTTGTAACGTTTTGAACAACTCACAATAAAAAATTAAAAAAAAAATTTTTTTTAAATATACAAGTTTTCAGAACCACTTATTTTTTCAATCTTCCTAATGAAAGGCTAATGAAATATAGATTTCATGGCCACCTTCAGAAGTTTTATATTCAGTGGTTAAAGACCACGTGAATAAGTCATTTACTTAAATTTAGCTTTTGGTGGAAAATTGTAAATGTAGAAGGAAAGAGTGAGTGATACTGTTGGAAAACACACTGTCATTATTTTCAGTGCTGTTGTATCTTGTGATTACACTCTTGCTCCCAAGCACCTGTCTAGTACCCACTATTGAATTTATATTATATTATATTATGTTATGTTATATTATATTATAAAGTTCATAAAATGAAGTATCATCCTAGAGTCTTAATTTCCAATAGTCATTCTTCTTAATGCAGGACTTTAAATAATTGGCTGAATGTTTAGCTAAACAAATAACTGTGGTTTAAAATAAACAAACAGATTTTTAGCTGGGCCAGTGATGCATGCCTGTAATCCCAGCAACTCAGGAGGCTGAGGCAGGAGAATTGAGAATTCAAAGCCAGCCTCAGCAAAAGCAAGGCACTAAGCAACTCAGTGAGACCCTGTCTCTAAATAAAATAGAAAATAGGGATGGGAATGAGGCTCAGTGGTTGAGTGCCCCTAAGTTTAATCCCTAGAAATACCCCCCCATTAAAAACAAACAGATTTTTAAAAAGGAAACAGATGTTTAACATTCTTTTTTTTCTTACTAAAATTCATTTTATCAGCATTGTATACCAATGCAACATTATTGTAATTATTGTGATTTCTCAAGAAATAGAAAGACCATGAATCTTACCCATTTCTATTGTTTAATATATATTTGTAACATCACTCATTGAGCTGAGCACTATAACATCAGCTCATTGAGATGGATGAGATTTAAAAAAAAGATTTCTGGCAACAATTGAGTGGAACATTTGTTTGCCAGGACGCATTATTACACATCAGAGAATATCAGGGTAGATACACTGAATTCACTATTGAAGAGGATATAGATGAGATGATAAAGATGAAAAATATAAGTAAAGTTGAGGCTGCATTACCTTACCTTACCTCTGAAAATATTGTGAAGGCCCTTAGTAAAAATGAATCCCTTTTTCTGTGGAAAAATAATTAACACAATCAATCATGTTCTCTTTATAGCCTATGTATACAGATTTCTAGTCTACCCTCTGTTCATTTTAAAGTGTTTCAAAGTTTTTAGTGTAAAATACTCTACCAATGTTACCAAGCAAAGAAAAAAATAAAAACAGCATTCAAGATTGTTTCAAGTGTGCCTTCTTAGTAAAATTTTAGTATTATGAAATCATTACTGAAACAATGAAATTACTCTTGGTCTAGTCATAGCATGAAATGGAAAGCAATATACCTTTCGTAGTGTAGACACAACTATTGTAGTTCAAAACTGAAGAAAAAATAAAGTCATATATTAAGAGTCATTGTCTTTTGCTTCACATATTGAAGGGATGATTGATCTAACAAAAACACACCCATATACAGCATCTGCTGAGGGGACTGGATACTTGATACACATGAATGAATTTAAAATTAATTGCAAAAGAAACTTTACAAAAGATATCGGAAACATAAATGATAATTTTCACTTCTATGCCTAGTAAAACCAAAGGATATGCATTTAATGAATAGAAAGATACTACAAATGTATGACGTTACTTAGTGTACAAAGAAGGTCCAGTGTGCTGGACGTTTTTCTTTTGCATTTCCACTCAGCTTAGTACTGACCAGTATGGAAGGTATGAATAGGCTCTGGCTTTCAACTGAGTTTTGTGAAGGGCTGTGACAGGATGGTCACAGGCAGGACATCACAGGGAGATCACTTTAATTGCTTCTGAGTCACCAAAGCAGAAATTTCCAAGAATATGAATTGGCAAAAAGCCATTTCAGTTTTTCACATGAATATTTCTACGTGCCTACACTCTGACATGCATGATTTTCCTGCCACTTTCTATCTCCCAGGGTCCTACTTCTTTGTCTATTGGTTATAACACTGCCTTTATTTTTCCCACTTGCTCATGGACTTTACATACTGTGTTTGCCTCTAATGCCAACAAATAGGAGTGTTCAGAGAGTAAAAACAAGCAATGTGGATTCCCTGCAGGCTCTTAGACCATAGTTCTTATACCCATAGAGAAGAAATACCCTCTCAAAGTTGTGGTGCTTGCTCTACTTCCTCTGCCATCATTCTGACATTGTAATTGAGGCTGATGTTGCCAAGTTGGGATTTTTTGCGGGGAGAGGATGGTGTACTAGGGATTGAACTAAGGGGCACTCAACCACTGAACCACATCCCAAGCCCTATTTTTTGTGTTTTATTTAGAGACAGGGTCTCACTGAGTTGCTCGCGCCTCGCCATTGCTGAGGCTGCTTTGAACTTGCGATTCTCTGTCTCAGCCTCTGGAGCCTCTGGGATTATAGGCATGGGCCACCGTGTCCAGCCACATTGGGATTCTATGGAGGCTAAAGTGGGAGAGAATAACATCAACAAAATCCAAGGAATTCCCTCCACTCTTTTTAACTTCAAGTGACTCTACTTTCCTGATATTCCAAGCAAAAAGACGGAACTCTTTCTGTCTGAATCCAGTGAAGGGATTTATATTTCCTGTTGCTATGAATATGGTATGAAAAACAGTGGAGGGAAAACAGGATAGTCATGGCTCATTTGATTTTGATTCAAGTTCTGGTTTAATCCCCCAATATACTTGGTACCTTATATTTGTCAGTGTTTGGAGATAGCCATTTCATGCATTATGTCCTGGATTTTGAGAGGTGTTTCATGGAAGAGACATAAATGCCTACTCCTTCTTTAATGGAACTGTATCTCTTGGTGTATACTTTAGGGAAATTTGTGCAAACCAACTTCACTCAGCATATATTTAGGTAGCAACAAAATTTGTTTTATATGCTTAATAGGTGAACAATCTAATTATCATCATAATTTCAAAATAACAAACATTCCTACATTTGTCTACTATTTCATTGTTTCCAAAGACTTTGAACATATACCAATATCATTTTGTTTCATTTTCAACAACTCTAGAAAATAGTGTTAAACTTATTTTCAAAAGAGAAAATCTAGTTTAGAGAATTTCTTTCTCTCAAATTCAACCACATAGTAACTATAAAGCCAGGTCACAAATTCTCTGCATGTGTGTGTGTTTCTGACCAAATGCTTAATGATTTTTTCTTTAGTATCACACACTTGAATGTTTTTTCTGAATTTCAAAGAAACCAAAAATCAGCAAGACTGACAGTAGTAATAATACCAGCCATAGAGAATCAGTGTTTTGTTAAGCAAT
This sequence comes from Marmota marmota marmota, assembly GCF_001458135.2. NCBI lineage: Eukaryota > Metazoa > Chordata > Mammalia > Rodentia > Sciuridae > Marmota > Marmota marmota. Next base: position 32,575,839 of record NW_026000229.1, read on the forward strand.
CAATATTGTAAGTGTTCCTCTAATCTATTGCTTTGAGATTGGTGTCTATTTAATGAGTTTAGATGGTCAAAAAAAAAACATAAAAAACTTTAAGAAGATTAATATATTCCTTTAAATCAATAAGAAGAAATACTGTTAGTAGTTCAAATTAAAAATGTAATGGAGGATTGGGCTTACTTTTTCTTCTATTAGGCACAACGTCTCTGGTTTAATTCCTACGTCCTTGATCCACTTTGAGTTGAGTCTTGTGCATGGTGAGAGATAGAAATTTAATTACATTTTGTTACATGCGTATTTCCAGTTTTCCCAGCACCACTTGTTTAAGAGGATATCTTTTCTCCAATATATGTTCTTGGCATCTTTGTTTAATATGAGATAAGTGTAATTATGTGGGTTTGTCTTTGTTTTCTCTATTCTGTACCATTGGTCTACAAGTCTATTTTGGTGCCAATACTATGCTTTTTTGTTACTATTGCTCTGTAGTATAGTTTTAGTTCTGGTGTAATGATTCCACATGCTTCACTCTTCTTGCTGAGGATTGCTTTAGCTATTCTGGGTCTCTTATTTTTCCAGATGAATTTTATGATTGCTTTTTCTATTTCTATGAGTAATGTCATTTGGATTTTGATTGGGATTGTATTGAATCTGTATATTGCTTTTGGTAGTATGGTCATTTTGACAATATTAATTCTGCCTATCCAAGTACAAGGTAAATCTCTCCATTATGTCAGATTAGGCCTCAACTTCCTTAATAAGACTCCTATAGTTTGCAAGAATTAAAACAAAGACTCAATGGTATGGATTCAAACTAAAAAGAAACAATCAGTGAGGTGAATAGAGAGCCTACAGAATGGGTGCAAATCTTTACCACAAGCACAACAGATAGAGCACTAATCTCTAGGATATATAAAGCACTCATAAACATTAACACCAAGAAAAAAAAAGAAATAACCCAATCAATAATTGGGCCAAGGATATGAACACACATTTCTCAGAAAAGGATATACAATCAATCAACAAATATATGAAAAAATGTTCAACATCTCTAGCAATTAGAGAAATGTAAATCAAAACTACTCTAAGATTCCATCTTATTCCAGTCAGAATGGCAATCATCAAGAATACAGGCAACAATAAATGTTGGCAAGGATGTGGGCAAAAATGTGGACTCATACATTGCTGTTGGGACTGCAAATTGGGGCAGCCAATATGGAAAGTAGTATGGAGATTCCTTGAAAAACTGGGAATGGAACCACCATTAGATCTAGCTGTCCCACTCCTCAGTTTATACCCAAAGGACTTAAAAACAGCATACTACAGGGACACAGTCAAATCAATGTTTATAGCAGCACAATTCACAATAGCTAAATTATAGAACCAACCCAGATGCCCTTCAGTAGATGAAAGGATAGGGAAACTTAGGTATATATACACACAATGGAATATTACTCAGCATTAAAAGAGAATAAAATCATGGCATTTGCAGGTAAATGAATGGAGTTAGATAATATAATACCAAATGAAGTAAGCCAATCTCAAAAGACTGAAGGCCAAATGTTTTCTTTGATATGAGGATGCTAACTTGGCAGAGAGCATGGAAGGAATGGAGGAACTTTAGATAGTACAAAGGGGAGGGAGGGGAAGGGAGGGGGCACAGGAGTAGGATAGACCATGAATTAGACATCATTACCCTAAGTAGATGTGTGAAGACATGAATGGTGTGAAAATACTTTGTATACAACCAGTGACTTGAAAAATTGTGCTGTATATGTGTAATATGAAATGAATTGCATTCTGCCATCATATATAACAAATGAGAATAAGTAAATAATTTAATAAAAACTATACATATNTCTGTATATGGTATAAGGATAAATCCAAATATTATAATGACTAAACTCAGAATTTCCTTTCTTTCTATTTTAATACAACATTAGTTTGCATGTTCACAATATGTTGTTGAAATTGTTTTCTGATTTTTTAATGTAATATCCATATAAAAGTTCTTTGTGTCTCCTTTAGAGGTGTTCTCTCTTCAAATCCTAATTTATCTGAAATTTTGAAAAATGTTATTCTATTGTATACATTGATTTATTTCAATTTCTATGTCTATTACTTCAGTTCCATAGATTATCTTCAAATATGTCTGTTATTGTTGTTTCTGTTCATTATTCAAAATTCTATTCTCCTGTGATGACCGTTTTCATGTTTTTAAAATTTTTTGTATCTTTCTTATCTAAACTTTAAATCACTGAGTATTTCCCTCATCTGATCTTCACAGTATCACTTCTTCTCGTAATTCATACCATAATCGATCTTAATTTTGTATTGAAATTTGGGTCTTCCTATAATATTGTGTTTGTGTCAACTCTTCTCTTTTTTGCCTTTGCCTTAAACTCAGATTTTCTTTAATAAATATATGTCCTGTTTTCTAAAGCCAGGTCATCTTGAATTCAATTGAATATATAAATGATGAAAATGTATATTCTCGTTATTTCTAATTTAAATTGTATTCTTAGAATATGCTTGTTCTGAGTTTTATAAATGTTTCCATTTTCTGGAACTAAGTTCATCTTCATATATTATACTATGTTTTGTAACACATTGCTTTTCACCTCTGGATTAGCTTCCTAGAGCCCCTGTAACAAAATATCATAAACTGGATGGCGTAGAACAACATGTTTGTTTGTTTTTTTTAAATCACAATTCTGGAGGTTAGAATTCAAGACAACAATAGGGCCAAGCTCCCTTTGAGACTGAGGAGATCTGTTCTTGTTATTTCCTAGCTTCCTCTCCCTTGGCTTGTTGCTGCATTACCCCCATTTCAGTCTCCATTATCACATGATGATCTCCCCTGGTGGCTCTGTCCATCTCCTTATAAACTCTTCTATAAAAACAGGATCCCATCAGATGAAAGGCCCACACTTGTTCCAGTTTGACCTCACCTTAGCTAGTTATATCTGCAATGACAATTTTTACAAATAAGTTCATATTCTGCCAGGATCAGGACTTCAACATATCTTTTTATATGGTGGAGCACAATTCAACCCATTATGATTTCTAAATAAGGTATTTATGTATACACAGTTTCATTAAGATACAGGATAAGTAACATGTGTCCTTGGATTTGATCACTCATTTGGAATATTTGCCAGATGGCTTTAAGAGATAGTAATAAAATAAACTCACATTCTTTTATCAATGCAGCAAATCTGCATAACATAGCAAATAAAGTAGAGGAAAGCTTATGTGTTTACATAATATTGTAACATTTTATTATTTTCCCAACACCTTTTGTAGCAGATTTTGTTTAAAATATTGACACCTGATAATTCTGTAGCTTGTATTGCTAAGGTGCTAAGCTCTGGATGTGGTTCATACCCACAAGCTTTCATGGTAGAAGCTTCTCCCAGTGTGGCAATGTAAGAGGGGTGGGGACTTTTAGAGTTGCAGCAAAGTGGGAGGTCATTGAGGAGGCTGTCCCTGGAAGGGATTAAGGTAGTTCTTGTGGGACGCATGAGTTAGTTCTCAGAAGAGCAAGTTGTACTGAAAGATCAAGCCTGACCCCTAAATCAGGGTTTGGTATCCTGTCTGAACTCATGATCTTTTCCTCTTGCATGTGTTCTCACCAAGAAGCCATCATCACTGGATGATGCAGTCAGGAGGTCCTCACCAGAGCTGATGCACTGTTGTTTTGGATTTTCATTCTCCAAAACTGTAAGCTAAATAAACTTCTTTTTTTTTTACAAGTTATTTAGCCTCAGGTATTTTGTTATAATGACAGAAGACTGATTAATTTACAAGGTTTTTTTGCAAGTCTATTTGTTGAGAGCAAGTTGATGAGCATAAATGTTGTTACCTGAATTGCAAGCATCTAGCAGACATTCATCCAGAGCAGATCCTCTTGATTGACATTTAGTTTTTTCCTGTCTTTTTATCTCTGAAATGATGAAACAGAGACAAGACTCTTAACTCCAGAAAGCACTGTTTGCAAGATACTTTCTCTACCTGACCATATGTGTTAGCAGCACACCTACCAGCTTGCAGTATGTGTTCACAGTTCGCAATTTTTAGCAACCTAGATTCTTTCTAAGTTTCACTATTTTAACTCATGTAAAGGACACATGGGAAAAAAATTGTCTCTAGATACTACAAAATGTTCTTATGATTTTTCTTATCTTGGTGAGCATTTTACTACTAACCAATGTCATTTATAAGTTGGAATATGTGTGTGTATGTATATTCTAATTTTATACACCTACAATTATACATAACTATATAAATAATTTTAAATTAAAAATAATTTCTACCTCACATGAAGCTAATTAAACGTTTATAGGTATATTCAGAGTATGTAAATAAACACAAACTTTCTGTAGAGAAAATTTATTAACTCTAAAGGATTTGACAGGCTAATTCCTGACATTGGTAGTTTTGTTTTCAAGATACTGAATATCAGATACAGAACTAAGTATCTGAATAAGAAGTTTATATATATATATATATATATATATATATATATATATATAAACTTCTTATTCAGATACTTAGTTCTGTATCTGATATTCAGTATCTTGAAAACAAAACTACCAATGTCAGGAATTAGCCTGTCAAATCCTTTAGAGTTAATAAATTTTCTCTACAGAAAGTTTGTGTTTATTTACATACTCTGAATATACCTATAAACGTTTAATTAGCTTCATGTGAGGTAGAAATTATTTTTAATTTAAAATTATTTATATAGTTATGTATAATTGTAGGTGTATAAAATTAGAATATACATACACACACATATTCCAACTTATAAATGACATTGGTTAGTAGTAAAATGCTCACCAAGATAAGAAAAATCATAAGAACATTTTGTAGTATCTAGAGACAATTTTTTTCCCATGTGTCCTTTACATGAGTTAAAATAGTGAAACTTAGAAAGAATCTAGGTTGCTAAAAATTGCGAACTGTGAACACATACTGCAAGCTGGTAGGTGTGCTGCTAACACATATGGTCAGGTAGAGAAAGTATCTTGCAAACAGTGCTTTCTGGAGTTAAGAGTCTTGTCTCTGTTTCATCATTTCAGAGATAAAAAGACAGGAAAAAACTAAATGTCAATCAAGAGGATCTGCTCTGGATGAATGTCTGCTAGATGCTTGCAATTCAGGTAACAACATTTATGCTCATCAACTTGCTCTCAACAAATAGACTTGCAAAAAAACCTTGTAAATTAATCAGTCTTCTGTCATTATAACAAAATACCTGAGGCTAAATAACTTGTAAAAAAAAAAGAAGTTTATTTAGCTTACAGTTTTGGAGAATGAAAATCCAAAACAACAGTGCATCAGCTCTGGTGAGGACCTCCTGACTGCATCATCCAGTGATGATGGCTTCTTGGTGAGAACACATGCAAGAGGAAAAGATCATGAGTTCAGACAGGATACCAAACCCTGATTTAGGGGTCAGGCTTGATCTTTCAGTACAACTTGCTCTTCTGAGAACTAACTCATGCGTCCCACAAGAACTACCTTAATCCCTTCCAGGGACAGCCTCCTCAATGACCTCCCACTTTGCTGCAACTCTAAAAGTCCCCACCCCTCTTACATTGCCACACTGGGAGAAGCTTCTACCATGAAAGCTTGTGGGTATGAACCACATCCAGAGCTTAGCACCTTAGCAATACAAGCTACAGAATTATCAGGTGTCAATATTTTAAACAAAATCTGCTACAAAAGGTGTTGGGAAAATAATAAAATGTTACAATATTATGTAAACACATAAGCTTTCCTCTACTTTATTTGCTATGTTATGCAGATTTGCTGCATTGATAAAAGAATGTGAGTTTATTTTATTACTATCTCTTAAAGCCATCTGGCAAATATTCCAAATGAGTGATCAAATCCAAGGACACATGTTACTTATCCTGTATCTTAATGAAACTGTGTATACATAAATACCTTATTTAGAAATCATAATGGGTTGAATTGTGCTCCACCATATAAAAAGATATGTTGAAGTCCTGATCCTGGCAGAATATGAACTTATTTGTAAAAATTGTCATTGCAGATATAACTAGCTAAGGTGAGGTCAAACTGGAACAAGTGTGGGCCTTTCATCTGATGGGATCCTGTTTTTATAGAAGAGTTTATAAGGAGATGGACAGAGCCACCAGGGGAGATCATCATGTGATAATGGAGACTGAAATGGGGGTAATGCAGCAACAAGCCAAGGGAGAGGAAGCTAGGAAATAACAAGAACAGATCTCCTCAGTCTCAAAGGGAGCTTGGCCCTATTGTTGTCTTGAATTCTAACCTCCAGAATTGTGATTTAAAAAAAACAAACAAACATGTTGTTCTACGCCATCCAGTTTATGATATTTTGTTACAGGGGCTCTAGGAAGCTAATCCAGAGGTGAAAAGCAATGTGTTACAAAACATAGTATAATATATGAAGATGAACTTAGTTCCAGAAAATGGAAACATTTATAAAACTCAGAACAAGCATATTCTAAGAATACAATTTAAATTAGAAATAACGAGAATATACATTTTCATCATTTATATATTCAATTGAATTCAAGATGACCTGGCTTTAGAAAACAGGACATATATTTATTAAAGAAAATCTGAGTTTAAGGCAAAGGCAAAAAAGAGAAGAGTTGACACAAACACAATATTATAGGAAGACCCAAATTTCAATACAAAATTAAGATCGATTATGGTATGAATTACGAGAAGAAGTGATACTGTGAAGATCAGATGAGGGAAATACTCAGTGATTTAAAGTTTAGATAAGAAAGATACAAAAAATTTTAAAAACATGAAAACGGTCATCACAGGAGAATAGAATTTTGAATAATGAACAGAAACAACAATAACAGACATATTTGAAGATAATCTATGGAACTGAAGTAATAGACATAGAAATTGAAATAAATCAATGTATACAATAGAATAACATTTTTCAAAATTTCAGATAAATTAGGATTTGAAGAGAGAACACCTCTAAAGGAGACACAAAGAACTTTTATATGGATATTACATTAAAAAATCAGAAAACAATTTCAACAACATATTGTGAACATGCAAACTAATGTTGTATTAAAATAGAAAGAAAGGAAATTCTGAGTTTAGTCATTATAATATTTGGATTTATCCTTATACCATATACAGATATGAAATTGGATTAAGTATATGATTCCACTTTCTTTAGGTGTTGAGCATCAAAAAAGAGCAGAACTGATATTCCTGAGAGAAAGGAAGCCTAAAGTTGAAGTCTGTATTCAACATTGTTTTCTGACTGGAAGTGATTTCCAAACTGTGGAACAAAGAGGTAGATTCCATTCAAAAACTTTTTGCACTGGGCAAAAGAAATATATCCCAGACAGAGGAAGAAGCTGGAATTGGGATCAGAAAAGAGAATCATAATTTGCAGAGCAAATTACTAGAAAGGAAAACCTTCTTAAAATCTGCACCAGGGCTTCCCGCAGGTCCTTATCCAAATGCTCCTCTATGTAAATTGCAGAGCAGGATTCCCTGAATTAAAGGCAATGAAAACTTTTGGAGGGCTTAAATAAGAGAAATTTGAGAGGGTCATACTGCTGGAGAGATGCTAGAGGTTAAATCAGGTCGAAAACAAATAGATTTTTAAAAATAATTTGGATGTTCAGTTTAGCAGAAAGAGTATGTATGAGAATAAGTATAGCTAGAGTGAGGACTAGGACAAAAAATTATGGACAAAGCCAAGAAGCTCTGCCATGCATCATACATTCTGTTCCACATACAATCAAATTTGAAAGGCATGCAGATAAACAGAAAAATGTGACTCTTACTTCATAAAAAAGAAAGATTAATGAAAACAGTCTCAGTGATGATTCAGATGTTGGATTTGGTAGGACTTTAAGTCAATTTAATTATCTAGTACAAAAAGTGTCCAGAATGTAAGCAGATGGGGAACATAGGCAGGAAAAGGGGGAGGCTTTAAAAAAGAACAAATGGAAATCCAGACTAAACATTTCAGATGCTGAAATGAAGAACTCAATGAAAGCACTCAGAAGCTGACCAAATGTAGCAGAACATGTCAATAAACCCAAATGGAATCATAAAAAGAAAATGACATATAGTAGAAAAAGTATCCAAGATGAGAAATTTATAAATGATATAATTCATGCTTAATTGATATCCCAGAAAAGACAGAAAATGAATGGAGGAAAAAAATGTGCAAAAAGTAATGTGAAACACCTTCATGATTAATGAAATATATTAACCCTCAGATGCAAGAAGTATAGCAATCTCCAGACAACATAAATACAAAAAAGACATTAATGATGCCAAAAACAAAGCTAAGCCTAAAACAGAATTTAGAAAAGCTGTTCATCCCGTCTGGTGTGTGGTGCACATCTGTAATCCCGGTGGCTCAGTGTAGGGAGCTGCCTGGATAAACACACCTTTAAGTTCTGATGCTCTGGGGGCACTGAACAATTATTGCCTTCTGCAGTAACTTGGGTGTTACCCCAGCTCAAATAACAAGGCATGGCTGTAGGTGAAGGCATCACCCACTGGGGTTGAGTTACACTCACCTGTTCCTTTGCAATCCTACTCCTTCTGCCTTTTTTGGATAGAACATTCTAAGAAACAGAATCCTCTCAAATAAAAGCCCACTTCCAAATGTGCTTGCATGTGCATGCATGTGTGTTCTCTCTCTCTCTCTCTCTCTCTCTCTCTCTCTCTCTCTCCCCCCCTTCTCTTTCTCCCCTCAGCCTCTCATGACCTACTCTTGCCTCCCTTTGGGGATCCTGAGGCTGGGAGATGGGGAAACCATCCTGAAGTTTATGTAAAAAGTATTTTGCATCACCCTAAATTCATAAGAGTAATCTTAGTTCACCTGCCTGTGCTAGACAAGGGCAGCAGCTCAGGAGACTGAGGCAGGAGCATCACAAGTTCAAAGCCAGACTCAGCAACTTAGTGAGGCCCTATGCAACTCATTGAGACCCTCAAAATAAAAAATAAATAAATAAATAAAAGGGGTTGGGGATGTAGTAAGTGGTTAAGCACTCTTAGGTTCAATCCCTCTTACCAAAAAAAAAAAAAAAAGGCAAAGGAACATATGCCATAATTTTACAATTTTCATGTTCGTATGTATTCGAAAATTTTAGAAAGAAAAATGAATTTTAGAGATTAAAATGAGGAAATAATAAACTACAGCATCCTTTTATGTTCAAAACACTAGAAAAACTGGGGATAACAGGAACTTACCTCAACATTGTAAAAGCTATATATGCTAAGCCTCAGGCTAGCATCATTCTAAATGGAGAAAAACTGAAGGCATTCCCGCTAAAATCTGGAACAAGACAGGGATGCCCTCTCTCACCACTTCTATTTAATTTAGTCCTTGAAATACTAGCCAGAGCAATTAGACAGACAAAAGAAATTAAAGGCATAAAAATAGGAAAAGAAGAACTTAAAATATCACTATTTGCGGACGATATGATCCTATACTTAGAAGACCCAAAAGGGTCTACAAAGAAACTACTAGAACTAATAAATGAATTCAGCAAAGTGGCAGGATATAAAATCAACACGCATAAATCAAAGGCATTCCTGTGTATCAATAACAAAACTTCTGAAATGGAAATGAGGAAAACCACCCCATTCACAATATCCTCAAAAAAAATAAAATACTTGGGAATCAACCTAACAAAAGAGGTGAAAGATTTATACAATGAAAACTACAGAACCCTAAAGAGAGAGATAGAAGAAGATCTTAGAAGATGGAAAAATGTACCCTGTTCATGGATAGGCAGAACCAACATCATCAAAATGGCGATATTACCCAAAGTTCTCTACAGGTTCAACGCAATGCCAATCAAAATCCCAACGGCATTTCTGGTAGAAATAGATAAAGCTATCATGAAATTCATATGGAAAAACAAAAGACCCAGAA
>NW_026000229.1:32586598-32602625 GCF_001458135.2 Marmota marmota marmota
CAGTCATTAATATGGTATTATGTAAAAATGTGGATGTGTAACCGATGTGATTCTGCAACTTGTATTTGGGGTAAAAAATGGGAGTTCATAACCCACTTGAATCAAATGTATGGAAGATGATATGTCATGAGCTGTGTAATGTTTTGAACAACCAATAAAAAAAATGAGGAAATAAAAAAGTAATCAGGAATTAAAAATTGCAAACATTTTATTATGATGAGGTTTTGGAAATGGGGAGACTTTCTAAGTGGTCTTCTTAGATACATTTGCCCATCCTTGTTGACTGCAAAGCAGTCAGGGTACACACTCCTTGGTATATAACATGGGACTTAAAATCAGCATACTATAGTGACACAGCCACATCAATTTTTACAGCGGCTCAATTCACAATAGCTAAGCTGTGGAACCAATGTAGGTGCTCTCCAACAGATGAATGGATAAAGAAAATGTGGTACATATACACAATGGAATATTAGTCAGCCATAAAGAAGAATGGAATTATGGCAGTTGTAGGTAAATGCATAGAACTGGAGATTATCACACTAAGTGAAATAAGCCAATCCCCAAAAACAAAAGGCTGAGTGTTCTCTCTGATATGCAGATGCTAACACACAATGGGGGTGGGGAGAGAATAGAAGTTCATTGGATTAGATAAAGAGGAATGAAGGGAAGGGAGGGGAGAGGGGAATAGAAACAACAGTAGAATGAATTGGACATAACTTTCCTATATTCATATATGAATATATGACCAGTATAATTTCACATTATGTACAACAGCAAGAATGGGATCCTAATTAGAATAAGTTATACTCGATGTATGTATAATACGTCAAAATACACTCTACTATTATGTATATCTAAAAAGAACAACAACAAAAAAGAAACAAAATCACTAAAAAGGAAAAAATAATAAGTAAATGTGGAAAATGGTTCAATATTGGAAGTGGAAGACTCTCTGTAACTGGCCATACCATGTGAAAATGAGGATGGAAGAGATATTTTCTGAGTGTGTGGTCAAGCTGTTGCTATCACCTTGACCAAATGTAGCAGAACATGTCAATAAACCCAAATTATACCAAATTAATTTGTGAGTAGGCTACCATGGTGGGCAGTTTCTCACAGAAACTCTTGGACTTCAAATATAGTCTGGTATTTAGTTAATAGTAATGTATCATGTTGCACCCCTTGCCCGCAAGGAAGACGCAACACTCAGGAATCTTCTTTCAGCAGCAGTTTATTTCAGGCCCTTGATAGTTCTTCTTCTCTCCCTCGGATGCCCCTCCCAGCCTTAATAAAGCATCTCAAGCCCCAATGCAAAGCAGCCACGTGGAGCTTTCTCATAGGGTGATGAAAAGTCATGCGCCAACTCTCCCAAATAAGGAGTTGTTTGTCACAGACCACAGCGGAGCCAGCGCCATCTTGTAATGGCGACCATAATTTGCATAAACGGCAGAAGCGGCTCACCACAGTATCAATGTCAGTTCCTTAGTTTTGAGGAGGGTCCTATGTTAACAAGAGGTATTAACAATAGAAGACAGTATATGGGAACTCCATTATCTTTATAAGTCTTCTGTGAAGGTAAAATTATTCCAAAATAAAAATGTATTTAAAAAAAAATATGGGCTTATTCTTGTTTCTATGGAGACAAGAGAGGTATACCAAGTGACTCATTTTCCCCAGCACCCTTTTTCTTCTCTTAACAAAAGACACTAATTGAAGTGAGTAAAGTGAGAGACAAAATCCAACAAACAATTAAGAAGATGAGTATATTCAATGCACTGCAATTGAGAGATGTTCATCGATGAAGAGGAATCACTCAAAGAAAAGGAAAAATGTGAGCTTCAAGATAGGCAGGAAGATTGGGTGTTGTGAAATCGTGGACACTGAGTCTTCTACTAAGGGTAGGGAGAAATTTTATCTTTGAATATGTGAGTGGAGTGCAAGGTGATCCCTCTGGTTAGCTGCTTCGCAGAACATAACCGGGTTGGGTAATTTCTTATCCATAGCTTCTTTTCAGGATCACGTGGCTCAGGTAAATTCCATGTTGATGGGGAATTGCCTGCTAAAGATGCTCCCTAAAATCCGTCACTTTCTCACAAGATTTTGAAGAGGGAGTGCAATGGGATGACCAAGTTTCATTTCAAAGTTCTTGAAAGCCTTTCTAAGCAGAGCAGGGAATGATGAACAGGACTAGGATTCTAAAAGAAAGGGCTCTCCTAGGGAATAAAATGGCCAACTGATTTATTTTACACCACATCTCCCACAAGGAGGAAGGATCAGTTTTTGATGGTTATATACCATCTACTTAATAAAATATTAAATGGAAGGATGTGGTAAGGAATGAAGACTAAAGAGGCAGAAAGAAAACAGAAAGCATGAAGTGCTGAGGGTAGACAGGAAGAGGTAGACAATGCTGCTGAAAAGTTTGGAGCATGAGGGAATGTGTTGGGGAGGAAAGGTATGTTTCAGCAAAGTTCTTAAGAAACAGTATTTAAATCCCTCATAATAACCTTCAGATATATGCATAATGTTGAATTGCATTTATTTATTGACCTATTTATTTTTGTGGTACTGAGATTGGCACTCTACCACTGAGCCTCATCTGAAGCCTTTTTCATTTTTTTTATTATTATGAGACAGAGTCTCACTAATTTGCTTAGGGTGACCTTCAACTTGTAATTCCCTGCATAACTTCCAGAGTCACTGGGATGACAGGCATGTGTCACTGGATCCAGCTAAAATTTATTTTGAATTATTTATGGCTATTGGTCTGTTTTTCTTGAAACAGCATTGTTCTGCAACTGAACGACATGAGGCTGGATTTCTTAAGATATGCATAAGAAACTATCCATATTTATGTTACTTATATTAGGGCTTAGCTCACTTGGTCTCACCCTTGGATTCTCATTAGAATCACCTGGGAACCCAAAATACTGAAGCCTGGGTTCCAGTATCAGAGATTCTAATTGGATTGATCTTGAAGTAGCCCTATACTCAGTATTGTAAAAATTCCTTCAGTAATTCTAATGCACAAGCAAAACTGAGAACTGCCAAAAACTAGGTGGATGCTAAGCTGACCGTAATGAATAACCCAATTCTTCCTTCAAAATCATTGGTTGTTCTGTTTACCTGAAGTTAGGAGCTATCCTCTGATACTTTCTTAATAAAGTAACTGCCACCTTGGCAAATATATGTGAAAGTGGACACTAACAGAGCACATCTTTCAGATTTCCATTTCTCTATTAGCCATTTCTGTCCAGTCCCTCACTAACCCCAATTTCCCACCATCAAGATCATGCTGAGTAACACAAAAAAAGGGGATGCGTCAAGGGCAGACAGCTTCACTTCAGTAACGTGTGGATTCCCTAAAAATAAAGCTTCGCTTTTAACTAAACAAATAAGCACTTTACAGGCAACTTGTCAAGAGAGTGGGTAATGCATAAAACAAGGTTGAGTCGTACATCATAATTATATAGTACTTATCTTACTTCTTTAATAAGGACTGGAAATACCCAATCGCATTTTATGTGATCTTTTTGACTCTGTTTAAAGAGAAGCCATGAAACAGATGGATGTCCTGCTGACAACCACCCAGGAGGCCGGCTTCTGAGAGACAAGTGGAAAGCTGAAAGCAGTTTCAAAGTGATGAGGGGGAGGCAGCAGCACAAATCCTATTAACGAATAATGGGATTTGTACATCTCCAGCACCTGCAAAGAGGAACTCTCCTGCATGACTTTTTTTTTATTTTCTTTTTTTTTCTTTACTATTTGTTTTCACTTAAAAGACTATTAAAATCGCCTCTACCCTTGGATTAGAGCACATCATCTCATTGTGCCCATTATCAGCCACAATAAATAGATTGGTGCTCAGAGATTCAGGCATTTTAATTGCCCCTGTGCACTTCTCTCATGTAGTAAAAAGAAAATATCAACTTTTATGTTTCCCCTTTGATATGGTCTATGTATAGTGGTGGCACTTTATTCCCCTGAAGACCCACTCTCTGGAAAAGAACAAATAGTCTGATGATACTGTTTGCCTTTAAAGAAAATCAATAGTTAAACTTAAAAAGTGATCTCACTTGAAGAAAAACATAGAAGCTTCTTCAACATACTAAGCAAGTACACCTGGGCAGCAGTTTGTATCTTTTAGTTATTAATGACCCCAAAGGGAAATGTGATGGAGAATGGCCTGAATATAATGGTGGAGAGACTTTAGTGACCTGCTGTAGCTACACCCAAACTCACAGTTTGGCTGTACTGCATTCTGGAAAGAACCTAGATATTCATGGGAAAAAATATAGAATTGAGACTTGGTTCCATCACTTACAAATTGAGGGACCCCAGGCAAGTGATCTAATTTATCTGTGTCCCATTTTCATAAAACACAAAATAAAAATAACAGAATCTATTTTATTATTTTTACATGGATAAGAGGCATGGTATGTAGAATACCAAGCAAACCAAGTATATTTTCCGCCCTAGCACCATGTTCTTCTCCATATTATACAAGCAATTCCAAAGGTTTTGCGGTCTTTTGTCAAAGACTATTTATCAATTATTTTTGTTAGTGGAGAATTTCTTTGAAAATGGTATAAAAACTGAATGCTCCCAAATTTATGTGTACATGATGCTTTGCATAAAAAAAATAGTTACAATACTCTGTCACAGAGCAACTCTTCTATCTTCCAAATCTTATAAAAATAATTTTTCAGAAAATGCCCTGGGTTCTGTTCCTAGAGAAGGTACTGAGGACAAGATCAATAGATATGATTTCCATTCACAATGAAATGTTCAATAGTCTCCCCTTGAATTAAGAGGAAAGGGCAATCCAATGATTTCCCTAGGATATAGTATTGGAAATGTGATTTGTAGCCCTGTTTGCTAGAATTTAGAAGCTTAAAAGTATAGGAATGACAGAAACGTCCCTGAAATTACCAGCCTTCAGTGCATGATCTTTATGCTGGGAATGTGATGTTTCTCTTTTGATCAATGTCTTTCTGACACTGAGGCAAAATTTTTGATATGTAATGCTATGAGTAAAGTCTTCATTTTTATAGTCACATTTATTTACCAGAATTTCAGCATAATGAAGTTTAAAAAATGAGATTATCTGGTCTATAAAAGGCAAGATTAATCAATCTCTCTCTCTTTAGATATATTTAAGAAAAAATAAACTGAACCAATATGTAAGAATTGATACAGTAGATGCAAAATATAATCTTTTTGGTTGCTGTTGTTTGGAAAAAGGACTTCTCAATGTCACTTTTATCTAACCATAAAGACCAAGGCTGGTCCATACAATGGCAAGTCATAGCTAGAATTGAGTTCTGTAACATACAACTTGCATCCAGTTACCATTCTTCTTTTGCATTTCTGTTTTTCAAATATGGAGTCGAATTAAGTAAACTAGGGTGTGTGGCATCTACATAGACTAAAGGAAAAAATGTAATTTTTAGCCAATTCTTGGAAATGTAAAAATGTCTATACTTGTTTAGCTTCATAACCAGCTAGTCTGGACCATCTGTGGAATAGCATGGTATGTTTTTGTCAACAGGCTGTGTATGGTGCTGATGTAAAGCATAGACATCTCTGTTTCTTCTTATGTACAATTATGAATATGTTACTTTTTCTGCATTGTTAACATAGTTTTAATAAGAGCATATGTTTATTAGTTACTATTTAGTCCTTGAACAAACAGGACTTGTGGTAAATACGAAGAGTTTACTATTTGCTTTTAAGCAGTCTTCAGTCTAATAGAAGACAGAAATGTTATGTAGAATTATAATAAATATTCATAGCTGTTCCAATATGGTATAGATATCCTATTTAATTATTTTTCCCTTTGTTTTTCATTCTGACTTCTGAATCTTTACTTCTCTCAAATCAAAATAATACTTTATAACTAAAAAGCATATCAGTTCAAATTATATTTGCAAGAGTGTTCCATTTAGGAGCTCTTATATAGCATTTAAAACATGGGTATGTAGAAAGGTCAGCATTGGTTTGACAGTCTTTAGTTAAATATTTATAATGAACACGAGTAATATACCAAACAAAGTAATTTCCTCCTCTTTATGTCCAATTTCTTTCTGGTTCTCTAAAACATAGCTTAACTAGTCTGCTATTATACTTAGTTCTGAGATTTGGATTCTCCATAATGCACTCATTATTTTAAACAAAACCTCAATATTCCCCTATAATACCTTAGGGAAACCATAGCTATCTTCAGAATAGATTACATTTGTAGAATCAATTCTTTTCTGTGTACCTAACCAGACATTTGAAGTGTATATCAGGTCAGCCTTCATCAAGTCTGCTACTCCATCTCTTTCATTAATAAAAACTGACATTTCAAATTTCAGCTGTTATGTACCTAAACAGATATGCATTGTAGAAATAAAAGAGCCATGCAGATACATCCTGTTTCCATTCTGTCATGTGGGGATTTCTAAAATGATTGCATTGTATTTAGCTTCCTAAATGTGATTGTGATTTTTTTTTCCCATCCTCTCAAGCATGTTAATAGCAAGAAGGTGGTGTTCATCTACAAATTTAAATTCTAGAGAAACATCAGCAGATGCTGGATCAGTAATGTGTGATCAGTTCTTGACCTTTTGCCTTCCCTGTGGAATTTCATTAATTTATACGTAGATTGTGAAAAGATCTGTTTGCAAAAATTCACGCAACAGCTCCATGGAATTGCATTCTTCTGGGAGGCGACGTAACTTTGCAAAGGTGACATTAGTGGTGGTAGGTTAAGTTCATAAATAATGAATTCAAAGTATAATATAATAAATACCAAAGTGAGTACAAAAATTGCTAGAAAGTTTCAAAAAAAAAGAGTTATAAGACAATCATGGACTAGAAATAATTCAACTTTCATTCATATGTTCATTCATTCCACAACATATTTTGCCTATGATATGGCAAGCAATAAAGGAGTTAGGTGGGGCATTTAGTTGCAAAATCACATACTACAGTAATGAGGGGACCACTATAAAGTAATCAGAAGCACAGTGTACAAAAGCCTATAAGGAAGAAAACAAGTTGTGGGAGAATATAGGAGCAGCAAGCAATTTATAATTTATCCAAGGAGAACAAGCGGAAGTGTCCACAAAGGAGATATGAACACTTACAATGTAGAGGAAGTGGGCAAAGAAAATATTAGCTCAGAGACAAAACCGCATAGGACATGTCCCCCAAACAGAAATTATCCAGGATGGCTAGAGCACATACTGTGAAGAAGTGTGGTAAAGATGAAAGCCGAATGGTTTCAGGGCCTTGTATTCTGTATTAGAATTTGCTTTTAGTCAGTGGGAACCAGAAAAGTTTTAAACAGAGAAAAATCTATGATCAAAGTAACACTTTACAAAAACACTTTGTGCACAGTAAGAATGGTTGACAATGGGTAGACGAGCACTTTAACACCATTTAGAAGGCTATTACAGAAATCTGGGCAAAAAAAAAGAATATGAAATATGATTATGGTAATGGCAGAATGAATGAAATGGATGAATCAAAAGATAAAGGATAATAAATTTGATGGCTTCTGAAATGCACAAGTTGAGGTAGAAGGAAATGTTAATGCTTATGTTTTGGCAGAATAACAGGTTAATAGGTAGAATGATTTAATGAGATAGAAAAAAATTAAAAACAAAGTGGGAAATTTTAAACAAATTGAGTTTTTAGTAATAATATAATCATCTAGAAATTATTTCAATGGCAATTAGATACTACGGTCAGGAGTTCAAAAAGAGAACTAGGCTGGAAATGGTTTTGGAAATAAGGAATATGATCCTCCTTTCATTCAAAAGGTAGTGAGAACAGGATCGAGGTTTAAGAAGCTGGCTTACGAAAATGACCTGTGAAAGGAACATTGAAGAATGTGGAGTCACAGAAGGCAAGGAAATATCAATAGCATATAATCAACCATCTCTAATTATATTTATGGTTTCTATACCATTAGGAGAAAAATTATCATTGGAAAAACAACAAAATTATTAAAGGTGATTACTCTAAGAGTCATTTTGATGGACAGATGTGCATGATAAATGGGGAAATAATGACAGAAAGGGCCACACTTTCTAGAGATGTTCAAATCCCTGAGTGATGGATAACATGTTTAAAGGTAGAACTACTTGAAAGGCCAGGAAGGGTAAGAGGTGCAAACCATGCATAGAGGCAGGGTACTTTAACAGGTAAAACAGTGCATGAAGAGAGAGATTCAGTCTTTTCTATCTTCATTCATACAACTGTCCCTGCAACTCCCGCCTCTTTATAGAGATATGAATTCTTAAGTTCTCTGGGAAAACAGCTTATAATGTATACAATTTATCCAAATACAGGCTACAAGGCAAATCAGGAGTAAAAGCTGGTTTGGAAACTACAGTTCTGTTTGTTTGTTTGTTTTGGTAGTAGGGAATGAAACCAGATGCACTTAACCTCTGAGACATATCCCCAACCCTTTTTATTTTTTATTTTGATTCGGGGTCTAATTAGTTTGCTTAGGGCCTCACTAAATTGCTCAGGCTTGTTCTGAACTTGCAATCATCCCGTTTCAGCCTCCTAAACCCACTGGGATTAGAGTTGTGAGACACTGAGCCCAACCTAAAAACTATGTTGACAGAATTTCAAGTTAGTTGGGAAATGCTGAATATGAAAGTTAAATTCCAAAAACAATATAATCTCAAATATAGGAAAAATTCAGGAATATGGTAAAGATTAGGACTCTTCTGGTAGGAATTTATATCTGAAGTAAGGGCATGGATGTCACCAAGAAAGGAGAGAGCAGAGAATGATGTGAGAAATACCTCAAGGCAGAACTATTGGAATGCCTTAGTTAAAGGGTTAGATGAAACCAAAATGGTTCTTAGAAAAATAGATCATGATAAATCGAGGAAGAATCCATATCAACTGAAAGAAGACAATACTTTAAATTAGAGCAATGATTAAAAGTTCAAATGAAACAGTCAAAAGAATGAGGGGTAAATTTGGACCTTGAGAAATTGTTAGAGACCTTAAGACATAATTGTGGTTAAAACATCAAAGAGTAAGGATCATGACCAGATAGTAATACAAGCCTTACTAATTGAGGAAGAGATAGAGAGCAG
This sequence comes from Marmota marmota marmota, assembly GCF_001458135.2. NCBI lineage: Eukaryota > Metazoa > Chordata > Mammalia > Rodentia > Sciuridae > Marmota > Marmota marmota. Next base: position 32,595,709 of record NW_026000229.1, read on the forward strand.
AAGTTCAAATATGTGTTTCTAGATGCTTCTGTATTGCCTACAGAGCGTACTAAAATAATACTTATAAATGCTAGGGGATAATTGCTGAACTATATTTATATAATTGATAAGAGAGCAGAAAGTCAAAGATACAGCTGGAGACATTAGTCTAAGAGAATAAGAGATATAGATTAACCTCACAAAACAGTGTGAGAAAAATAGAGAAGAGGAAGTAATGAGTGATTTTTAAAAAGGAGATGAAGGGAATTAAATTAACTTCTTTAAATAGAAAGAAAAATTGCAGATATAGTGAGTTTGGGCTTCAGCCAAGAGAACAAAATTTGTTCCTCACAATGTTGGAGACATTTATGTAGTGAATGAAGTAACCATCTCTTGCCTAATGAAGGTCCTCTGGATGGTGTGTGATTCTCGAGCATAGTTCAGCAATATAGGGACTCAGAAAGATGATTAAAATATGGAAATGAACATATAATTAGAAAGTTGATATTGAGAATAGTCTAAGCATAAGAAGCCAGAGTGGTGGATTCCCCCTGTATACATTTTAGACTTTAGATAATACAACTGCCCCTAAGTGTCACAGGGGACTAGTTCCAAGACTCCCTATGAATAACAAAATTCATAAATGTTCAAGTTCCTTATGTAGAGTGGCACAGTAATTTGCATATAATATATATATAATCTTTCATATACTTTAAATCAACCCTAGATTACTTATAACACTCAATATAATATAAATGTTATATAGATCATTGATCTGTATTGCTCAGGGAAAAATCAATGTAAAAAATGTCTGTACAACTTCAGTATAGATGCCATATTTTTCTGAATACCTTTTACCTGTGGTTGGTTGAATCCATGGATACAGGACCACAGGTATCAAAGGCTTTCTATACATAATTATTTTATGTATAGAATTTTTAAAGCAATTTTTATTTTTTTTCTAGGATATTCTTCAATATCTAATTTTCCTAAGGATATTCTCAACTTTATATGTACAGATGAGATATAAAATTGGTATTTGAGATGCTTACTATCACAACAATTACAGAATTCTGCCTCTCTTAATAGAATTGGAATTAATGGACTGTATGATACATGGATTTAAGTGAAAAACATATGCCATCTGTCCCTCGTCTATCTCTTTATTGGATTACCTGCAAATCACTCATGTGTGGTTAAGAAGGATATATAGCCTCTCCAGTCCATAAAAGCAGTTTACAATTTATCAGATGGTCATAGATAGGCAGGCAGCAGCTTTTCTCCTGTTGGCAAAACTCAACACTGCTTTCACCTCCAGAATAAAAAAAGTCAAATAAATTTTTCTCATATGGATGTGATCAGGACATGAAATCCAAATACTTTGTAAGTTAATATTGATGCTCCGTTTCTTTTCAACAACCACTCCTAAAAGGGGCATGAATTGTGCCTTTATTCTTACACTGGCAGGGCCCATGGTTATTGAGTATTTTCTCTGTGCCAGCCAGTCTCCTAGATGAAACAGTGCTACAAGGGTGATCAACATTTGCAGCACCTCTGTCTCATGAAAGGACCTTGTTGAAATGCAAAGTCTGAGGCCCTGCCCATACTGGATATGAATCTGAACTTTAATGAAAGTCCTGAGTGACTCAAATTCAGAGAAATGTTTGAGATGTATATCTTGGTAAATGTTAGCAGAGAGGAAAAAAAAATTGCTGCGCTACACATATACTCATAGAAGGACCATAGAAGACTCAGATACGGCACCAGGAAGAATAATTCACCAGGTTTTTATTCTATACAGCATCTTTGAAGTTAGGAGAACTCTGGCTATTCAAAATATATGCCAGTAAGAAGGCTCAAAATAGAAAATAGACCACCCACATACTCTGTTGTGGCTCTCCCCTGCCCCTTTGCAAATCATACTAAAATGTTGCAACTTAGAAACATTTTTTTAGATTTTGTTTTAATTTATGATCCCTACTTTTTATTTATAAATTTATTTTACCTCATTACTGTTTCACTCCTTAAGTCCCCCAATCCCAGATCTCTACAACCTATTGGAAGTTACTTTTGAGTTATGTTCTAATTGCCTCTAGAAAGCATCAATTTGTCCTTCAGAACATAAAAGTGGATTAGTGATTTCCAGAGAGGCAACTCCAAGCTTTTTCCTGTCCTCATTTCATCTAATCCTTGTTCACTTTAGGTCCAGAATCCATTATACTTCACCTCTGGCAATAGAATTTGTATTTGATTTGGCGATTAAATTTGTATTTGATTTTCTCTGGATCCTTTAAAATCTCCACTAAATAATGTCATCAAAAATGGTTTAGTGATTTAGTATTCTGCTAAAAATCACTACTAGTAGTAACAGTGGTAACAAATACCACCACTGCTTACATTTACAGAACATTTTTTATATACCAGGCCCTGGGCTCAGCTTCTTATATGAATTTTGATCTCATGAACAAATTATTTATAACTATTAGCTCAATTTTATCACTATGAATCCAGTGCCCAAAGAGAAGCTAAATGCAGAGTTGGGGTTGTGGCTCAGATGTAGAGTACTCACCTACCATGTGTGAGGCACTGGGTAGCTTCAGCACCACATAAAAATAAAATAAAGACATTGTGTCCACCTTTAACTAAAAAAAATAAATATTAAAACAAGAAGAGAAGCTAAACGCATTGCTTAACACCTTAAAACTGGCAGCTAGAGATCACATGCTGATACTTCAAACTTACTTGAACTTGATGGCTCTATCATTGTGAAGAGGATTTGAAAAAAATGAACAGTAGTAAAGATGCTAATACATGTGTTATGTTTGGGAAGAAGTCACTCAAGAAATAAAATTTTCTTATACCTATGCAAATCTCTGTTTGATGAAATATTAAATTATAGGGATTCTGATCAATTTTGAATTTTCAAAAGGTAAGACCATGTTTAGGGAAGTAACAGCTCCTCAAATTCAAGTCAATGACCTCTAGTAAAGAGAGAGTTTCTAGTTTCTGTGTTTGAGCTTCTTGGTCTTTTGGCAAAGGTTTGCTGAAAGGTTGTTCTACTGTGGGACTACTCTATCTCAGCTCCCTTCCTCCATCTGTCTTTATTTCCCTGGAATATGTACACTTTAACTCCCTTACCTGTCTGAATTCCCAGCTATGAAGCACTAAGTATTTTTTTTTCCTGATAATGAAGCCCTTCTACATAAAGTCCTGCCATGATTGCAGCTGGTAAATGGTGTGCTGGGCCCAAACCAAGCATCCTTTTGCAGATTTACTTGTCTGTTGATTTTTCAAATCTTTTTCAACCTCTATTTTCTATTTAAGCAATAAGGTTACATAAACGGGTGGTGAGTGTGACTCTCAGGGAACAACAAAGATCCATGAAAAAAAGAGAAGTCAGGGAAGCAGAGCCCCTCCCCCCCCAAAGAGCACAACAATAACCTTTCTCTGCAGAATGGAGGGTTTCACATTATTACTATTGCAAAGAATTCATGCTGACAAACCAAAGTGGCCAGTGAGAAAAGAGGCTTGGCTGGAATCCACTGAAGTGACCCTGAAATCCTGGAGAGTCAAACTAAAACACCATTTCTACTCTGAATGCTCAACTGAGTATGCCTCAATCTTTTAGAAATTCAAACTAATGAAACTGTATGATAAATTTGCTGCAGATACTGAAAATTATGCTTGTTTTATTTCTATTCTCTGTTATTTTTTTATAGTGTTAAAAAGGGAAGAAGACCCAGCTGTGCTTTCTTTTTCCCCTCCATCTTCTCCAATTCCACACAAAAACATCTTGTTAGTGTCAGTAGAACAAGGCCATAATGTCTAGAGTCTGCAACAAAGAAGCATGCAAAAAAGACAAAGAAAACTGCAGCATAAAAATGAAGAGTTGTAAAGGAAAGACAGTATTGATCTGGAACTATATTTTTTTTAAAGTCTTTTTTTCCTCTAGTTCTTTTGTCTAAACTATAGTTGAAAACACTTTAAAATCCTTCCTCCCTAAACCTATTATTAGAATATTTGTAGGCACATTTCACAGATCTTCTGGAATGCTAAAGAGGCCACATCATGGCCAAAGTCAGGTTAAGCAAGTCTGTCTACTGGACAGTTGAGTTGTGTCCCTCTACAGCCATAGTCTTGAATAAGTCTTCCTGCCTGTTTAACATTGTAGGGGCAATTTTTCTTGGCAGATTCCAGATATTTTTGCTCTTTTCTTACATCTGTGATTTTAATGTCATATGCATCATGTGGTGTCATCAGATCCATTGTAAACAACGTTTTGGTTGCTCAAACAAAACATTCACAAAAACCCTAATACATTACTATCCTCAGAGACTCCCCTTGTACCCATCTCCAAGCCCCTCCAAGCAATTGCTCTTCCTTACAACATTCTCTTTTTCTTGTATTCTTGTTTTGCTATCAAAATTGTCTTCAATAAGTACTATATTATAAGCCAACCACAGTGGCTTACCTATATCTTACTTAATTTGACAAAAATCTGGTCCTGTGATATATATTCTCAAGATAGGAGGTATGATGGTAAGTTTTATGCATTATTTTATCAGAATTCTAACCTCTCACTCTAACACCAAATCTCAATTGCTTAATGCAGATTCATTTTCCCAAACAATGAAACCTCATGTCTCCCATTGGCATATGCTTGGAAAAACGTCCTCCAATTATTGCTTTTCTTCCCTAGTCCATGTCGCTCACTTTGTGGTTGATAATACTGCAAATCAAATAGCAATCAGAATAATGAGCTGCCACCAGTTGGAGTCATAGTTGGTGCTACATATTGTCAAAGATTGTTCACACTAATCAACTAATAATGACATCGCTGCTTCTATCACGCTAAACAAAATTCCCTCCGTTGTGCAACACAATTACTCCTAATAACCTCTGAAACCTTTGCGTGCTTAAGGAGCCTGTTTCAGAGATCATCTGGAGACCTATCAGAGAATAAGCCAGGGAAGACAGAATCTACCAGATGGAGATTACTCTTTAGTAATTAACTAGACATTGCTCCTTTGGGTCCATAACATTTTCTAACATCATGAGGCATTTCCTTTAGCATAATGATGTGTCTATATTAATATATTAGATTGGGAGCAGATAGGAGATAGTGTTAAATATTAAACATTTTGTACATGAATTATATTATTAATAGCCTTTCTTGAGTTTAAAAAAAAGCATGCTAAAATGACACTCAACAAACAAATTTAGAGGCATTAATATTAAAGAGGAACCAATGAATTCAGACTCATGACAAAATGCATATCTGTTCATTTCTCATGGGAGATACACCTTCATGATTATTAATGCAGTAGTTAAAGATTTACTTTGAAATGGAGAAGCTGAAAATACCTGGAGTAGAGTTAGAAAGAAATCACACTTTCAAAGTGTTGAGGATTCACCCCCTTAGAGGATCTTCTCTTCCCATCCTGGGGACTAGTCTGCTCAGAGGTGTGAGGTCAGATGACAAATGAGCTGTGACATCCTCTGTGACACTGACATTGTACATCTTATTTTAGGAAACATTTAAGATGAGAGGGGAATTCTTTTGGAGATGGTGAGTTTCATTAGGTTAAAGAAGCCATCCCTCCATTTGTCACTGTTAAAATTTGTGGTGAAAAGCGTAAAAACACAGTTAGGTTGGAGCTGAATGGATTCTGACAGGCTGACAGACAGCTGCATTTTGCTGGTTTTGAAATGCAGATTTGGAGGTGATACAATATGGTGTCATTATTTCAGGCCTTATAAGGCATTTTGTCTATGTGACAGCTGCTTGCCTCAAGGTCATTTTACTAATGGCCCAAGGTGAGGGCCTGAGTAATGCATGAAACTCTGCCTTAATTAACTCTTTCATACTAGCAGAGAATTTACAATATTCTCATCATAGTTACTTGGAATATTTTAGAGGAATTGTTACCTTGACTCTAAAAACTTCTCCTCTAGGGGAAAATTTAGATTCTAGCAATCTCGCCCAAAGGAAAACATTAGGGATGATGAAAAGATGTTTGAGAGATGCCTGAATTATCAAAGGTGTTCATCTGAGGGTCTATTGCCCACAGATACCAGAGCTCTAACTGAATTAACATATTCATTTCTTTAAAGCAACCATAGAGGGAGTAAAGTTATTTTCTCTTAAGTGTAGGAAACTTGGCAATCTTATGTAGCTTGTTCTAGAGCTTTGCAACTCGGGGTGTGGTCCTTGGACCAGAAGCATGAGCATCCTCTGGGAGCTTGTTAGAAATGAAGAATCTCAGAACCTCCGACAAACCCAGAGTTAGAAGCTACATTTTAACAAAATCCCCAAGGGACTGTTTTACTATTAATTTTGACACTCTGCTAGTTCACATAGTTAATAAGTGACAGAGACTGTTTTCAGATCCAGCTTGGATTAATAGCATAGGTGCCGCGACCCCTTGCCGGCAAGGGAAAACACGACACAGGATTCTTCTTTCAGCAGTTTATTCAGGACTTGATTCATGTATCATCTTCTAGTGACCCGTCGCCGAGCGCCCAAGCACAGCCTAATAAAGCCTCCAGCATACCAATCTTAAGCTGCCACGTGGACCTTTCTCATAGGGTGGTAAGGGATTGCGTGCCAATTCTCCATATTAGGAGTTGTTTATCACAGGCCACAGTGGAAGCCGGCGCCATCTTCTAATGGCGGCCACGGTCTAATTAGAACGGCTCACCACAGTTCCCCCTTCTGTTTTATAAAACAATGCAGGCGAAAGTAGAGGTCCTATCCCACTGTGCAGAAGTGGCTGCAATGTATGGTTCAGTCCCAAGGAGGCGCCTTCCCCAGACCTGATCCCATATCAGCCGACGCCTTTTTTCGTAGGGCGGGGCGTGGATGTCAAACCCGCATGCAATAGGAGATGCTTTCCTTGAGGTCCGTTGAGGGATCACTCAAGTGCAGTGCCTTGCCT
>NW_026000229.1:32606948-32611036 GCF_001458135.2 Marmota marmota marmota
GAAAGTGAAAGTACAAAAGCCCCACTCTCTCCTTATTTACAGGGGAGCGTCCTTTTTTCTGCTCTCTCTTTATTTACAGAGAGAGCGCCCTGCTATTTGCTTGCGGATTCCCACTTACCTGGGAACTTACTGGTGCACCACCCTGACTGCTGAAAGTTCTGGATCCTGGGTTCGAGGAATATAATTCCCCATCCGGGCCACCAATTGCCGCGACCCCTCGCCGGCAAGGGAAAACACGACACAGGATTCTTCTTTCAGCAGTTTATTCAGGACTTGATTCATGTATCATCTTCTAGTGACCCGTCACCGAGCGCCCATGCACAGCCTAATAAAGCCTCCAGCATACCAATCTTAAGCTGCCACGTGGACCTTTCTCATAGGGTGGTAAGGGATTGCGTGCCAATTCTCCATATTAGGAGTTGTTTATCACAGGCCACAGTGGAAGCCGGTGCCATCTTCTAATGGCAGCCACGGTCTAATTAGAACGGCTCACCACACATAGGGATCAAGCCTCACCATTTGTTAGCATACGAATTGTTGTTGTTTGTTTGTTTATTTTGTTTTCACACATTTGCTCCTCCATGAGATGTGAACAGGAAAGGACTCATTTGATGCAGGGGCAAAGCTGGCTCTAGGTTAGATCTAATCAGATCCCCTGCCCTCTCCAATATCAAATTTTGATGCTACTGATATCTCAAGTCACTAAAACACAGTGTTCAGAACTAGAGGTTGGAAGAACAGCTCTACCAAGTTTTTTGTGTTAAGAATTTTGTGTGTGTAGGTGTGAGTCGCTGTGTGTAGGAGTCATGATTATAAACACAAAGAAATAAAATGCTAATTGCAATATTTTAATGCATCATTGAATGGGATATTGAAGATGATTGAGGGTTGGGATAATTGAAAACTGCCTGACAATTCAGCAGACCTTGCTGTGTGCTTTCTGCTTTTCTTACCAGTCATAATATCTTCTTTTCTTTTGCTCTCTGCCTTTTGTCTTTCTTCTTTCTCCCATTCTAATGGATTTGTTTAGATTTTGAGAAACATTTCCCACACCTATTTACATACCAGTCCTAAACACTGGGCTAGAGTCTATTAAGCATTAGGCTTGCAGACGTTATGTATTTTTAAATTGTAGCTTTTACTCAAAGACAACAAAAGTTCATGATGTCAGTGGTACCTTTCATTTAAAAATAGTTATAGATAAATGTGAATTGAAAAATATCTGGGCAGCATCATTCTGAATATACTAACTATTTGACTTTAATTCAATTCTTTTTAACTTTAAATAAAATTTTACATAATATTTGTTTTTTCTTGAATGAAGTAAATAATTTCAACTTGTTTTATAGTTGAAACATGATTTGACACTATATCTGTACAATTTTTTCACAAGACAGTTCAGGTCTATTTAAATAGAAGTTTCTATTTTCCCTTATTACATCAACAATTCCAAGGAATGGTTATTTTTAAAATTAAATCACAGTGTGTTCCTAAATAAAATAGGTTCAGAAGGGAAAAAGCAACTTAGCACCATCTCACATCTGAACCCAAAGTCAATGTGATTCCTTTCTATTCCTCTCCTCTGTAAGTGAATTCTGCTATTTAATCTGTCTCTCAGAAACACCTTCATTCTCTCAGGCCACCACCAACCCACCTTTTTCTACAGGTGTTTTTCACTAAAATTTCACCTTGCAGAAAGTAGACACTCAATATGTGTTGTCAAGCAGTGTGAATGCAGTATCTTTAGTCAAATCCAAGGAACACTGTAAAATATATCTTGACCATAATTGAAAAGTCCAAATAAATTATAAAATTTCTAGTAGGTACTTTTATTTAATTATTACTATGAGTCAGAGCATTAGACAATTTAAATAGTAATACTTCTTATAAGTTTCTAAAAATGTTTTAATCTTTATAGCAATATTATGGAGTTCAGATGGTTAACTTAGTTTTGCAGGTGAAGAATTGAGAATTTAAGTAACTTGCTCAAGGCCATAAACCCAATGGAAATAAGTAAGACTTACGGAGTTTAAACATAAAAGAAATTTTATTTCTGTTTCCTACAGTCCCTTTAAATTGTCTCAAACAATATATTTCTTCCATTTCTCTTAGATTGCATCAATATTTTTTGGCCACTGGTAGGTAATTGCCCCAATCAATTGTTTCAGAAGCAGTTTAATTTATTAATTAAAAATGTCCATTCCCATATGATCTTCAAAGCTTCCAACTTGATTGAAGGTAAAGTCTGTTTTCAGGTTCTCTGGCTGGATCCAGTTAGCCCAAGGAAGGGGCTATGGTCAGCTTCACCTTTCTTGCTTACTGTCTCCCCCACTGTTCAGCCACCGCTTTGAACCCCCTCAAAGTAACAGGAAGCAAGAAGAGGGAACAGAGTTAAGGGGCTGGTGTTTTTTGTCTACTACTATTATAAATTGGCTCTCTGCTCTCCAGTCTCGGAGATGTTTTGAGCTCCCTTTTTGGTCTGGCACTTTCATGGAGACTTTGAAGATCAATCTCTACCACTCCCACACATCATTGCTGATGTTTTCTCACCTATAATTTCCTCAGCCTGGGCAAGTGCACTCTATTTTGGAGGTCACTTACTCCTTCTTCAGTCCCAAGTAAACCTGTTATTTAACTCATTATTAGCTCTGTCAACTCTAGGTTGAGCACATCAGCAATTCTCCTTCACATTGCCATCAAAGCTGCTGGATAGAACATTCCTTATGCAGATTTCCTAGGCAGGAGGAAAATATGCTTACCTGTTGCTTAACAACGGAGATACGTGGTGAGAAATGCATCACTTAGACAATTTCATCTTGGTGCAAACATCATAGGCTGCACTTACATAAACCTAGATGGCATCAATCAATCATTTCATTTGGCCTCTTGAGGCAATTAAGACACTGTAAAAGCAAAGTATGAGGCTTCTGCCAGTGTAGCATGGCACATTGTTTTACAGGAAGTTTTTAAAATATAGGTACAAAGAGGACACTCCAAAATAATAGTGAAAGCATAATATAGTAAATATGGAAACCAGTAACAGTTATTTTTTCATAGATCTCATATTACATTGGCTCCGCCCACGTGACCCAGCCAATCAGCCTCAAGAGCAGGAGGATTGTGGGAGGTGGAGAGAAGCTTGTGTGGGAGGCTTGTGGAAAGCCAGTGGTGGCAGTTGAGGCTCTGAGGATTTTTCCTGAGAGGCTGTTTTGTTTGGCGTGTGTGGTTCTAAAAATAAAGTTAGTTTCTTTTGACAAGTGGCTTCTGATTGTGCCCAGCCAGACTGCGGCATTTGGTGGGCCGCTCGGGGAGTGACTGAGGGTAAGTGAAACTGCTCGCCCCTGAGGGCAGGGCAAGAGGATTGGTAGCCATTTTAAGATTCCTCTTTTGTTATTTTGTTTCACTTTTGTTTTAAGTTGCCTGTCCCTGGAGATGTGTAAGATGGAAGAAAAACCGCTCACATCTGAGGAACAGATAGGGAGAATGGACGGATGGACATTTCAGGAGGCTATTATAATGATTTTGTGTTGTTCCAATTTTGTTTCACTCTGTTTCAGTTTTGTTAGGCATTATCTTGTTGGGTTGTATTATAGTAGAAATACGGGATCAGAAATTAGTAAAAAACAAACTGAAAGAGTGTTAAGTAAATTGTTAGAGGAAGGAGGCATCTCAGTAAAATCAAGAACAATCAGGGCATACGTTGATACAATACAAAAATGTAGCCCATGGCTTTTTAAGGAGGAGTTGTTAAATATATCACAATGGAACCATCATGGTGAAGATTTAAAAAGAATAGAAAAGAAAAGCCCAGGGACTCTGCCAGTTGGCACATTGCCATTGTGGACGTTCATATCTTGTTTGCTTAGTCCAAAGCCTTCAGTTCAGACAATGGTAGAGGAAGAAGAAGACATAATGATTCAAGTAAAAGAGAAGGTCTCTCAAGTTAGTCAGACAGAGGAAAAGATTCAAGTAAAAGAGAAGGCCTCTCAAGCTAGTCAGACAGAGAAAGAAAGTGTAAAACAGAAAAAGCCATCAGGGGGAAAGTTACAACAGGAGACTGCTACTAACACCTTTCTATCACCAGAGGA
>NW_026000229.1:32612040-32698992 GCF_001458135.2 Marmota marmota marmota
TGTTGGGGTATTTTTGCTGATGATGTCATTCGGTGGTACAATTTTTCCAAAGGAGCCGTCAATTGGCTTGGTGTATCTTCCTCCCTTCTGCTTGTCATGATGGTCCAGCTAAAATTTGGGGGCCAACAGAGGTGAGGCAAAGAACCTCACCCCCCCGCTGGTACAAAGACCTCTCCACAGGTGTGGCTGTATACTGGACCGGTAGTCAATGACGGGTAAGGTCCAATTGCAATGGTACCAACCTAACGGGTAAGGACCATATGTACTATTGGACAACCTAAGGCAGGCATGGTCCCTAAGCCACATGCTTGTTGTTTAAACAGAGAGGGGGAGATGTTGAGAGCCACAGCCGAAGGGGCCCCAGCAAACTTCCAGCTGCCAGCAAACTTCCAGCTGCCGGCTGATGATTGGCTCACAGCGGCCCCAGCAACATCTAGCTGATTGGCTCCTCGGCCCCAGCAACATCTAGCTGATTGGTTCCTCTGCGGTGATGCTCATTGGGCTGTTTCCCTGCCCTTTCAGACCACGGAGCTGCTCATTGGGGGACTTTTTTGGCTCCGCCCACGTGACCCAGCCAATCGGCCTCAAGAGCAGGAGGATTGTGGGAGGGGGGGAGAAGCTTGTGGGGGGAGAGAGAGGCTTGTGGAAAGCCGGTGGTGGCAGTTGAGGCTCTGAGGGTTTTTCCTGAGAGGCTGTTTTGTTTGGCGTGTGTGGTTCTAAAAATAAAGTTAGTTTCTTTTGACAAGTGGCTCCTGATTGTGCCCAGCCAGACTGCCAGCATTACATGCTGCACATAAATGCATGTGCTATAATTTTACAAAAGTGGCAGTGTGCTAGGTTTGTTTACACCCGCATCGCCACAAACACATGAGCAATGCATAGTACTAGGATTTTACAGTAGCTCTATCCCTGGACAGTAGAAATTTTCCAGTATGATTATAATTTTATGGGCCCACTTTTCTATATGTAGTCCATCACTGACCAAAATGCCATCAAGTGGAACTACACTGATTTAGTGTACCTTACAAATACTCGGGACACACAGCAAATCTTCAGTTGTCCTGTTAGGGAATATCTCATTAGCATTAAGGTGATAAATACATGACTCCATCTCTTTCCTCTGTGTGTGTGCTGGGGAGTGAGGGAGCAGGAAAAGTGAGGAGTACGATAAGTGTGTTAGCAGTGTTTTCTGAAAATATCCCCATAAGAGTCCTTCACAGACACCCCATCCACTAAACTCAATCTACAATGTCACAGCACATCTATAATCTTGGAAATGCACTGTACAAAATCATTAATTTTTTTAAGCCAAGTTTTTGCAAAAGTTATATGGTTGATCACTTCAATCATACATAAATTTCAGCTATAGTTTGGATTGTAATTTGTCTGCCTGTGATCAATTTTCTCTACATAGAGGAGATTAGGTCAAAGGAAAATTTGGCTTAATCACTTAGTTATGGCTCAGAGATATTTTAAAATGATTTCTGAAATCTATGTATCTTTTTTCTTAATGTTTTTAGTTGTAGATGGACTTAATACCTTTATTTTATTTATTTATCTATTTTATGTGGTGCTGAGAATCAAAACTAGTGCCTCACACTACTAAGCAAGCACTCTACCACTGAGCTTCAATGCCAGCCCTTCTATATATCTTTTAACCACTTAGAGGAGGCAGAAGTGATTCCTTTTTGAACTTTTTGGTCAAATAATTATACATTCTTATTTTCATCTTCATTATATAACTAGAAGCAATGCATTTTTAAAGGGATTGATGCTAGAAATTGTAGAAATAGAATCCCCAAATACATGATTTCAGAAGTTGAAGAGTAAAAACAACAAAAACAAAAATTCACAAGAATTCTAAATTAGACAATGATACAGGAAAATTGAAGACATTCTTGAGAAAGTGCCATATGGAAGGATCCACAGCTGTGGCAGTAAAAAAAGTAGAGGAAAAGTAAAAGAAAATATGCAATGATGCATTTAGGATAGATTTTTAAACTGTTCAGGGAAACATTTCTTCCCTTCTTGTGTAATCTAAAATGGCAGATGCCAGAAGACATTAAGAATAAGAGCAAGCAATGATAAAAGTATCTCACTAGAACTCTTGAAAGCTGCCAATTTACAAAGACAGCAGGTGAGAGAACTGATAAAGAAAATAAAGGGCATTGGAAGAAAAGAAAGAGAAAAGAATATTCTTGTGCTTTATGAACAATTAAGAAGGAAAAATGATATCACTTAAACTGCAAAGACTTCAAGAGTTCAAGTGTCACAACTCAGGGCACTTACTTTTGGCATGCTTTAATCATCAGTCACTGGAACTACATTTCTTCCACAATTCTGGAATTATGCGTTGAACATCGCTTCAAGATCCATTTTTGTTTTTGCTCCTTTTCTGCATCATCTTCTTTTGCATTAATACCTACCCACAGGTTTTATATCCAGCATCACATTTTAAAAGTAATTGTATGGGATCTATTTTCTATATTTGCAACAATGTCCCTTAAATTTTTCCTTGAAAAATTAAATTCCAATTCATTCAGCAGGCATATTTTATTATCCAAGTTACAAGTACTGTAGTAGGTAGTAGGGAAACGAGATAGATAGATATAGTCCCTGCCCTTAATGGATACAATACTTAAGACACCAAATAGAACACCTCCTTCTCCCAAGCCAACTTCACTGCTTATTTTTTTGTATTTTATCTATGACTGTTAAGGGATCATCTTATTTAATTTTTTTTGCATTGAAGTTCTTAGAGTATTTACTCATAGAAAAATTTTAGTAACTGCTAACAGTTATTATCATTGTCAATCTATTGTTTATTTTCTACCAGGAACATTTGTTGTAAAAGGGGGGAGATAATTTAGAATTTTAACAGTAGATATAAGTATTTATACTTATGTCTTTAAGTATAAGATCTTAAATTTGTAAGACCTTATACTTTTTAAAAATACTTGTTTAAAGTATTGAGTGTATTGAGGTTGGGGTGTGAAAATGCAAATTTTACTTATATAGTATAAACACAAGATGAAAATATTGTATCAAAATATATGTCTATAATGTTGAGTACTGAGAACCAACATATGGGCACTTCTGATTTCCGCTGAGTAACTTGGAAATTATGGTTCCTATCCTCACACATACACACACACAAAATGAGAAACCTGAAAATCAATAACTTTTTTGTAGTTTCTTTAGAGATATTGGGTAACAGGGCAAATTTTCAGATTTCAACTGTAAATAGACCCATAAGGAGCATCCTGAATTCAAGTGGGAAGGTTCTGGACACAGGTAAGAAGGCAAAAACTATAATTGGGCAATGACTGGAAGCCATCTGTGAAACTGTTGATTGATATATAACCCATTATAACTTTCTAAATTTAAAGTAATTAGAAATATGACTGTAGTTTTTACTGATTTGTAGGTATATAATACTGATGCCCGTAACTGTTGAAATACCACCTATATAGGTGAAAATTTAATAACGTAGAAACAAACTATAATTCCACAAGATAAAATCTGTAGTAAATATCTAGGAAATACGAGTAGAACACTTACTCTTTTTAAAAAACTTTTTCATAATTTTTTGCTTGTTCTAATTAGTTACACATGGCATTAGAATACATATATGCACTTTGATATATCATACATAAGTGGAGTAAAATTTCTCATTTTTCTGATTGTACATGTTGTAGAATCACATCAGTCATGCAGTCATATAGGTACATAAGGTAATAATGTCTGTTTCATTCTAGTATCCTTCTTACCCCCAAACCTCCTACCCTCCCTTCACTCCCCTCTATCTAATCTAAAGTAACTCTATTAAGCTATTAACTCTATTAAGTAATATCTATTAAGCACCCCTTCCTCATTGTGAATTAGCATACACAGGATGCTAAAAAAGAGATTTTTGTTTCCCTCCCCTCACATATTTCTGTGAGTTTATCTATAGGTGCTCTATCAAGTTATCATGGTAAAGATAGAAGAACAATTACTTAATTTTTCCAGCAGTGGAAATGAAGAAGTAGTGTTTCTGAATGTGCCCAGAGTACACAGCTCTTGGACAGGTGGCCTGAATGATGGCATTGCAATAAGGGATGGGAGGGAGGAACTAGGAATACTCTACCATAAAGACTTACACTACCTGTGAAATAGTTAGAGTTATTTGAAGTAGATTTGGATTAGTCATAAATGTGTACTGAAAACTCTAGAGCAAGCACTAAAAATAGTGTTAAAAGAATTATAATTAAATAGCTAAGGAAGGACAAAAATATGGAATCATATGTAATGCTCAAAAAGGACACAAGAAAGAAGAGAATGATTTTTAAAAAGAAAGAAGCACTACCCATAGGATACAGTTAAAGTGAGAGAAATGTTAATCCAGTTATATCAATACTTTAAATTTACATAGGGTAATGGCCTAGAACATGGTCTACCTTGGTGTTTCATAAGGGCATGAGAGGAATGGATATTCTCCCACAGTTGGAGGAAATGTTCTGGAAATGTCCACTAGAATTGCTTGAGTGATGATTCCTTTCCATTCAACTGTAGCCTTCCTGACTTTTTGGTTCTAGATTTATCAATTCCTTAAAAGACACAATATGCAAAAATTCACAGAAGGGTAAATGGATTGTCTATGGATTCACATAGGCTAAACAAATCTGAATCAATAATTGATAACATTGCAAAATATGAAGCTTTAGGCTTAGCTGGTGGATTCTACCAAAGAAGTAAGGGAAAAAATGGTATCCATTCTCTTATCTCTCCTAAAAATAGGAGGGCAGGTGTCATATCCTAACACATTTTATGAGGGCAATATTATTCCAATATAAAACCAAAAGGTGAAATTACTATAGGCCAATCTCTTTCATAAATACAGATGTAAAAATCCTCAACAAAATATGAGGAAATTGAATCCAACAATGTATAAAAATAACTTAAATCCTGACCAAGTGAGATTTATTCCAGGGACACAAAGCTCTTTCAGTATTAAAAAAAATAAATTAATGTAATTCATCATATAGGCTAAGGAAGTAAAATTTTCATCAATATATCAATAGATGCAAAACAAAATGAAAAAACAAAACATTTGATCAAATCCATCTTTTGTCCATAATAAAAATGTCCAGAAAATTAGGAATGGAGGGAAGTTACATCAGCTTGATAAAGGAGACACCTAAGAAGACTACAGCTTACATTAATTTAGTGGTGCAAGACAAGATTGTTTTTCCTAGCTATGATCAGAAGCAGGGCAAAGATCATCACTCTATTAAATATTGTACCGGAAGTCCTAGCTAATGCAAAATGAGAAGAAGATTAAAGACATACATATTAGAAAGAAAGAAAGAAATGAACTTCTGCTTGCAGGTGACAGGGTCTCCACATAGTACATACCAAAAAACTTATCAACAGTAAGCTTATTTCCTGGAACTAAAATGCAGTTATAGCAAGATTTCAATATACATTATTAATATACAAAAGTCAATATCTTTTCCATTTACACTGTTATGGTTTAGACATGAATTGTCTTCCAAGAGCTCATGTGAGAAACAATACAAGAAGGTTTAGAGGTAAAATGATTGAGTTATCAGAACCTTAACCAAACCAGTGAATTAATCCCCTGATAGGAATTAATTAAATGGTAACTGAAGGCAGGTAGAGTGTGGCTGGAGGAGGTAGGTCGTTGTGGGGGTGCCTTGTGATATATATTTTCTATCTGGTGAATGGACACACTCTCCCTTCTCTCTCTCTCTCTCACTGCTTTCAGGTGCCATGTTTCTACCTGTTTTCCTCTGTCACACTCTTCTACCATGATTTCCTGCCTCACTTTGAGCCCAAGAAATGGATCCATCCATCATCTATGGCGTGAGCCCACAGATAAACTTTTCCTCCACTAATTGTTCTTGTCTTGTCAGTCTTTTGGTCATAGAAGCAAACAAACCAACAAACAAACAAAAAACAAAACAAAACAAAAACAAAAAAACCTGACTAAAACATACAGCAATGTATTACTGTATTACACTGGGAAATGAAAATGAACATAATGCTATTTATATTAAAAGCAAAAAAAATTTTGAAAATTCTTAGGAATAAATTTATTTAAGAACAAAGTACTTAGAACCCAAATCAGAAGAATCTATATGATTAAAGATATAAAACTCTGATAAAAGAAGTCAAACTAGGTTTGAGAAGATAGGGATACATTTCATGTCCTAGATTAAAAAAAAAATCATTGTAGTTAAGATGATATTTTTTTTCTGAATTTGATTTGTAGATTCAATGCAATCGCATTCAAGACAAGTACTAATTATTTTGTGGATACTGACAAATTGATTCTAAAGTTCTTGTGGAAAAATCAAAGGACCCAGAATAGCCAACACTATATTGAAGAAGAAGAAAAAGAACAAAGTGAGAAGGCTGAGACTATCTGACTTCCAGAATTAAAAGGCAATGACAATTAAGACAATATTGTACTGGCAAAGGAATGGATAAATAGATCAATGGAACACAATAGATCTCAGAAGTACATCCACACAAGTAAAACTGATTGATCTTGGACAAAGGAGATAAAGAAGTTCAACAGAGAAAGAACAGTCTTCTCAATAAAAGGAGTGGTAACACCTGGGTATCAAAAATTATTTTAAAAAAACAAATTTACACACAGACCTTAATCATTATTCAAAATTGTCTTGAGCCTTTGTAAAGTATAGAATTATACAACTTCTAAAAGATAATATGGGAGAAAATACAAATGATCTTGGGTTTGGCTTAACTGTTTAAACACCATACCTAAAGCAGCAACTATAAAGAAAGAAGATAAACTGCATTTCACTAAGATTAAAACTGATCTGTGAAAAATATCATTAAGGAAATGAAAAGATAAGCCCAAAATGAAAGGAAGGGAAAATATTTTTAAAACACATGTATAATAAAATAGTTGTATGCAAATAGACAAAAATTCCTGAAACTCCAAAATAAGAAAAAAAAATTAAATAAGCAAAAGTTTTATACATACACCTCTACAAAAAGATTCATAGATGATAGGTAAGCATAAAAAAATTCCTACTATCATATGTCACTAAGCAATTTCAAAGTAAAACAATCAGATGCTGTTTTACACCGATTAAAAAGGCTAAAATCCAAAATGCTGGCAAGAATGTAGAGCAATAGGAACTGTCAGCTTCTGTTATATAAATGCAAAATGTTACATCATCTTTGGAAGTTGGCTGTTTCTTACAAAGCTTAATATGGGTATACCATACAATCCAGTAATTGTGTTTCTAGGATTTTCCCAAATGATTTGAAAATTTTTGCTTACAAAAAATCAATGAAAGCTGAAATAAAAACAAAACTTGCATACAACTGCTTCTGGCACTTTAATGTATGAACTTGTTTGCATTAATGTATTAACATGATTGCTCAGTTGTTCAGAAATAAAAGGAAATGAGCTGTGAAGTCAACCAATGACAAGAAGGAATCTTAAATGTAGATTGCTTAGCAAAAAGAAGCCATCCTGAAAAGTCTATATACTTTGTAATTCCAACTCTATGACATTAGGAAAACAAAATTGGAGACTATGAAAAGATCAATAATTTCCAAGAATTTGTGGGAGGAAGGGAAGAATACATAGGTGGAGCACAGGGCAATTTTTAGCAGTGAAACTATTCTGTATAGCATTGTAATGGTGGGTACATGACTTTATTTGTCAAAATGGTGGAACTCTATAACACAGAGTTCTAATGCAAACAATGATCTGTGGCTAATAATGTATCAAAATTGTTTAATCAGTTGTAACAAATCTATCATGCAATGCAATGTATAAATAACAGAGGAAACTATGAGCAGGGAAAACAGGAGATACAGGGAAGTTCCTGTAGTTCCTGCTCAATTTTCCATGAACTTAAAACTACTTTAAAAACTAAAGTCTGAATTTAACATAATTTTCCACACAAGTAAAGCTGATTGAAAATATTTAAGTGAACCCCCACATTCATGCCCACCCACAGAATGAGGCCTTACTTGGAGTAAGACATATCCTATGATTGTATAATTTTATCAAAAGGATTCTATTTTCATGTATAACTAAGAAGAACTAATACAATAAAATAAAAACTAATGTCTATTAATTTTAAAAAAGACAAAAATCTAAGAGATGCTGTACTAAGAAAATATCAAAAAGCCAAAATAAATCCTATAAAATCTCAACATACTTGTTGCTTTGTCTGACCATAGCTGACTAAATTGGTTAGAAATAAAAATGTTGATGGATAGGTATGAAAAAATATTTTATGAAAATTACAAGGTAGATATCAATAAAATATAATAGTCTAGAGCAATTGAGTATAGAGGAAAATTACCCTATGTACTTTTGATGGCTATTAAAAGAGTGTGACATTTAGGTTACATTTTAATCTGAAGATTAAAAAAAATTGAGATTTCCATTTATCTCAATTACATGAAAAACTATTTTCTCATGTAACAAGAAATATTAATGTAGCATACCTATAATTTTGGCTCAGTTAGTGGTATATTAGGAATTTTTTAAGGTAGTTATAAAAACATCAAAAATGACACCTTTGACAAAACAATAGTTCTACTTTCTTCTTATGATGAAGAGTGTAGAGTTTGACAGTCACAGAGTTTGGTTCAGGTCTTAATTGTGTCTTAATCAAAGCTCTGTTAATCTCTTGTCCCTTTCCTCATGATTTCCTTGTGGTTGCAAAATGGCTCCTCTATTATCACATAGTGTTATGGTTGGGAGCTGAGGTCTCCCCCCAAAGCTTATGTGTGATGTGAGACAATGCAAGAAGGTTCAGAAGAGAAATGATTGGGTTTTAAGAGTCTTAACCCAATCAGTGATTTAATTCCCTTATAGGAATTAACTGAGTGGTAATTAAAGTGGTAGGGTTTGGCTAAAAAAACTGGAAATTGGGGCATGGCTTTGGGTATTCATTTGTATGCGGCAAGTAGAGACCTCTCTCTGCCTTCTGATCATCATGTAAGCTGCTTCCCACCACCACACTCTTCCACCAAGATGTTTAGTCTGACCTTGAGTCCTGAGGAATGCAGCCTGCTATCTATAGATTGAGACCTCTGAAACCATGGTTCCTTCCCTAAAATTGTTTTGTTCATATATTTTAGTCATAGCATTAAAAATCTAACTAAAACAAAAATTGGTACAGAGAAGTAGGGTCTTCTCCATTATTAATCTGACCATGTAGTTCAGAGGCTTGTGGTGTATTTTGGAATTGGTGGGAGGAATTTTGAGATGTTTATCAGTATATGCTAGAAATATTTTAGGCTGTTGTAAGCAAAACTTAATGACCAATTCTGGTGGGAGGTCAGAAGACCAAATGCCAAGAGGACTGTGAACAGTGAAGACAGTGTTCAAGAGGAAAAGGAGGACACTGTTGGACCTTTAGAGGTCATTCATGTTATATTCTGTATGAGAACTTGTCTGCATTTCGCCCTTTTCCTGAGACTTTCTGTAAGGCTGATTTTAAGAGTGATGGACTTCTTAATCTGGTAGAAGAAATGCATAGGCAATATAGCATTCAGGAAGTGACATGGGTATTGCTGGTAGCTTTTAGCCAAGTTTATTGTGATATTCAGCCAAGTTTATTGTGATATTCAGGAGGAGAAAGCAGAGCAAAACTTTGAAAACTTGAATTTAAAAGGCAGGAGTAAAACTGGGACTAAGGAAGTTGCAGTTCTTAAAGACATTACTGCAACTAAATAAATGCTAAAGACTTTTTCCAGAGACAATAAGAAAGATAGCTTCAGGGCATCTCAGGAGCTGGCAGGGCTACACCAAAGTGAAAATTCTCTTGAGACCAATGGAGAATCCTGCTTGCATAAAGGGGCCTAGGAAGTTTTTTCAATTTGCTCAGCCACCCAGATACTCAAACACTGCTGCAGCCAGGGTCCCTGGACCTTGACTACTGCTCAAGGTGACAGACTTTGACATTAATCACGAGGTGCTGGTTCTGTAGGAATGCAGCATACCGGAGTTAGGGGGACATAGAGGCTTCCCCCAACATTTCAAAGGAAGGCCTTGGAAGCCAAGCAAAATGCAGCATGATTGGGGTCCCTGTGGGCACTTACTGGGAAGGCATGCTGTGGAGATTTGAGGAGGAAGCCAAAGCTGCAGTGGAGACTCCTGAGATTAAGAAATGCCAGTAATGTGGGACTTTGTCATAGGAAAGTTGCAGGAATTGAGCAGAGACAAGCCAATAGAAAGGCCTCTTGGACTGCAACCAATAAGGCGATAGGAACTGAGCTCAAAACCCCTTTGGAAAAGACATCATGCCATCTGCTCCAGATGCAGGACACGAAACTACAGAACTTGTTTGTTCAGCTGTATTTTGGTCTTGCTTTCATCCAATTCCTTATTTCTATGCCACTCTTTTTGTAAACGGAAGTCTTTTCTCTGTACCTTATATATTGGATACTTGTAAGTTGCTTTTAATTTTATAGGAGCTCACAATTCAAGACTGCCTTAAGCCTCAGAGAAGACTTTGGGCTTGAATTTTGAGCAATCTCAGAATTGTTGAGACTATGGGGACTCTTGAAAATGGACAAAATGTATTTCCTTTGTGAGATGGTTGAGAGCTTTTAGGGGTCAAGTGTGGAAAGTTATAGTTTGGATGTGAGATGTCCCCCAAGCTCATGTGTGAGACAATACAAGAAGGTTCAGAGGAGAAATGATTGTGGTGTGAGAATCTTAACCCAATCAGTGAATTAATCCCTTCATAGGGATTAACTGAGTGGTAACTGAAATAGTAAGGTGTGCCTGAAGGAGGTGGGAATTGGGGTGGCATAGCTTTGGGGTATATATTTGTATCAGGCAAGTAGAGACCTTTCTCTGTTTTTCTGATCATCATGTGAGCTGCTTCCCTTCATTTCAGTCTTCCATCATGATGTTCTGCCTCACTTTAAGCCCTGAGGAATGCAGCCTGTTGTCTATGGATTGAAAACTCTGAAACCATGGTCCCTCAAATAAACTTTTCCTCCCCTAAAAATTGTTCTGGTCAGATCTTTTAGACACAGCAGAAAAAGAAAAAGGCTAAAACACATGGTTTTCCAGTGGGGTAAGGACTAGATCAGAAAATTTTTCTTCTTTTCTTGGTGGCTTCCAACATATATTTCTACTTACTCATCACTTGCCATGACAATGAGACATGGTCCTGTATTTTCAAGGATTCTGGGAAATACTTTTTGATTGATTACATCAAGGTCCTTAACAAAGTCAGAGTTCTTAGTAAGGGAGAATAGATGTTTTGCCTGAAAGCTTCGCTTCTGCATAAGAATCTCACCTTTGAGCTTTGCCACCTTAATGTCTGAGCTTTGCCCTGAAACTCACTCTCACAATTAAAAATTTACTCTAATAGTTCTATAAATCAATCATGTTCAGATTTGAGAATGTTCTGAAGTAGAAATAACTGTTTATTTTTGCCATATCCTCCTTAGGAGCCAGGAACCATCCTTGAGATGTTCATATCCATACCAGACTTCTGGACTCACTGACTAGAATGGGCTTCAAAAACACTGAAATACTCTCTTCTAAGGACTTTGAAACTGCTCTAGGTGTCAAAGATGAATTCAAGTAATATACACAAGACAAGCATTCAAAAGTGTTTGTTACAGTCTTACTACATCATGCAATAAATAATACACTTGTATCAGCCCTAGGTGATCAAACAAATTGACTTTCCTTGATAACTAACTTCTTGATTTAAAAAATATTTTTCTTTGGAACTCCTCATTCCCTGTTTAAAAATAAATTTGTCACTTCCATTTTCTTGTCATTAAAAACCAAAATCTTTCATATTTTCTCTACAGAGTTGCTATTTGGGGGAAGATGAATAGGATATTTATTATTGTCTCCTCATAGGGGTCATCTTCACGGTGAAGTACCATTAATTATAGTCAATGAATGCCTTTGCAACTGTAGATTGCTCTGTTCTTTCTGAAATTCTGGGTGAGTGAATAATGGGTAATAACTGGCTTGCTTCATAAAGTAAAATACAAAATGATACATACCATTGATTGACCACTTGCTACATCTATTATTACATTTAATTTGCATTATAAGAAATATGCGGTAAGCACCATATGTTTTGTATTGCCTCAGAAAATTTAACTAGTCCAAGGCTATACTGGTAAGAAGTGGTAAGTCCAAGAATGCAGTCCTGACTTTACATGTTCTTGTGTTCTTGACAAGCTCGATATAATTTTCTCCTTTTTTCATGAAAGTTATTTTATTTTCTTATTTTGTAATTTAGTAATTAGAATTTACGATATTTACCCAAGCATCATAGTTCCCATAAAGTGAGATTACTTCATGAAAAACAGTAAACAGACATTATTCATATTGATAGCAATTTTGCAACCTTTTCTTTTGTTTTCATCTTTCTATAACATTACAACATATTATTGGTTTTCCAGACACTCAATCAATTCTGAACATATTCATAGAAAATCCATTCATTGCTGAAATAAAAGTTGTTTTTTTGCTTTGTTTCATGTTAAGAGTGTGCTTAAAATAAGAACTCTGAAGATAAAATGAGGAGAAACCAACTTAGCACACAATGCAGCATACTTTGACAAACTGCCTTTGATACATGAACATTTGAGGAGACAAACAAGTTAGATAACTCTCCCAGGGACCAGAACTGGGGTGTATTATGGTTTGGATATTAAATATTATCTAAAGGTCCATATGCTAAAGATGTGGTCACCATCTGTGGTGCTGTTGGGAGGTACTGGAAGTTCTGGGAGTTGGGACCTAGTGGAAGAAAGTTAGGTCATTAGAGGCATGCTCTCAAAGGGGATTGTAGGAATCAGGCCCCTTTTCTTTTTTTGTATTCCCTGCCACCATGAGGTGAATGGGTTTCTTCTGCTGTACACTTCTACCATGTCCCACAGCTCTGCCACTCTGAAAAGCTATAGGGTTGGTAACCATGGACTGAAACCTCTGAAACAGCTAAAACAACCCTTTCCCTATTTTAAGTTGCTTTTCTCACATATTTTTTCATAGTGACAGAAAGCTAACACAGGGTGGACTAGGATTTTACACTGTTTAGTGAGTGATTAGGAAGGCTATTGGTCTCCAAAAAGCAGCATGTATGGTAGGCCTTAGTTCAAGAGCATGAGTACTACTTTAGATAAGAAATGACTTGCTCCATAATATATAAAAGCATAATGATAGCTATCACTGACTGATCACTTACTATACCTGTTACAGGTAGGAACACATAGCCTGACTAAAGGCCAGATGTCAGAGTTTATGCAAATCTTCCAAACATGAACAGAAATGAAATAATTAGAAATATAAAACAAATGGCTAGAAAATTATCTAATGATAAAAACAGAATAACAACAAGCTGGAGGTATTAAATTAGTCATTCATATAAAGACATTCCTTCACTGTCAGGTAATTCTGTCCTTCATTTAAAATTTCACAATAGTCTCTGAGCATAAATGAATTAAGTCTGCTAGGGTGTCTGGCCACAGCTTGGATATGAGACAATATGGAGGAAAGGCTAAGAGCAGATCTGCTGATTTTGGATCTTTGTCCACTTAATGAGTGCTTCTAAATATCATATTGGTTAAGATGAAATATCCAATTTGATCATTTTCTATTGTACCTTTGTTAACACAAAAACTTTAACATTTGAAAAGGCATTTAAATGCAACAAATTCAAGGTAATTTATAGAATATAAAAATTTAACTGATAATGTTAGAATATTAAGATGATATTAACATTCCACTAAAGGTTATATTATTCAAATGTAGGTTTCAAGTACTATAATAAAAATGATTTTAAAAGTTGATTTTCTTCTTCTTTTTCTGTTTTTGATGATGATGATGATGATGATTTTACATGTGACTTATTCAGATCTAAACTTTGCAATATTTAGCTCATTTGGTGCAATGGAACTAAACTTCAACCTATCATCGTTCTTCCTCGAGAGTTGTGAAAAGTAGTTCATTTCACTCATTTGTTAGATACAAATGATAGTGAATCTAAAATTGGATCTAACAAAGAGCAAAAAATAAAGCTACACGTTTCTTAACTATGCCAAATTAAATGAAAGATAATGATAGAAAGGACAATAAAGTACAAAATGAAAAACACATTCAACATGAAAAAGGTAAAAACACATAGGCAAAAAGGAATTTATTAAACAATTCTGCTTAACATAATTTTTAAAGTATAACTTTCAAAATTTTTAAGACATGATTTATGAAAATGCAGAAATATGTCAAACAACTTATTAAATTCATGAATTTTTGAGTGTAGAAGGCCATCATGTATAGCATTAAAATTATGGTGGGATTGCAAGTGAGCTGCAAGCTGATTGAAATCAAAGAGGGCAATAAAACCATAATATTCAGAGTTATTTTTTATAATCAATAAAAATCTATAGGTTAAGTGTAATTTCACATTTTTCCCCACTCTATCAAGAAATAAATACCAAATACAGATCGGTTTTCCTGAGAAATTAACCATCAAAATTATTTGGTAAACCACATCCAAATATGACATCAAAAGATCATGGTGCCCATTTGTAAAAACTCCGTTTCTGAGTTTCAAGTAATCATTAACTTACATATGGACTAACAATTGTATTTTTAAAAAATATCTTATTTCTTTATTAAATTTTTAACTATTGTTAAAAATCCTTTCAGATTCTGGAAAATAGGGAATGTCAGTTGGCAAATGGTATTTTGGGAAGAATGTCTTTATTTTACAACTTTCAGAATCTTACCATTAATAATTTAACACTGGACTATTATAATAATTTGTTATTTTACAAATTACAAATTTGAAATTTGTGCTTTATCTCCAAAGTTATTTTCTAATGCCTGGAAAAGACTAGGACAAACTGGATCTACCCTTGTAACATACCAACTGTCTGTATAGATTCCTAGAGAAAAAAATAAAATTCTTAGAGAAAAGTATTGCTCACAAGAAAATAAAGATAGAAATATCTCAAATTGTGGAATTTACTGAAGTTAAAATATCCAAACTTTATGGTATTTTGACATTTTTCAAAATCTGTGTGTAAGAAAACTGCTGAAGGGCTGGGGTTGTGGCTCAGTGGTAGAGTGCTTGCCTCGCATGCATGAGATACTGGGTTTGATCCTCAGCACCATATAAAAATAAATAAATAAAATAAAGATATTTTGTCCATTTACAACTAAAAAAATATTTAAAAACAACTACTGAAAGCATTAGAATGGAAAATACAAATACAATAACAGCAAGTGTTTCAAGAGCGATTTTGAGTCACATTTGTTAGTTCCTTATGGTTTGGATTTCAAAAGAACTGAATAGGATAAAATTAAAGTACACAAAGACTATCAGCTGTTTAATAAATACTAAGTCAATATAAATATTTCCAAATAGTACTTCTTAGGTTAGCATTAAAAAATGTTTGCAGATTTCACCCAAAAACAATAAAACCCATGGTTTTCCAAGAGAAATCAAGGGAGAGGGCAAGCTATAAGGAAGAGCACCAAAAAAAAAAAAAATGAACCAGATTCCGTGCACTGGATCCAGTCCAATTGGCATTAGATTTTGTAGGCAATGCTTTTTCTTATTTCACCCTTGGTTCTATCATAACCTGAAAATGAGAGGGTAGTTTAGAACAGGAGAAGTTCACCTTTAAATCCGGATGGAATTATAATCAATGTAAGATACTAAATCAAATATGAACTTTGAGATTCAGCTCCAACAGGCAAAAAACTTTGAAATTGTTACATATTCATCTCCTTACAAAACAAGTTGAACAAACTGAAAATCAGTGACTTTTCTTGGACCCATCAGAGAATAGAAGATGCAGGGCAAACCTTCACCCTGAAATAAAGAGACAGGAAAATCCAGAGTCACAGCCATGATCTGTTTACCTAGAGCAGAAGCCACTTTCAGCATAAAGTTACATTACCCTTAAATGGTAATTTTTGACTGATGGCTGCCAAGAGTTGACTAAATGAGACTGAGAAATATCTGGGGGCTACAGACTTAAGAGGAGCTTGCACTTTCATGGTTTTTAGCTTTATCCATCGTATTCTTGTAGTGAACATCTTAGAAAGATTCCCCCTTGACTCTGACAGGGTAAATGGAAGAATCACTGATGTAAAGTATGCTGAGTGTGACAGAGGTACACTTTCCAGGGAAGACCTTAACAGAAGATATCCTTTCCAACTCCAGGTCCCCCTAGGCTCATTGTCTCATTTAAAGGTAGAAAAGCTTTACCAGTGGCATTTCTCCAACTTCAGGTCCCCCTAGGCTCATTGACTCATTTAAAGGTAGAAAAGCTTTACCAGTGGAGGAATACCTGGGAAGGTCACATTCCAGAGATACAAATCCTCTGAAACCCTGGTACAAGATCATCAAATTACAAAATATCTTCCTCACCCACTTCTGACCACTAAATGAACAGGGCTCCATTATCATAGCATGGATTGTAGCTGAAA
The DNA here is from genome assembly GCF_001458135.2 of Marmota marmota marmota. Lineage (NCBI taxonomy): Eukaryota > Metazoa > Chordata > Mammalia > Rodentia > Sciuridae > Marmota > Marmota marmota. The sequence goes on from NW_026000229.1 coordinate 32,628,530, forward strand.
GAGCTGTAAGACACTGAATTTCTTTGATAAAGACGATTTGAGGAATTCCAAAGCCAGAATGAAGACATGAACAGAGACATTGGAAATCAGAACTCGTTAGCGCCTACAACTGTGAACAATAAACACAACCCACCTCCTAGCCAATTAATTAACATATGTCCTTACATGAAACATCTAGTTTAACTCAGTTACTAACAGCCAATACATGTTCAACTTTCAAAAACAAAATTACAAGGACATAGATGAGTAAGATAAAAACAGTCTTAAGTTATAAGCCAAACATAAGAAACAAACATAAATATTGGAAATGTAACATATGAATTTTTTATTAAAAAAGCTATAATCAACCTGTCTGAGGTACAGGTTAATTAAATTGAAAAAGCTGATAATATGCAAGAACAAATAAGCACTATAAGCACAAGTATGAAACATTTAAGAAAAACAAATTAAAAGGGAATCAAAGACACTAAAAGGGAATTGAAGAAAATTGCCAATAAGCTCACCAGTAGATGGAACCTGGCCGAGAGAAGAATTGGTGAGCTTGAAGATAGGCCAATAGGAACTTCTCAAACCAAAATGAAAAAGAAAGGGGAAAAAGAGAGCTTTCAAGATTTCTTGGATATTCTCAAAAGCTGCAGCACATGTATAATTGAGATACCAGAAGAGAAGAAAGAGAATTGAGGATTACTATTTTAGATAACAATGGTTGTGGACTTCCTAAAATGAAGTATAAACATCAAAACACAGATCTGGAAAGTTCAGACAACGCCAAGCAAAATTAAAACAAAACAAACAAAAAATATAGGCACATCCCCTTGTGACTCAGAAAAATGAAAACAAAGAGAAAATCTTGTGATAAGTCAGAAGATAATGACTCTATTAACAGAGAAACAAGGCATTTCAGAGGTGAGGCCTAGTGGAGGTTTGCATCACAGGGGCCTGCCCTCCAAGAGTCGAGGGGAACACCTGCCTGTCTTGTGGGGTGTTTAGGAATTCCAAAGTCAGACTAACTGGCTTACGCAAATAAGTGACTAACATGGTTACACAAATAAGTTCTCAGAATGTTTTAGATTCAATGAGAAATAAATAATTGAAAGGTGGAAAACCTCCAAATATTTGTAAATTTAACTGCACATTTCTAAGTAACAGGTGGATCAGGAGTTTTCAAGATATTATTAAATATTTTCACCCCAATGAAAACAAAAATACATACCAAACATATCAAATTACTAAGACACTGTAAAAGCCTTGCTTAGAAAGAACTTGACAGCATAAATGTATATTAGAAAAGAAGGAGGAAGATACAAATGCAATAGCTTAAGGCTCCCATCTAGAAAATCAGGAGGCAGGGGAAGGAGCATATAAACTTTAACAAATTGAAGAACGTAAGTAGTAAAAATTAAAGCAGAAATCAATGAAATTGAGAACAGGCAAATAACAGAGAAAATCAACATAAGCAAAAGGTATTTTTGAGAAGACAAGTAAAAAATTTAGCTCTCTAGCTAGGCTAGATAAGAAAAGGAAAGATACGAATAACCAATATTAGAATTAAAAAGATTTGCATTAGTCTGCTTGGACTGCCATAATGAGAAACACAGTGGCTTATACCAAAGAAATTTGTCTCTCATATTTTTGGAGTGGAGAAGTCATTGATCAAGATACTGATCAATTCTGTTCCTGTGAGGGCTTTATTATTTAACCAATGGCAGACTTCTTGCTGTATCCTCCCATGCCCTCTGTGTACATACAAAGAGAGAGAAGTTTCTCTCTTCCTCTTCTTATAAGGCCACCAATCCTATTTAATTAGGATTCTAACACTATAACCTATTTTAATCTTAATTACCTCCTAAAAGCTCCATCTCCAAATTCCCATTGAAGGTTAAGGTTTCAAAATATGAATTTGGGGAAAACACAAATTAGACCATGGCATGGACCATCAGTACTGATCCTTGGAACATTAAATGATAATAACGAACTATCAAACAAGTGTGTGTCCACATATTTGACACTGTAGGTGAAATGAACCCATTTCTTGAAATACCAAATCACCATTTATCGGAGAAATATATAATTTGAGTGAGGATATGATTACTAACATTTCAATTAGTAATGATGTGTCAATATTGTTAATTAGTGAGAAAAAATGTACCATTGTAATATGAGGTGTTATCAATAGGAAAAACAGGGCAAAGCGTATATGGAATCTCTGTGTACTGCCTTTGCAACATTTCTGTGAACTCCAAATTACTCTAAAATGAAAACATTTATTAAAAATATTAAATGTGAATAACAGTGAAAGATCAGGGGTAAGGATTCTTGAGTTCTAAACTAGATTAAGACTTGATTTAGGACTATAGTAGGAATTAAAATTATTTATGTCTTGCACATACCCCTCTATCCATATTTTAAATCTATGAATTTTTTAGAAGTACTTTTCTTAATTGTTTCCCACCTTAGTTAAACTTCTAAAATCATGTCAATATTTTAAGAAGCTATAAAGCATAAAATTCCAGAAATTGATGAATATATTTTACTGCATCACGTAGATTTTAATAATCCCAAGAAAAATTATTTTAAATATAATTCAACTGACTAGCACAACTCAATGAAATCTAAGCCAGCAGGTTGGAAATATATTCTAACCATTGGTAAGTTGAGCAAGTGACCTGGAATTGTTTTTAAGAGCATTCTGCTCTTTTTCCCACATTGATCATATCACGTGACCTTGACCATATGATGCTACAACCAAATCAGCCTTCCTATCTCCAGGCCCTTCTGTGTCACTTCTGTTGGCTCCTCTTCCTACAACAGAGTCACAGGTGTAGGTGTTTTCAAGACTATAAGAAATTAAAACCCCAAAACAGATGAGTACAAAGACAGGGTAAATAACCCAGTCTTGTGGGGCTGAGACAGCAGAGACTGGGATAATTGGAAAAAGCTCTCTGTCTGATGAAAAGGCAGCAACCCCTTCCTTAGCTCTAGCCAGTTGTTTCTGTGCTAGGGTCTAGACTGAAATTGGAGAATCTGTTTACAAGGGAAGCTAGATATCTGTGATTTTTGAGTAAAATCTGTTGGAGTTTTAATCTTGGCAGTCAATAACTTCAGACTGATTTGACATCTGGGCTACACATTTGTCATCCACATTCTTCATCCTCTTCCTGAGCAATTGCAACTGTTCCTGTGGCTCCAATTGTCCACTGATAACAGTGAGGATTCTCAAATCTGCAGCTCTTGCCTAGACAGCTTTCTAGGTTTACAGGCTTGTATATTTATTTCCATGGTGAATATTTTCAAACCTAACCTAAACACTTTGTTCTATCCATATAGTTTCTCTCTCTCTCTCTCTCTCTCTCTCTCTCTCTCTCTCTCTCTCTGTGTGTGTGTGTGTGTGTGTGTGTGTGTGTGTTTCTCTTTGGCACATCAAGTTTTTTTGCATTTTTTAAATCAAGATTTCATGTTCTTTCTGAAATGTAAACTCCGTCCTTCCTCATTACTTGGTTAATATCCACTGTTTCCAAAAGTAGCTCAAACATTACTTCCTCTATGAAAAATTTCTTTACCCCAGAAGCAGACTTTACCACTACTTCATTTGTACTAAATTTTAAATCTGTACAACTGAGCTAATAACATTTTCCAAGTAAAGGATGTAGATATCTGATGAAAGTTATAGAATTTGTTCCTGAGTGTGGATTCACATACTTACCATCATGCATAAATTTATACATGAGCCTATACTCATGCAGTTTATGCACCTGTATGAAAGTCTCTTTACCCCTTTGTTGCACTTACTTTTTTAAAAAATTGCTTCATCCATTAGCTCATATAAGGCTTGTTATTGTTAATTTTATGTTTTAACCTGATTCAAGGAGATGCTCAGATAGTTAGGAAAGAATTAGGGAAACTATGGAAATGGAAGGAGACCCTCATTGTTACACAAAGTTACATATAAGAGTTTGTGAGGGGAAAGGGGAAAAAAAAAAAACAAGGGAGAGAATTAAAACAACAGCAGATGGGGTAGAGAGGGAAGATGAGAGGGAAGGGGAGGGGGATAGTAGGGGATAGGAAAGGTAGCAGAATACAACAGTCACTAATATGGTATTATGTAAAAATGTGGATGTGTAACCGATGTGATTCTGCAACTTGTATTTGGGGTAAAAAATGGGAGTTCATAACCCACTTGAATCAAATGTATGGAAGATGATATGTCATGAGCTGTGTAATGTTTTGAACAACCAATAAAAAATAAATAAAAAAAAAAGAATTATTTCTATATGTGTCTGTGAGGGTGTTTCTAGAAAATATTAATATTTCCATCAGTGAACAGAGTAATAAAATTGTCCTTATCTGTGTGAATAGGCATCATTTTATTTCTTTAGGACTCAAATAGAACAAAAAGAATGGTGATTTTTTTCTCTCGGTTTAAGTTGTGACATCCATCTTCTTTTACTCTTGGACATGGGTGCTCCAGCCTTTGTACTTGGACTGAATCAAACTACTGGCATTCTTGGCTCTCCAGATTGCAGAGGGAAGGTCATAGAATTTCTCATCTTCCATATCTGTCTAAGCCAATCTTTGTAATATGTAAATTCATTAATAATTGAATAAGTACTATTGTTTCCGTTTCTCTGGAGAATAACCCTGACTAATGTATCCTTTAAAGGTTTGGGATTGGAATTCATTACTATCCCCAGAGCCTGATAAGGTCTAGATATGTCTGAAATATTTATTGATTGAATGAATAAGTACATAGGTAAATTTTTTTCCTGGTACCATTCCTGGTACTGAGAAATCAAAACCAAAAATTTGAAACAGTAATTGTGGCAATCTTACATATGTTACTGTATTTTATAGGCCTTGTTTTCTCCCTTGCATCTTTTCTATCAATGGCTCTTTGTACTAAAAATAAGTCTCCACAACTTATTTACAGTTCTAACTGCTTTACAAATATCATCAAACTTTCACTTCAGATACAGACAATGAATTTTGACAAACTGCTGGAAGGCCAACAACTTTCTTTTCTAATGCCTTTCATGTAAAGGGATACACTAACGCTGCTGTGACAGTAACTTATGCAGGCAATTTGCTTCTTTGACTTGAGACTAATTAGAGCTTTAGTTTTCAGTCAGTAAAAAGAGAACCCTAATTGAGAAAATACCATTCAACCCATTATGGATGTGTACTTAGAAATGATATTTTTGAACTTGCAAAATGAGATAGAGAAATAATGTATAAACTATAATAAAGAGATATTACTTGGACACTATTCAAGTGACTTTTAAAGATATTAATGAATACTGCATTCAAATTTTAAAAGGCTACTTAAAATGCTCTAAAATATAAACAATTATCCCCTTTTTTTCTTTAACTACTTACCACTTAAATTCTAAGAGGGCAAATAATTTTTAAGAAACCATAGTGCTTTTGCTTGTTCAGCTCTAATAATACCTGAGAAAGGATCTATACTCAATTATTCTTTCCCAACTCAATCTTAAAAGCTTATATAATGTGACATTATAAACCAGAGAATAATGGATAATGATTAATAAATGCTGTCAATAACTGGTTAATCATTGGAAAGCTATTAGCTTTATACCTAATGTGTTCCATTTTTTTTTAAGTGTAAAAATCTCTGTAATTAAAAATAAATAAATAAATCAGGCTTCCTGTTTCTGGTCCATGTGTAAAGAACTGGGAAATGACAACTCCCATCCTTCCAAGAAAAAAAAAAAACTGATCATCAACAATTCATAGTTCTATCAGAATACTGAAATTCTGGACAAACAGCTGTCTTGAAAATTGGAGAGACAGACAGGTAGATACATAGGACCACAGCTTATCTGGGACAGGGCTCAGGAGCAGAAGACAACATCTGGAGGCAATATTAGTAGGAACTCTGAAAACTGTAACAGATGAATTTCACTGTTTACAACTTGAAAGATTAAAAACTTTCCAAGTCAGAGTGTTAGTGGTTCCACAATTTCCTGAATTTTACCTGAAGAAGCCCCACCAGGTTCTGACTATGAAAACTAGATATATATCCCCCCGTGCTTCTGGAAGAGGAAGAAGAAAGTCTAAAGAATTAAGGTGTAAAATTGAGATCAGAGAAAAATTTTGTGTAAAATTGAGGTCAGAAAAAAATTTTATTTATGAAACAAAGGCAGTAGTTATAGAAAAAAAGAAAAATGGATTTTAACACATATTATCTATGTTTTAAAGATTCCATAAGCAAGAGGTTTTTTGTTTTTGTTTTGTTTTGTACCAGGGATTGAACCCAGGTGTGTTTAACCACTGAACCATATTTCAGCCAGTTTTTAAATTTTTATTTTGAAATAGGGTCTTGCTAAGTTGCTAATTGCTCAGGCTTTGTGAAGTTGCTGGTGCTGACTTTGAATTTGCAATCCTCCTGCTTCAGCCTCTGGAGCTTCTGGGATTATAGGCATGTGCCACCACTCCTAGCTCATAAAGATTTTTAAAAGGGAAAATATTTACAACAAAGGTGACAAAAGATTATTGTCTTAACATGGTCATGTGTCATTTAACAAGGATATATTCTGAGAAGTGTCCTCAGTTGATTTTGTCATTGTGGGACCTTATGGGTGTACTTACATAAACCTAGTTGGTCCAAATCAGTTATGGGGAGCCCTTCTGATGTTATCAAGCAACGTAAGCACAGGGTATATGAGGCTGCTGCTGGCTTAACACAGCACACTGTTTTAGAGTAAACTTTGTTTTTATAATAGAAGGATTCATTCTGAGATGACAATAGAAGAACAGTAAATATATAAGTGGTAACAGTAATTTATTATCATTATCAATATTGGTATTTTATATAATCATATATGCTGTATGTCTTTATGCAATTCACAGCTCATTAGGTTTATTTATAACAGCAGCACCACAAACAGGTGAGTAACCATGTCATGGTAGCTTTAACATTGCCAGGCAACAGGAATTCTGCTGTTCCTTTATTATCTTATCAGATCACTGTAGCATATGATCTGTCACAGACTGAAATGTCATTGTGTGGCTCATGAATTATGAACACTCAGAGATCAATAGGAAAACAATGTGACTTCAAAGGAATATGGTCAAGGGGAACAATCTCATGTTTTAAGAAAAGAATAAATAAAAATAATCAATATATAATGAATTCATATTTGTTTAATGAATAATGGAATTAATGTAAGTTTAAAGATAACATTATCTGCTTAGAAATTCTGTAAAGATATCCAAGACTTGTTGGCAAGGATCAAAAGGAATGATTATAACCATTCATTGTTCTAAAAGAATAATGTAAAAGCCTCCTCCAAAATTTTCCAACTAGTTGAACCAAAAATTTTATTACTGAGAGTTAACAGGAAATCACACAAATACATAAAAACATATGTTACAAGTTCATAGCATTATTTCTTATAATATTAACATTTTGGCAGTATCTACATTTTCAATAAAAGGGTTCATTTAAAAGAACCATATATTCATACATTGGATGCTATGCAGCTAGTATTAAAGCAGATACTTCAGTGATATGAAACATTTTTATAATACATTGTTAAGTGGCATTTAGTAATATATTTCTTTAGACTATAGTTATTGTTTTTCTGTTATAATGGGCATAACATTTGCAAGCTTTTCTTTTTCATATCTCTGTCCACCAATTTCAATCTGTACTATTGCCTTTGTTAGTATGCACCTTGGTATTATAAATTATTTGTAAACATCTCTTAAGATGATTTGCCAGCTTTGATGGATACCCTCTAGACTATGAAACGCTACAGAAGTGTTGATTAGCAGCTTACTATATAGTCCCCTTTACTCCTTTCCAAGTGGTTTTTGGCTGTATCTTTTCTATGGTGTCAGGACACGAACCACTTTTATTTCCACTTTTTTTTCTTTCTAATATTTGCAAGTATTTTAATCTTTTTTCTAAAGTTAAATAAAATACATACATGTCCCCAGTCTTTTTCTAGTAACTTGCAAAGTACTTACTAGTTTTCTGAGGTTCATTCTCAAATCATTTTTTCAAGGAAGAAGACAGAGGGATAATATCCCCTGACTTGTCGAAAATTCAAAACAATTTTTCTGTAACTTGTCTACCTGAAGTTTGCCTTGGCTGACTATAAACACTTTGTTGTTAAAAATCATTAGATTGGGTAGAGAGAAGTGATGGGAGGGGAGGGGTAGGGAAAGGGGGATAAAAAAGGCAGCAGAATAAAAGAGACGTTATTATTGCTGTATGTATATAGGTGACTGTATGACCAATGTGATTCTGCAACCTGTACAATCAGAGAAATGAGAAATTATACCCCCATTTGATTCAAATGTATGAATTGCCAAGATCATTGTACTGTCATGTGTAGCTAATACAAAAATCATGTAGTTATCTCCTCATTATTTTCTGGCATTGAGTATTGCTGCAGGATAATTCGAAGGGAGGCTGATATTTTTCCCCTAAAGGTGACTTTTATGTCCTGCATAATTAACCAAATTACTCATTTGTATACCTTTAAATTCAACAAATTTACCTGGTGATGTTTTGTTATTAAATATTCTGTGGTGGTATTCATTTGAGATGCCCTTTCATGGTCATTATTGTCAATTTATTATTTTTTAAATTTTAAAAACTTGTTCTAATTAGTTATACATGACAGTAGAATGCACTTTGACACATCATATACAAATGGAGTATAGCTTCTCATGATTCTAGTTATACATGTTGTAGAATCACACTGGTCTTATACTCATATATGTACATAGGGTAATAATGTCTGGTTCATTCTACTATCCTTCCTACCCTTTTCCCCCCTCCCCTCCCTTCACTCCCCTCTGCCTAATCCAAAGTACTTCTATTTGTCCTCCCACCCTTATTGTGAATTAGCATCCACATATCAGAGAAAACATTCTGTCTGTGGTTTTTTGGATGGGCTCATTTTGTTTAGCATAATATTCTCCAGCTCCATCCATTTACCTATAAATGCCACAATTTCATTCTTCTTTAAGGCTGAATAATACTCCATTGTGTATGTAGACCACATTTTCTTTATCTATTCATCTATTGAAGGGCATTTAGGTTGAGTCCATAATTTGGTTATTGTGAATTGAGGTGCTATAAACATTGATGTGACTGCGTAACTGTAGTATGCTGATTTTATATCCTTTGTATATAAACTGAGAAGTGGGATAGCCGGATTAAATGATGGTTCTATTCCATGTTTCCTGAGGAATGTCCATGCCACTTTCCAGAGTGGTTGCATCAATTTGCAGTCCCACCAGTAAAGTATGAGTATGAGTGTACCTTTTTCCCTACATCATTGCCAACATTTGTTGTTGCTTGTATTCTTGATAATATTCATTCTGATGGAAGTGAGATGGAATCTTAGAGTAGTTTTTATTTGCATTTCTCTAATTGCTAGAGATGTTGAACATTTTTTCATATATTTGTTGATGGATTGCATATCTTCTTCTGTGTAGTGTCTATTCAGTTTGTTAGCCCATTTATTGATTAGGTTATTTACTTTTTGGGTATTAAGTTTTTGAGTTCTTTATATTATTTTCAATTGAATGCTGGGTCTCTCTCTCTCTTTTTCTTTTTATAAAAAAAATGCTTGCCTTGCACTGAGGCACATATTGGTAATCCCAGTGATTTGGGAGACTGGGGCAGGAGGTTTGTGAGTTCAAATCATCCCCAGAAATGCAGCGAGGCCCTAAGCAACTTAGGGACTATCTCTAGAAATATATATATTTCTGTGCTCATAATAGTTACCTGCTCCATGGAAATATTTTTCAGCAGTGTGCTATGTTTTTAAATTCTGATACACTCTTTCATACTTTTTTTCTTAGGATATTGTTACGTTAAAACTATTCTGAGTTTTAAAAATTATGCATCACTGAATAAGTGATATATTTATGGAAAAATATTTCTGAAATTTCTACTTATGAAGATATAGTTTTGTGTTTTTTCAGGCTTCACCAGCAAGGGATCTGGCCTTCCTTGCTACCACAGAAGCAAAGAGCTTCCTTCAAAGATTGCTTTTTATGACCTACGTACAAAACTCTCCTATTTTCCTTTTCTCATTAAGGTTAGATCCCAGACAGTTTTTGCTATTAGTCATTCTCAACTTATCTCTATTGTTACAATGAAGGTATAAGCATTTATAGTCCAAAATAACTTCCTCGCTTCCAGGAAGGGCAATTTTCCCCAGAGTTTTTTGATGTCCTCATCCTGTGCACTACCCGTCCTCTGCACATTATCTCTTCATTTCTTCAAAATAGCTACTATCCAATCTCAACACTTCCATGGGTTTATATTCTATAGACCATATATGATTCAGGGTTTCTCTGAAAATAAAATTATTTAATTCTTTGACCCTAGAAAAATTTTAATGTGATTTCTAGAGAAGGAAAAATATTGCCCAATAGAGCAACATATTTATGCCAGAATTTCATGATACATTTCTTTTAATAAAGATTTAACAGTTACTTATTTAGATTTACATTTACTGGATTTAATGCAGTTGATCTACAAAAAGCAACTAGATACGGATTAAAATTTTATTCCCTTAAAGATAATACTAAAATTTTGATGTTCTAAAATTTTAAATAGGACTGCTAACAACAACAACAACAACAACAACATTTTATGGCTACAAGAAATAGATTACAATAGACAGAAGAGGTGCAACAGACTGGAGGGTTCTTTAAGTAACATGGTTCATTATTATTTCTTTAGTATTTCTTTAGTCAAATTCCCTCCAAAACTTTCTAGTAGCCATCTTTATCTAATAATCTTCCAGCTGCCTGAGCAGTCCACAATAGCCTTTTTCTGTACCTCTTATAAACTTCCAAAAGTTTTTGCTAACCACTGATAGAAGTTTATAGTTATTATTTGACTAACAAAGAATACATATTTCATATCTAACAAATAACAAATGGTTGTTAGATATGGAAAACTGAACCAAAGAATATAAGTTTTTCAATAAAAAAATACCTTTTTTTCCTAACTTGGGATTAAATCTAGTAATGAATATGAAACCTTCCTGTTGAGCCTGGCAAACAGACAGAGCATGATAGCTTTTCTTGTTTTTATTATATATCATCATAATTACTGCTGTTGCGCAGGGAATAAACATAGGGGATTTTTTTTCAAAATACATTATTCAGGCTGAAAATACAAAGATTGGAGAAAATCCATGCCATATATTTACAGTGTTTTATCAAAGAAGGAAAAGCATGCATGGTTGGGGCAATTTTTCTTCTTACCTCCAAGATTGATAACATGAAAGAACCTGATAGAACCAGAATCTCAGTCATTATAGTATTTTGAGCTCTTATTTATTCATTTCCAGCAAACATGATATAGAGTAAAGTGAAAAAAGGCAGTATTAACAAACATAATTTGGAATACATATATTTCCTCAAAGCAATCAAAGCATAGAGTGAATTATTTGCATTATTATTTAGAGAAGTACAATTTTTGACAATTTTTCTGCGCAGCAATTTGGCAAATTATGACAAGACCTTTAAGATGCCTATATCATTTAACTATCTACTTTCTTAAAAAATACATAAATGCAAACCAAATTTATGAAGATAATAAAATAAAAAATATTTATTATAATAAAATTGAATGCTAAATGATGGGGGCATTGTTAAAAATAGTTTGCTTTTCTATGTAATAGAATCTAATCTCATATACTCATTGAAAATAATTAATTTTTTTTCTGTTTTCAAAAGTGTCTCATATTAAAATTTTGGGTAGAAATGCAAGTTCCACAATTATTCAGTTTGCTATCTATGAGGTAAAATGTATAGTTGCAAGGAAAAGACAAAGTAAAATGTATAGTTGCAAGGAAAAGACAAATGTATAGTTGCAAGGAAAAGACAATGTGAATGATTGTTCTTTCTAGATTGTGAGAATACTAGCTGTCTTTTTAGTAGGCATTTTTAAAAACTTTCTACAATCAATACACATTTATATTTTAATTATAATAATAATATAATGAATATAATTTTAAGTATTTCAGGCTGAAAGAGAATTTGTCCCTCTGTTAAGCTTCCATTCTTAATATATTTCAAGATATTTTAATATTATACAATATTGTTATTTGATTTTTTCCATGTTATTTGATGTTTTATGTAGAATTTGTAACTTTCAAGTGCCTAATTTAACACTAAGAATCAAATAGTCCCATTTTCTGTATTATCGAGGTATAATTACTAAGATCATATTCTGAGCATTAAAAGCTATTAAAGCTGCAGTATAACTTCCTCTCCTATGACATTTAAATGGATCCTTCCTTTTTGAGCATTATCTTTGAGGTATGATCCATCTTGTCTGAAGAACTAATCAAATTCTGACATAAAGTGCTTCCATTAATTAGTGTATTCAAAGTCATATTTAACATGAAGAGACTTTGACTCATTTCATGGTCAATTAGTATCTTCTAACCTGCCTACTTATGTGTATAAAATCTTTGCTGAAATAATTTAAAATTTTTCATAAATTTAAAGAATTTTTTAAAAATAAATATTGATATATTCAACAAGGTTTACTGTACCTTATTTCTGTAAGTAGTTAGAAACTTCTGGCCCTTGACTTCCAAATTTCATTGCTTCCCCAAAAGGGAAATCAGTATTGTCACTTATGGTTTAATTTTTTAAAAATTAATTATATGTAACATAAAATAGTAGAATCTGTGAAAACTACAAAGATAAGACATAGAAGCAGTTTTTCAATAGCACATAATCAAGGCGAAACATACAATTAACTTAAATATGGAGCAAAATTGAATTGAGAGCTCTAATAATGAAACTAATGATTTGCTTTGCAAATGCAGGGATAAGAGAGATTATTTCTAACTGGGTAAGTACACACAGACTTCTTTGATAGCCCAGATGTCTCATTTAAAGGGAAGGATTCCTCATATGTTGATATAAGATGGAAGTACCCATGAAAGAGTAGGAAAGAGTTTACAGTAGAGGCTTAGTCTGTATGGAGACCAATTCATTTGGCTGGATTCAATAGCCCACAGCCTCTTCCTAGCAATGTCTTTGGCAAGGGATGATTCTATTCACAATGAAAGAGCACAAAGCTCTCTCCAGTTGCTGGAAAGCAGCCCAAAGATCACCTTCTGGTAATTTGGGGCCAGTAGCCAGAGATTTAAGTATGAAGGATGCAAGTTTGCTCACTTGGTTGATGACTCCATTTGTCATGGTGTATCGACAACATTGCTTCAACCTAATTATAGCCATCTATAATTACATGGCTCACAATGTCACCATGACTTCATTGGAGTTGTCTAAAAGTTAAAGAAAATATGTGGTAATCAATACAATAGTTTAAGAACAGTATCCAATTAAATTGCTCTTGCTGGGTAGAGGATGCCTTTCAAAAGCACATAATCAAGAAATTTGGGATCAATGATTAGACATTTCTGAAGTCTAATTCTTCAGCTATGCAAGGATACCTGAAACTGATGATTTTTTTGGCCAACTCTCTAAAATACATTGGCTAACAATGAGATCTCGGGTGTACATTTTTATTTTTCTTTTATTCTATCTCAAACTTAGCTTCACTAAGGGGTAAGTGCATACAGAGGAGTCCTAACTTCACTGTAATCAGTTAATATCTGGCCATAGCCAGATAAATAAAAGTTCAAGAAAAATGGAAAAATGGGTTTCAGAAATAGCTGACTTCAGAAAAGCTAAGGTTAAAGGAAATGCATTTATTCTGAAAAGCATCCATTAATCAGGACTCTGTCTATTTGATTAAAAGCTTTTTCAGTAAAAAGAAACAGAAATCCACTTAAACTAACTTATGTGAAAAAGGGAATTTATTATAAGAACAAGAGAGTATACCCTGGGATTCAAAGGAAGAAGGATAGATGGCCATACAAGGACTGACACCAGGAAATGGGAAAATCAGGCACCAAGGCAGGTATTTTTCATCTGTGTGTCTCACTGGGTCTCTTTCTAATTGTCCCTTGCTTTGACCTTTGGTTTTCAGGTTTGATCTGCTCTCTTTGATCGGATTGTTCATGATGAGAGTGACTTTCTACAGTGACAGCCTTGATTATAAATTTCCTTTTCTTCTAAGTTCAAATGTTATCAGACTCTGTCATGTGGGACCTGATCCCAAATTTCTAGAAGACTGATCCTAATTAGCACAATATGAATTCGGTCTTCACCCCACATGGTTTCAGGTATGGCCAGGCGCACAGGTTGATATAACAAAGCACGGCTGCTTGTGGGGGGAGTTTCCATGAAAATCTCTCCTCTGTCATAAACTGCAGTTGGTTGTTTCTATCATACTGTTCTAATAAAGACTTCTTCTGAGGAAGCAGGATCAGCATTTGCATGAGTGTTTAATATCCTACAGCTTATGTGGCAAATCAAGGATGACCTTAGGTATGTCTCACTCCACTGCTAGATTCACAGATGAAAGATACATACTAAAGATTGTTCTGCTTTGATAATTATCAGGGAATGAGAGTTCACAGGGTTACAGGTTAACGGAGACATTTCAAGGAAGATTTCACAGTTTCAGGTACACTTTTCTCAGCATCCTTGAAAACACTATGAAAGCTAGTCCCATAGTAAGACTGTGGAAGTCAGGAAAATGTGCTGCCCAGGATCCTGCTGAGGAAAACATATTTGACCCAAAGCCCTATCCCAAATCCATTTTGAATTTTGTACAGGAGCCACAATTCTGCCTCGATTTTCCCAGCCAAGGACTGAGCACTGCTGGTGGGGAACCAGCTGTGTCCATTTCCCTTACAGGTGTGCTTCCTCTATCAGGCTTCCTTGAGGTGCTACACCTCATCAGCATAGACCCTTGAACTGTGTGATGGATGGAAAGGTCCCACCTGGTGCCCCTCCTGTCCTCTCCTTCTGGTTGCAGGAACCACATCACAGTCTAGAGTTCTCTGCCTACTCCTGCCCTCCCCTTCACCCACACCAGTGGGTCATTCCCTCAGTTAACCTCTTCCTTGTGTAAGCTTTCTTCGCATACGCTGATCATGGCACATAATAACACAAAAAAGTTAGAGTAAATTTTGAATAAGGAAGAGAAATTTATATTAAAATTAAAGAAGCAGTTGAAAAGGGCTTCAAAGAGATTTATTTCCACATTTTTGTTGGATAGGCTAGGATTTCCCATTGATTTAATTTGATTTTTAGAATAGCTTATTTTTTTTCTGTGAGGCCCTGGGTTTGATCCTTAGCACCAATTAAAAATAAATAAATAAAATAAAGATATTGTGTCCAACTAAAAAATATATATTAAAAAAGAAAACATTTATATAGCATATGTAACACAAATGTTAAAAAAATAAAAATGCAGAACATAAAAGCTACAAAATAAAGTTAATTTACTAACTTATCATCATTAATATATATATATACCAAATCAAATAAACAATTTGGATCTTTTTCTTTTCACTCTGTTATGCAATCAACACATCTAAATGTCATTAGTTTATGTGTTTAAATGGCTCCTCCACCTGCATTCAGGGTCTTGGGCTGCAGAACTGTCTGCTTTCTGCTCTCTTGACCCTGGCCAGAATAAATCTCTCTCTCTCTCTCTCTCTCTCTCTCTCTCTTATATATATATTGTACATATATATATATGTACAATTCAGATTTTATACTTTGTATCTAACAATCTGCAGATTTACACCTGTGTTTTCATTCCTAATTACCATTCTGGACAAAAGATGAAGTATGGGTATTATAAAATAACATGAAGATAGATACAGATGATCAAATATAATTTGCCAATTTTAAAAAAATTTTGGAGTCAAAGGGAGAGAAACAACTTGGTATCACAAGTTTGTGATTAGGGGCAGAGGTTCAGGATTTAGAACATTGGAAATTCAGCAGGAGGGTACATTAATTATCATTTTTTTTTTCAGAACTGCCTCTGAAGCCTTTCTATCCTAAGAGAAATACCTGGTGGTGGGACCATCCCATACTTTAGCAAGTGCTTAAAATATATCAAATCATTGGGTCTGCTGTCCCCCTTCATATGACTTTGACTATGATTTGATCACTGTTTCCCTTAAACTTATTGAACAATCTGTCAGAAATAGCAGTGATGTTTATAGCAGTTCAATTCACAATAGTCTAACTATGGAACCAACATAAATATCCTTTAACAGATGAATGAAAAAAGAAAATGTGGTTTGTATACACAATGGTATATTACTCAGCCTAAAAGAAGAATGAAATTTTTGTATTTACAGGTAAATGGATGGAGCTGGAGAATATCATGCGAAGCAAAATAAGCTCATCCCCAAAAAACCAAAGGCAAAATGTTTTCTCTGATATGTGGATGCTAATTCACAATAAGGTGGTGGTGGGGCTAGGCAAGAATAGAGGTATTTTGAATTAGGCAGAGGGGAGTGAAGGGAGGGAAGGGATAATGGGGTAGGAAGAATAATAGAATGAAACAGACATTATTATCTTATGTACATATATGATTACACAACCAGTATGATTCTACATCATGTACAACTAGAAGAATGAGAAGTTACACTCTATTTATGTACGATGTGTCAAAATGTATTTCAATGTTATATATAACAAATCAGAACAAATAAAAAAATAAGTTTAAAAAAATATTAGTGATGGACCCAGTTTCTTCACCTCCCATATAAACTACCTCTGGATGCTTTTCCCATCATACTCTTATTTTAGGAGCATAAAAACAAATGTCACCTCACTGGTGGTAGGTCAAAATAGAACAAACTGAACTGCCCAACTTAGGGACTGTAGTAATAAGAACTAGGTCAGTTATTTGGACCTAATTCAAATTCGGAACCCTGAGGCCTACCAGCCAGTTGGAACACCCTGTTGGTGCACATTCCTTGACTACTTTGGGAGCCACCTTGAAGGGGAAGGAAACAAAAGGTGATTATTAACAACACTTTCTTCCCAGAAGCAACATGTGTGTCCTTGGGATTTTACTTCTTGCGAAGAAGCCAAGCAGCAAACCCCTTCAGAGAATATTATGATTTGTAATTTTCCTGGCCCAGGAAAGCATTCCAATGAGCCCAACTAACTGGGCTTATAATGAAGTGAGAGAAGTGATAGGATTGTCCTGGAGTATAGGGCTAATATGGGTTCTGCACAATTTTTAGTACATCCTACTATATCTAAATAAATGCCCCAGAACAAGAAGAAAAATCAATATAAAAATTTAAGGAGAAGCCAGGCTCTGTGGCACACATTTGTAATCCTAGTGGCTCAGAAGACTTAGGCAGCCAGCCTCAGCAAAAGTGAGGCACTAAGCAACTCAGTGAGATCCTGTCTCTAAATAAACCACAAAATAGGTATGTGGATGGAACTCAGTGGTCGAGTGCCCCTGAGTTGAACCCCCAGTACCCCCAAAAAATTTTAAGGAGAATGACTCTTGATTTTCTAAGGTAGGCACTAGTAGTGAGTTCACCTTAGAAAATTTATACAGTTACAATCTTGAGGCCTATAGCTCAGAAAAATACTGCTCTATTTATTATTATAAGTTACTATCAAGCATTAAGTAGTTGAAAAGTATTTGAAAGTATTCGTCTGGCATATATATATATATATATATATATATATATATATATATATACANCTCAGGTTAATGGTAAAGATCCTTAGTTTTGTTCTTTACTATATATATAGTAAAGAACAAACTTAAGGATCTTTACCATTAACCTGAGTATTATCATTTGGGTTGTCAGATTTAATTTTTCTCCATTAGAAGATACTGCCGTGGCTATGTGGCTAGCTGTTGGTTGACATTCTTCTGTATGATGCAGATTCTAAACTGATTCTATGACTACATCTGGATTTCTCCCGGAAATGGTGCCTACATGTCAAGAAATTCCCCGTTATTACAAGAACATGACAGTTTTCTGCTTGGGTTAGCAAAATTTCTCAATAAAAGTGGCCTCCTGGATAATGAGGTACTTTCACATGATACAAATCTTCAGCTGTCATTGTGCTACTAAGTGATGAATAATACTTACAAGATTTTCAGGCCTCACCCTGAAAAACAAGACCTTGTCAGTGGGGTTCTGTCAATATTTTGCTGTGCTGCTTTTTCAAGGGTAAGATTTTGGGTCATCAACATTTTCTCTATTTTTTCCAATCTCTTGATCACATATATGGGGTTCGAGAGTGAAGAAGAGATTATCAAACAGTCTATCATCAAGAGGCTCTCACAACCAGAACTGTGGTACTCCCCTATGAATCATGCCACATTTCTGCATATATTACCATGACTATGAAAGAAGCAGGTGGGTTATGATGTCCTGTGAAGTGGTATTCACGTGTGGACTAGGACTTGGCCAATATAATCACTCCTCACTTAGTTTGTGAATGCTGTGCCATTCTGGATTTCCAGAGAGTGGCTGAAGTAAGACATACCAGGGGTGTGATCAGGTCCAGTGAATCAAAAACCAAAACACATGTTCTACTGAGGGGATGCTGTACCTCTTTCATGTGCTGACAAAGTCCCTTACCCTGGCTAACTCAGCGCCTGTCCTGCACTGGTCATCATCACATGACCTGTCATAATTGTTCCATCTTTTTGTGGCACACATATGATGGTCCCTGTTTTTCACATAAGGAGGCAGGCTCAGAAATAAGCCACTTACTTGAATCATAGAACTGAGAAGATAGAACAAAGCTTTCACGAGAAACTCTCTCCCTCTCAGACCCAAAGTCACAAAATGCATTAACTGTTAATACACTAACTAAAAATTTCTGTTTAAGTATGACCATTGTGCCAGCGTTTTTTATCTTACTAAAAAAAAATATCAAATATTCATTCTTGCCCCTTGAGAAAAAACAAAGGCAGTATAGGGAAACAATTTAAATCGTTGAGTATATACTTCCCAATCTAAATATCTGGATACTCAGTATACCAGAAACCAAAGGTCAATTAAATATTTCATAAATGTGAAAAGATGGTGACACTCCAAATTTTTAGTCTTGGAAACAAGTTTTGAAGTCAGTCTCTATTGGGTCCCTTTATGCCAGTAGTTTGGAAATAAAAAATAAATAAATAAAATACACTACAATTTGAATGTTTGTGTTCCTCCAAATTTCACCTTGAAATTTAATTCCCAATGCAATGGTCTTAGGAGGTAAAGCCTTAGGAGGTGAGTAGGTTGTAAGGGTGGAGCCCTCATGAGTGGGACCAGTGCCTTTTTAAAAGGACTTGAGAGACTATTAGTTTCCTTTGCCTTTGCCCCTTCCACTTATTTTTTCATGTGAAGACACAGCTTTTGTCTCTTCTGCCACATGAGATGCAGCAGGAAGCACCATTTTGGAAGGAGAAAGCAGTCCTCACTAAGACACTAAGCCTGCTGGTGCTTGGTCTCATAATTCCCACCCTCTTGATCTGTTAGAAATAAAATTCTGTCATTTATAAATTACCTACAAAGGTAATGGAATTAGAAGGCAATAAGAATTGCAAAAACAAAACAAAACAAAAACAAAAACATCTCAAATAAACAACACCCCCCAAAAAAAAATAAAACAGAAGAGTGTTTTATAGTCTTCAATATTCATCTAAATGCTATAATAAAATTATTCCTGTTTTATGCTTCTTTCTAAATTTTAGGTTTAGATTTTCAGAGACTGAGCCTTTGGTCTTTCAGTTGTAATGTTTATGTAGATGTCTGCTGCCTAAGCTATGAATATTGATATGCTGCAATGAAGATAAATTATTTTATTAATTTTGTATGATAGGTGAAAAGATTCCTGATTTCAAGGCTAGATCTCAGTAAGTTTTATTAGAATTAAAGATAGCAAGAGCTGGATATATAGAAGAATTAATAGGAATATCATATAAAACAAAGAAAATTTGATTTATGCTACATAAAACTAAAGGTTTATTGACAAAGCAATACAAAAACCAAAGGATTCCTCCAGAAAAGTAAATGAACCCTGTGCATGGATACCTGTCGAAACTTTGAATGTTGCCAGGAACTGATCCCATGAAAACCAAAGTCAGTAGCAATATTGGCTGAATACAATTTAAGCTATTCTTCAAAATAGTAGATTGGTTTGTATAGAAGTTCTAATCTTTTTGGGGGGAAGGTTAAGTGTATTCTTACACTTGGTGCTATACCAATTGCTTAATACAATAATATTCAGGTACATTTTCAATCTAATTAAAATAAGAGAAAAATTACCTTTTACTTTTAGAACAATGCTTAAAAATTATTTTATTTACCCCTCATAATAATCCTACCTAATGTTTATTTTTCATTTTATAGACGTGAAGTCTGTGGTTTAGAAAGAACTAACATTCTATAACTTGAAAATTAGATATTAAATTTCATCTCTTTTAATTCCTAAATCACTATTTCTTCCAACTCACCACAATGCACAAGCGTTTTCCAATATTGTCTTTCTCATGTTTTTATGAGGAATTTTCTATGGTGTTCTCATAATATAACATTGAGAAAGGAAAGTAGGAGAACAAACTTTAAGAGGGTCTCTGTACTGCAAGCACATTGATAAGATAAGCATATCCTTAGACTGATAAACCTGACCAGCTGCAGCGTGTTTCAATTCATATTATGAATTAAGAGATTACCCCTTTAAGAAATATAGAGATTCTCTTGTGTCTTAGAAGCATACAGGTAAATAAGATTTATGATCCACTTTTTATATATCAACTTGGAAGGAGAGGACCAGCAATGATTGGGTTTCAAATACACATGGAGGATAAATAATCCATAAAGGCTATTCTGGATAAATATTGTGTATATAGTAATGTAAACATAAAGTTCAATGCTGTGAATCAGTTATGAATACCACTGTGACACAGCTCCTTTAAAGTGAATTCAATGTACATGTTGGAATCAAGCTTTTTAAGATGTTGGACAAAAAATGTGGCTTCTTAAATAGGACATGAAGGATGTTTTAGTCCAGAATAAATACTGAGTCACATTTGTCATGGATCAATATTACTTATTTTACTATAAAATCGGCATTTATTTTAAACTCTCTGTGTTACATAAAACTAATCTGAGGAGAGGAGAAGAGTCTGTTCATAATTTGAATACTTTCATGATGAAGTACATGAACCATCTAAACTATTTTGTGGGAAGGGGTTACATGATTCATAGTTAAAATTAATATTGCCAGAAATGTCTTTCTCAGTCTGAACATAGAGTTGAGTTTAGCTTTCATTCTGAAAAATTTGCCCTGTTGAATGAAAATATTCTGGATCTAGTAGAAAAGGAGTTCTGTTGCCTGATTATTATTTTGTGTCATTCTAATTTATGAAAAGTCTTGTGCCAGTGGATAAGTAATAAGCTTATGAATACAATTTTCTAGCAGAGCACTCGGTGCTCCTTTGAATTTTTTTTTTTAGTTTGTATTTTTCAAATTTTCTTAAAGTAAAATTGATCTTCATTTATATTTGGTATACAGTTCTATATATTTTAACACATGTGTCTTACCACCATGTGGATAAATATTGTGTATATAGTAATGTAAACATTACTATATACATAATAACGTACACCACACAAGTCCATCCTTCCAGAAAACTCCCTTGTATGCTCTCTTAATAATAGCACCTCAGGCCCACTCAAATGTCTGCATTTTATGCAGTACATGGGTTATGGCTGCTTATGAAATATACCACGGAAATGCCAATTATCCCACAGAGCCATGATTTGCTGTGACTATTTGTGTATGATGGAGTGGGGATGGTTTGTTATAACCATCTGAGGAAGGGGCATTTTATAATCATATGAACAGGTTTTGTGTTTGTTTTTTTAATTCTCTCCCATGGATTATGGTAAATGTTCCTTCTCTCTTTGAAGGGTAAAAAAAAAAAAATATTTCCCCTTCCTATTTGAAAATCAATATTATCTATGTGTATGCTATAGTTTTCAGACCTCCAAAAGCAGAAGACTATGATTCTCGAGATAAAAAACAAACAAATAAACAAAATGAGTCTTACATTTGATCCCGATTACAGCCTGGAGGCAAAACCTAGGAGAAAGTACTGAGCTGAGGAACCAAAAAAACTTTCTAACCTTTGATGAGAATTGCTGAAGAAGAAGATCAGAAGTCAGGAAAAGGAGTAGAAGTTCATAGGACAATGAATGTACCAGAAGAAAGGGACCTTCACATTTAAAGACAGAACTGGAGGTCTACAGAAGAGTATCCTTGTATCTTTGACTGAGTGTAGATTTCTGTATGCATGGGAAGAAATTATTCAAAGTCATGGCAACTGGCAGACAAGACATCAAACAATTTCTGAAGCTCAGGCATGTGAAGAATAGTTCATGTTACCAACAGAGAGAATAGAAAGACCTCTTACAATATGTGTCTGGGTGAAATCCTCAGAAAAATGTTGAATGACTCAACATTTCTACTTCCAGAGACAGAACTGATGACATAAGTTCACATAAAAACTTGTACATAAATGTCCATAGAATCATTATTCATAATAACTAAAAAGTAAAAATAACCCAATGTCCATCAGCTGATAAATGGATAAATGAAATGTGATGTATGCATGTATTGAAATATTGTACAGCCATAAAAGGAATGAAATTCTGATAAGTACTACAAAGAAGGTGAACCTTGATATGCAATGTGAAAAATGCCAGACATAGAAAGCCAAATATTCTGAGATTCTATTTATATGAAATGTTCAAAAGAGTTGAATTCATTTGCACAGAAAATAGATAAGTGGTTGCCAGGGGCTGGTAATAAGAAAATACATGAAGACAACACTATGTGTGGATTATGGAATTTCTGTTTGGGACAATGAATATTTTCTTGAGTGAGAAGGTAGTGATTATGTATATGCTGTGAATATGATAAAGATCACTTAATTTTACATTTTAAGTAGTAAATTTCATAGTATATAAACCATATATAAACAACACAGGAAAGATATTACATTAGTAGTGGGACTAAATTAAATCTACACTGAAGAAGATGTTTCACCCTAATAAAGTTTATTAATGAACCTTGGATTATAGGCTGGGAAGGAGGTGAGCAAATTATTTCTTCTCCAAAGCATCTATGAATTTAGTCAACATTAATAAAACAACCATTTCATGCTCTAAAAATCAATCAAAGCACTGAACAATATGAGAAGTTTATGTTTTGACAACTGCTGACTTTGAGAAGAGTGCGAATCTGTGGTGTTCTGGCCTGTGGCTATTCTCTCTCTCCAGCTCCTGGGTGGGGAGGTTCACCCAGGGTGGAGCAGGTGATGAGTAATGCAGATCTCCTCTGCTGTCAAGGAACCCACTTGACATGGAGCAGTGGACAATGTCCCTGCAATGGCACAATCAGTGGAACTTTTGGCAGAGTCAGGTGAAATCAGGAAAGGCAGTGTGTCAGATTTGGCCTGAAGTTATGAGTGTGGTTGAGATATAGATGCAATTATATGTATATGCACTTAACAACAAAGCCACAAAAAGAGGAGGCCAAAATTGGCAGAACTGAATGACCTAAAAATAATATAAAGAAAATAATTTCATATACAATATTATAGAAAATAATAAATACTTGGGAATGTTTAGCAAACTACTGTAACACTTTACATTGATAAATATAAAACACAGCTGAAAAAAATTAAATAAGAATTTAATAACTGGGAAGATAATATTTTAGGATGGAAATACTCCCCAAATTCGTAGTCATTGTAATCTCTTTTAAGTTGAAGATTGCTTTTTTCCTCCCAGAAAGGGATAAGTGAATCCTAAATTCATATAGTGATGCAGGAAATTCAAACTAGTAAAAAAAGAAAAAATTCTTGAAAAGAAAGAAAAAGCTTGGAGGATTCCCAATTTTCTTAATTCGAAACTTACTGTAAAGCTATAATAATCAATAGTGTGGGAGTGGCCTACAGATAAAATATAAATCCTTGGAATGTAATTGCAAGTCCTGAAAGACACCCCTGCATTGTGATGTTTTATTTTTTTACCAGGACTTGAACTCAGGGGTGCTTAACCACTGAGCCACATCCCCAGGGTCTGTTACTGAGGATAGTCTTAAACTTTCAATCCTCCTGTCTTAACCCTTCAAGCCACTGGGATTACAGTTTTGCACCATCACACCCAGCTTGATTGGCTTTAACAAAAGTACCCAGACAGTTCGGTGGGAAGGAATGGTGTTCTTAACCCAGGTGCCAAAACTAGAAATCTGAAACAGAACTAACTCAGACCTCTACCTCAATTCAAATACAAAGTTTAACTCAGTTGCATGTGGAAACTAACTTTAAGTGTTTTACACAATAAAACCCTTCAAAGAAAACACAGGAGTACAGTTTGTGATCATGGTTCATGTAATGACTTTCTTATATGATAAAAGCTCACTAAAAATGAAATACATAAAGTGGAATTTACCAAAATTTTAAATTGTTTCTTGTTATAAAGAAAACAAGCAAGAAAATGAAAAGACTCCCCACAGAATAAGAGAATATTTGCAAATCCTATGTGGAAAAAAAGGGGTTCATATTCATAATTAAAGCACTCTTAGAATTCAACCATGAAGATATAAAACCTGATTACTAATTGAGCAAAGGAATTGACAAAACATTTCTTCAAAGAAGATAAATAAATGACCAATAAGCACATGAAAATATGTTCAATAATTTGTCTTTATGGAAATGCAAATCAACATTATATTGAAAGACAAAGTCATAACCCCTAAAATAGTTATAGTCAAGAAGATGCAGAGAATAACTGTTAGTGAGAGTGTGGAGAAATCCAACACTCATGCAGTGCTGAGGGGAATTTGAATTGGTACAGCTACTTTGAAAACATTTCAGGCAGTTCTTCAGAATGTTAAATATGGAGTTAGCATATGACCAGCAGTTCCATAATTAAATGCACACTACATAACACTGAAAACCTTTATTTTCATGCAAAAACTTGTACACAGATGTTCAAAGAAGCCTTTTGTATTATATCCAACAAATAAGAGCACCCCAAATGTCCATAAACTGATAAATGGATAATCGAAATGTGGTTTTTTCCACAAAATAAATGAAATACTTATACACACTACAGTATGGATAAGTATTGAAAAAATATGCTAGGTGAAGAAGCCAGACACAAAAAGTCATGCATTGCATTGTCCCATTTATAAGTAAAATTCATACCAAGCAAATCCATATAGACAGAAGGCTGGCCAAGGACTTGAGGTTAGGACCTGGGGTTTCTTTTGGAGATAATGAAAATGTTCTGTGTTTTTGGTTGTACAACTTTATAAATAGACTAAAAACCACTAAATATACTCATTTAAATAGTACTTATTATATAATAAATATGGATATAAATATACCTCAATGATGTGTTTGTTATTTTTAAAACATATGAATAAATTAAACAATTTCATTAAAAGGCAGAATTTGTTAGGGTAGATCAGATAACATCTATATGTTGCCTACAGGAGATATATATTTAATACAAAAGACATAAATAAGTTGGAAGTAAAGGAATGCAAAATCTTACACTGTATAAATAGCAACCTCTTTCATAGACCTAAATATAAGAACTAAGTCGCATTCTAAGAGTGAGAACTAGAGATGTAAAAGAGGTGAATTTACACTGTGTAAATTTATTCCTGCCTCAGCCCAGGAGGCTGAAGCAGGAGGATTGCAAGTTCAAGTGTAAATTAAGTTAAGTGATAGTTCTGTAGTCATAGAAGTAATGCTAATGCATTACTGAGAATATAAAACACGTCTAAACTGATTTTAGAAGCACTTGAGAACTATGAGCATAGTGGCAGACAGAATACCTATCTGTAGTCTCTAAAGTGGCGCATATGAACAGGCTGCTAATTAGGGTTCCATAAGGGCTTGAAGCCTCATGTTTTAACCATTCTGTTACTCTCTGTTGGGTTGTCTTTGGGTCAGTCCTTCAGTAGACTTTTCCTTTCATTGGGTATAAAAATCATTGTAGGGTTCTCTAGAGGAACAGAATCAAGAAGACATATAATCATAAAAAGGGGACTTATTAGGTTAGCTTATGTGACCAGAATCTGAATAGTCCACAATAGCTGTCTGCAGGCTGGAGAGCTGAAAGAACCAGTCCAAGAGGCTGAAGCCCCAGAACAAGAAGAATCAATGGTTCTACCCTAGTCTGAAATTAAGGGCTTCTGGATAATCAGTGTCAGAGTACACTTTGGAAGAGTAAAGAAGGGAGAGTCCTGTATCCTCAGGAGTAGTCAAGAAACCCTTTCAAGAAGAATCAAGTTTACATCTGCTGCTGTTTCTTTGTTCTTCCAACTTTTATTCCATCCAAGCCATCATCCTATTGGACAGTGCTGCTGATGCTTAGGGAGGGTCTCCATTTCAGTTGGCTATCCCACATGCCAATCATTCCTAGACACATCTTCATTAACACACTCATAAACCCTTTCATCCTTGGCATCTCTTAATCTAATCAAGTTGACAATTCAAATTAACCATTACAATCCCTAATAAAATCATTTGGGAAGTATTTTGTGGAGGTGTCATATGGACCATCACTGTCCCCAGGACCTGTATCAGCAGAAGTGCATTTGGAAACAGTTGAAAGTTGACCATCAAGTTTTCACAAAATAAACACTGAATGTCCTATTTGTGCATACCAATCTCTCAAAAGAAAGAGTTAAGATAAATTAAATAGCTTGGCAAAGGGTGTCTATGAGCCCAAGTAGAATCAGTTAATACTACTAATTTAAGTCTTATTCTCTAGAAAATATCCAAGTAATGCACAAGGAACATAATATATACTGTCCTTCACTTAAAAGCAGGATTTTTTTTAATCCATCTTCAGTAGACTTCCCTTTCTGGTAGAGCAGAAAGGGAAGACTGAGCACTAAATGGAGGTAGAGTTTTCAGGTTTCAGCATACAATCTTACTTTAGGGTCTGGGCTCTAGTCAAATTTCCTAGGGCTAAATTTATGACCTTGGGCAAGGTCATAACTCTTCAGACTTTATCTAGGTACCATAACTTCCTCCTAATTAGAATATCTGTTAGAATTGTGGTAGGATTGACATGATTTAACATGTGTGATATAATACCAGGCCTGTATATAATGAATATGCTTAGATATCACCATTTGTTATAGTTTGGATACAAATGTCCCAAGAAAAGCTCATGTGTTAGATAATGTAGAAATGTTCAAAGGTGAAATGATTAAATTATAAGAGCTGCAACCTCACCGGTGAATTGATAATCCATTTGATGTACAATACTTTGAATGGACTAGAGTTTGAACCATAGGCTTTGGGACATGGATAGAGGAAGTGGGTCACTGGGGGTGTGCTCTTAAGGATTATATTTTGTCCTTGACTCCCTTCTCTCTTTCTTTTTGCTTCCTGGCTGAACAATTTTTCTCTGCAATACCCTTCTTCCGTGATGTTTTGCTTCATCTTGGACCCAAAGTAATAGAATCAACTGACTATGAACTGAAATTTAGAATTCAGTTCAATTCCAAATTTAGAATTTTTCAAATTTGGAAGCCTCCTTGTCTTTAAGAGCTTTTAGAAAAGGAATGGTTGACCTGCATCTTTATTATTATCATCACAAAATGTCACAAAGCTAATAATCTTTTCTCTATACATAGCAGGGAGAAATTAGACAGGTTATACTTCCATTGGGAAATGGAACCACCAATAAAAGTGTCTTGAATTTAATTACAGTTCTTGCCTAACACTGCTATATCCTGACTCAAATGTCTAGAATGCAATTAAAGACAGAAACAGAGTTACAATCTAAGATGAAAGAACTGAAAATGGTGCTCACACTTTACTGCATTATTTGAAAGAATGAATACATTTCTGAAAAGTAGTCATATTAATTTTTTTTCCCACCCAGTTAATGACAGACATATTGAGTAGCAAAACTAGATATAAAATCAGTAGTATGAGTTGGTGAAAGAAGGACTACAAAATCATTCCTGATTGAGAACCCTAGAGAATTAAATAAAATCACCCAATAAAAAGAAGTTCATTCAAAGGTACAAGCCCAATGCTGCACTAAGACCAGTAATCTCTTTTGCCTATTTCCAAGTTTGGGATAAATGTTAACAGGTTTGAGCTCTGTAAGATAGCAATGTAAGATATGGGATACATACTGCAATTTCTGGAAACTTTCGACTATCACAATTGGGCGAGCCATACTAGTACTACCTAGGAAAATTCCTCAACACCCTGCGACGAATAAGACAACCTCCCAAATAAAACATCAATGCCATTTTGAGAGAGTCAGCTCTAAGGAGAGAGGTTAGCTTAACCAAATTCATGCAATGGAGTGAAAGGTACTTACTTCTTAGTCATGGAAAAGACATCTCTAAATCTCTCCTTAGGATCTTTTTTTTTTTCTTTAATTTTTAATTGTCAATTAACCTTTACTTTATTTATTTATATGTGGTGTTAAGGATTGAACCCAGGGCCTCACACATGCTAGGCAAGCACTCTACCACTGAGCCACAACCCCAGCCCACACTTTCCAACAGTCACTGGTTCTGTACCCAACATAGCAACCTTATCCTTAAAATTGTCTGCCAACTTGCCTATATATCTCTATCTCAAGTGTATTTTGAACTGATTCGTGCTGGTTTTTCATTATTTAAAAATCTTTGACATATACTCAGTTTATATTTGCATGTCAGTTTTGATTTTAAGTCTTTTAAAACTTATATTTGGATAATTGTTAGAATAGCTAGGAGAATGGACAGTTCAGGAAATCTTCTTATGCAAAGTGAGTTCATCTCTGACTTTCACACAAAACTTGGTACCAGATACCTCCAGTCAGTGTAGAACCCGAGTTTGCTGATCAAGTGCTCATCTGAGGTCTCCGGTATGCCATTTCTAACCGAAAATTTGCAACTTTTCAAACCTGATTGACAAGGTTACTTTACTTAACTAACCACCAAGTTGTAGAGTTATAGAGTTATCTTTTTCTTGTAGTGCTAAAATTGAATATATTTTCTGTATTTTGCCTTTCCTTGTTCCAAGAGTTGTTTTATTTTTGTTTGTTTGTTTTTCCTAAAATGAAAAATTCCTTTTGGAGAGAGAGAGCGAGAGAGAGCGAGAGAGAGCGAGAGAGAGCGAGAGAGAGCGAGAGAGAGAGAGAGAGAGAGAGAGATATCCCCAGTTTTCCCATGTCTGGACAGGTTTTGAAGCTGTGTGAAGCCTTTATCTGGGTCTCCAGAGGAAGAGTGTCAACATACAATAGGCCTTAATTAGGACTCAATCTGCTGAGCTGAGAGCTTCTGCCACCTGGAAGCCACAGTGATTTTACATGACAAAATTAACAAAAGGAAACCACATAAATACATTTGGATATTTGGAGTAGTGGAAAAAGCTTGCTTATTCTACCAAATTGTTTTAAATTCTGGTTCCACCCTTTATTAGGCAATGGATATTAGGTAAGCTATAGAAGTCCTCTGAAACTGCTCCCTCTCTTTAAAACTTCTCTAGCAGTCTTGCTGTGACAATAAATGATAGAGTCAAATGTGAATATTGTCTACTTTATCTTTGATATTCATGAAAATAGTAGTATTTCAGAAATGCTGGAAACATGGTTGTATTGCAGAATATAATTTTTGCCATATAACATTATAAGTGCTCATGAGAGCCATCTTAAATATGGACATCGAATATTGAGTGGACTAGGTTCTCTCTCACTAAAAACCTTATTTCCAAGCCCTGTCATTCAGGTTTTTGCTCTAACAAATTTATAAAACAAAATTCCATAGATTTCTCCGTTTTTTTTCCTCAAAGAATGTCAGATGGGCAAATGTGAAGTGCTAAATGACTATTGCATAGTGGATTAATATTCACACTAAAGAACCGCAACGGGGAGATGGAAAAGGAGCAAAATCGAGACTTAGGAGTGTTGAACCAGGCACAGTATCTTTGCCAGAAGGTAGTTGTGGAGAAAATGCCTGTGTGGCATATAGAACAAAGTTCTCTGACCCCTCAGAAATAGAAGTCCATGACCTAACCCAGAACATATGAGCTTTACTTTCCTCGGCTGTAACCCAAGAGGTTGAGGTCAGAAGGATTTGAGCTGAGAACTCATTTCACCTTTGCATACTTTGAAAGTTGATGAGGGCAGCCACCAGAGTAACAGGTCTTCCCCAGTCTCCAGCAGGAACATACCTGGTGGATGCTTTCATTATAATGCATTTTGATCTACTTTTAGATCTGATTTCCAAAACTATAGGACAATAACTTTTGCCGTTTAAGCCACTGCTTATGATAATTTGTGCTATTTAAGCCTCTAAATTTGTGATAATTTTATAGGAAATACTATGTATGAAATGAAAGTTAAAAGAAAGAGACCCTTTTATTTCAAAATAAGCTAATTTCTTATTTTGTGATTATAGGTATTTCTTAAGGATTCACAGTTTGCTCAGATTTGTTGCCATTCTTTTCAGCTGAAAAGTCTTTGTGGCTTTTTTTCCCTCTCAGCTGAATATAGATTTAAGTAATCCTACAGCTACATGTTAAGGGAGTTGTTATTGTATCATTTAGTTGTATTATGTTGTTACCTTGTATTATGAAATTCTCTGATGTTCTATGTCTAAATGATAAAATGCAGGCTCTCAGAGCTGAAAGAGATCAAGGGGGAGAGAAGATTTTTCTGCTAAATATCTGTTCTGAGTGACACAAAGTTTTGTTGTCTCAAAAGGAAAGCCTGATGTAACAAACAACAAAAATTATCCCACCTCATTCCTGACATCACTCTTGTCTAGGTCTGGACATCCTGTCCCTAAATAATTACCATCAATTTCCTTACTATCTTTCAGAACAGCATTTCTCACAGTGTGATTTCATGACTACCTACCTTACACACCTACAGGTTGCCCACCTTACCAGAAGCTCTATGTATGAAAACCTGCCTACCAAAGGCTGAAGACCCACACTCTAGACCTACACACCTTAATGTATTATGAAAAAGACTGCTATATTGCAATGCCCATGGGTTCTTGCATTAGAATATAATAATTTAGCTGAATTCTCTATGGAATTCCCATGTGGGACCCAACCCATTGAGCATTTGGAGTTAGACTTTTTCGCAAAATGAAAAGCTTTGGATGAGACAGACAAGCAAAAATACAGTGGTACTAATTCGAAGCCTGCCCAGTTCACCATCCTGACCCCTAGGGGAGTATACATTCACAACCCAGGTGTCCTTCCTTGAAATTATACAACTCTTAATGAGTGTGATGTTTGTATCAACTGGAAGATGACATCCATGTTACTACCTGGATGAGATGAAGAACAAAGCCAAGGTCAAGTGCATTTTCCAAACTAGCAAGGTGCCCACTCAAGTAGCACCAGACTATAGCAAGGGTTCAGCAATCACTATCCATATACATCGGAAGTGGGAGATATATTCCTCATTGCTTCAGTTCTCCCGAATTTTGTGTAAGAAGAAAAGGCTTTTAGATTGACTTGGTCATTCTGAAGATCTGCTCATTAGAAGCAGGGGTCTTATATATATATTAGCTCAATGTGTTATTTAATTTTACAAATCAGGGTCAATTAGCACCTAATACACAGCAATACTTTGTGGTTTTCATTTATCAAATAAGATAAGGTCTTTGCTGTTCCATTCTAATCACTATGTTTGCTATTAATAAACAAGTTGTTACTTGAACATCTATCGTGGGGTGGCCAGCACCTTGCCAGGGAATTCTTGCCTGCTCAGAGGAATAAGCCTCCTGAGAAATTAAAGTCTAGAATAATTAGTAAGAACAAAAGACAAAGAGTCAGAAAGGATAGTTTTAAAGATGGAGCCCCTGACATATCCCGTTTACACAGGAGCTGCAGCTCCTAGACAATTTGAAAATGGCTTATTTAAGGGGGTACTTCAAAGGCGGGGTAAGATTTCAAGGGTGGAGTTTTGCTTCTTGATATCTTGTGGTCAGCAGGTTGATTGGAATCTTGGCAGGTCACACCCATCTCAGAAGGGCTGTGCAGCTGCAGCATGTCACCCCATCTCCAGTGCTGTGTGGGACCTGGCAGAGCTTGAATAGGGCTTACAGTGTGTCTGGGCAGTCTTACACAGAGGAAATGTCCACTGGAAGTTCCCAGACACCAGCTTTCCCTATTCAATTAGGCTGCAATTCGCGACACTTTACACACAGCCCACAGATGGCTCCTGACAAACTCCTTTACTCAATTTTCGGGAGAAAGAATCATAACCAGAATGGTGAGAAATTTTCTTTACAATTTAATCCACTAACCAGTCACATTTGTACTCTTTTAAAATCATTATGAACTCATTTTGTTGTTGTTGGAAACCCACTCCAAAATAACACTTTAATCCATTCAGAAGGTCGGTGACCCCAATACCCAAACACCTCCATTAGGCCCCATGTTCCAACACCTCTGCACTGGGCATCTTCTCCAAGGAGGAAACTTGGGGACACATTCCACCCATAGCAGATATTATGCCCCTTCCCAAGTACGGGAAGACGCTGAGCTCCTTTTTGTTGTCTTTTTATTTTGGGGGTACTCAGGATGGAACCCAGGACCTCCGGCAGCTTCAACAATGAGCGACAAAGACTGTCCCCAGCTCGCTCTTTTCTTTGGTTATTGTGGCACCACGGGTTGAACCCAAGACCGCTTAACCACTGAGCCACATGTTCAGCCTCCCTCCTTTTTTTTTTTTTTTTTTTAATTTATTTAGAAACTGGGTCTTTCTGAGTTGCTCAGGGACTCGCTCACTGGCTGAGTGAGGCTGGCCTCGAACTTGCGACCCTCCTTCCTGGGCCTCCAGAGTCGCCCGGCTCTTTATACACACTACCAGGCCACCAGACTTTATGCTCTTGGTAAACACGTGTCCTGGTGAAGAGAAGCGGGTCCCCAGAAGGTTGCGGAGGCGGTGCCAGAGGACACGGCCCAGGCCAGCCCTTCCCCATGGCTTTAGGCATCGCCAAAGGCTGTAAAATCCACCATTAGAGGACAGAACAGCTTCTCAGAACAGGGCCTGCGAGATCGGTGGTCCTCCGTGGCTGGCGAAGGGACCGGGTCACCATCTGTGACTCATTGTCGCCTCTGGCTGTTGGGGTGCAGCGAGCAGCGTGGCACCCTGCCGACCTTCTCTGGCCGGTCTCCCGTTAACAAAACGGGGCAACGGGACCCTATCATTTCCGCAATTCTGTTTGTTTCTCCCCGTGGCTTTGGATGGAGTCATTTTCTCGTGAGACCTTAAAAAGGCTTAAGCAGCCCTCAGCCCATGGCGCCCCCTCCCGCCATCTTCGGGCTGCTCCCTGAACTGATTATTGACAGAAGATCAAATTAAAGTCTTTCGAGTGAACTCAACATTCA
The DNA here is from genome assembly GCF_001458135.2 of Marmota marmota marmota. NCBI lineage: Eukaryota > Metazoa > Chordata > Mammalia > Rodentia > Sciuridae > Marmota > Marmota marmota. The sequence continues at coordinate 32,661,843 of NW_026000229.1, forward strand.
TGACATCACAGATGTCAAGAACTTTTCCGGCACGTGGACATGAAGACACGGAGCCAGAACATGGACCTGAGCGGCCCCTCTCTGAAGTCTAATGCCTGAGAACTGCAGGCCTCACTCAAAGCAAACAGGCACGTGCAGCATTAAGACAGCTGACTGTGACGCTTTCTGCCATTGACAGAAATGTCAGTAGAAAGCTTTCTGTGTGACCTCAAACAAAATTCTGACCTGGCCTCCCAGATGCCCGTCCCCTGGTGTTCAGCATTGTACAATTACCTCCATTTGAGATTGGTGGAGGCCAGTCAACATGACAGAATATCACTTTAGTCACTAGCTTATTAATGCATTGTCTTGGAATAAGTCAAAATGGAGGTTATCCTGGGTGGGCCTGACCTCCTGAGGGGAGATCCTGAAGGATAAAGTGTCAGGAAAGCTCTAATTAGCTGTGAAGACAAAGCAGACATGGGTTCCAGGCTCCCAGGTAAAGAATTCTGCCAACAGTCTCATGAACTTGGAAGAGGATCTGAGCCTACAGATGAGGCTGCATCTAGCTGACAACTTGGTAGTTGCCTTGTGGCATCTTGAGCAATGGAGCCTGCTAACTTGTGCTCAGGTTTGTGATAATTTGTTATGTGCAATAGAAAATGAATACAGGTTGTCTTTGTCTTATTTCTTTGATATATCACTCTGTCTCTGACCCCTCCATCTGCTCTCAGTGTCCTTATCCGCAATCACTCATGACCCAAATTATCTATTTGAGACTCCCTTTAGATTCTACATTTGTATCTATAGCAAATTTAAGCCAATAAATGCTTTCCCATTTTCTATATATTTGACTCTTTTTTAACTGCTTCTAACTGCCTAATGTTCAATATATATCCTTTTAAATAATTATGGTTTTTATGTGTTTTGATCCCTCTGCACATTTTACTGTTTCTGTAAACAAGGGGATTGTTTTAATTGATTTTTGACTGACAAAATGCTTTGCAAGCACAGGCCTCATCTGCATTGTTTTCCACCAAATCTCTAGAATGTAGAAATTCTAGCATCTGTCACATGGTAGATGCTAAAAAAGTATTTATCAAATAAATGAATACATGTGGTATCACACAGAGAAAAGCGTGTACTAAGCTAAGCAAATTTATTTTTCTTTTCAAACAGCAGGAGATGTATTGATCAACTGAATGATGTTCAGACTATTGCTTCTGTGAGTCCCCGAATCCTCCCAGAGACAGATATAGATGTGTCTACACTAGTTGTTCACATGGTGCTGCTGAAAGACAAGAACTGAGACCATCTAGGCAGTAGCAGATTCATTTATGCACAACCTTGACTAGAGTTTCTAAACTAGCTGACTTAGCATGTGGGTTTTGTTTTCAGACATTTGTTTCTCTTTATCTCTTCTAAGCACAAATCAGATGGAATAAGTGTGGTGCTCTGAATCTGTGCAAAATCAGGTGAAGTGAACTAGCTGTTTTGACTAAGAATCACCGTTTTCTTTATGACTGTGTCAGCAATCCAGGCCACATTGGACCTCCAGAAGATCTCAGAGGTTAGCAGAACACACTGAACACCATAGAATTTACTGCTTATGCACAGCCCTGGGTAGTGTTATAGTCTCTACATCCTGTGATACATGGTTAATGCACTTAGCATTCTGCCTCCACCCTCCCCTCTTTCCAGCCTCCTGCAGTATACAGTAATTGTATGTAAAGGAAAACATCAAGAGTGTTCATTGGGGGAACAGAAAAGGAAACTAAAATTTCCAAAACATTGACTTTTTGATACGTATTTTCACAAACACTTTATAAACATCATTTTATTTGATTATCATTTTAACCCACCTGAAATGAGGATAAAACAAAGATTACAGAGGACTGAACCAACAATCACCCCCAAGCAGTGGGAATTTGAATCCAGAACTATTCATAGTCCAGACCAATGCTTGTTTAATGATTTAAATTAGTCAGAATACATCCTGGAGCCACAGCCTGCCCCAAAGTCAGGTGACTGAGTTATTCTCTGCAGGTCTTAAGAGTGAAGAAGTGGTTGTGTTGTCTGAAATGCTCTGAAGACTAGCTTTTTCTAAGTGATATTTGTGATTCACCAAGTGCAACTTTCCCAGAGAAATATTGATGTTTGTGAGTAAGAAAGTAATTGTATGTCTCATTTTAGCCTGCCTACATTTTACCCGTTCTTTAAAACTGAGTCTAATACCATTTTTTTATTTGAAAAAAAATATCATCTTTCCTGATGCTTCGAAGGGAATACTATTGCACTTATATTTCCATTTATTTTATTATTAATTGTATCACTATTCATTAATTAAAATAGAGTAGCAATTTGTAGTATAATACTCTAGACTTGGAAAACATAGAGCAGAGTGGGAAAAATAACTCCATCTATGAAGCAGAGAGACATGCCAAGAAATAATTGTATATTGTATTACAAATACTTCAAAGAAATACCTAAGGATTATACTGGAACAAGTGTCACTTGAAGCTACTAATTGTCTCTGTGGGTGAATGGGGGAATAGTAAAGATATTTTAATTGAATTTTGATGGTTGCATAGGCTCCTTACAAGACAAACAAAGAGGGAGAAGAGCAACATGGAAGAAATTAGAACAAATAGTTAGAGGCATGTAAAATCAGTATTTAGTTGTTTTGGAGATTCTAGGTATTACTAGAGAGCTAGAGTAAGATGCGTGCTAGGATTTGCAAGCAGAGTGAACAGGGAACAATATTCCAGAGACAGATCTTCAAAGGATTTATATACAATCTAAATGATTGAATTATTTTTTCCCTGAAGATAAACAAGCTATAGCTTGCTCTCCAGCCACTGAGTGACTGACTGAAATCAGTTTGTATTTTAGAAAGGTCATGTTGAAAGCAGTAGGGAGAAAAGATTAAGGTAGAAGAGATAATACTGAAGTCAGGGAGACAGTTTGGGTACTCACTATGGAATTTAAAGAAAACATAATCATCAGTGCCAGTAACAAAAAAGGATCAAGGAGACATTTGAAAAAGGCCTACTTAGCTGATACCTGAGTGGAGAGTTGATGGAATTAAGGAATGAGGAGAGGGAGAAGATGACTTCAGAGGTTCTGATTTGGGAAGGCAAAGCAAGACACATTTAGGAGAAGGGAGACTGTGAAAAGATAATTGAATTTTATTTTTGCTTTTAAACTCTGTTGACATAAAATACAAAAACGGGATTAATCTATGTTTGTAGAGGTTAGAGCATTGGTTTTTGTGGAGGCAGTGGTGACCTGGGAGGGCGCATTCACAGCTTCTGGGGCTGGTGAGGTTGTTTCTTGATCTGAGAGATGGTCATGACTTGGTATATCTCATGAATTTTCACTGAGATGTTCACTTATAATTTCTATACTTTTCTGTGCATATGATGTGAATCAGTTTTAGAGTTACTTAAAATAATTTAAAAATAAACCTGTCCTTTTAAGAGCAGTACAAATGCAATTGAATAGAGAACCAGTGAAATGGAGGGTAAATATGAAAAAAAAAATTATGTTGACTGAAGCACAGCCTCTCCCTTGCACACTACAGTAACCTGTTCCAGTCTTCTGCCTTCTTTCTCTTTCACTCTTGTACATTAATTCCTAGCACCTTCTGGTATTTGATCCATGGCTTTCTTCCTTTCTTAATCTTTAATTTTCTTTTCTTTCTAGGTAATGAAGGTATTGTTTTAAAGTACATTATCTGGAGTGCATATGGTTGGCAAAAATATATTCAAATATTATCCGTTCAGTAGATACTTCTCAGAAGAATATATACATTCAATCAACAAATATATGAAAAAATGTCAACATCTCTAGTAATTAGAGAAGTGCAAATCAAAACTACTCTAAGATTTTATTTCACTTCAGTCAGAATGACAGTTATTAAGAATACAAGCAACAATAAGTGTTGGCAAGGATGTGGTGGGGAAAGGCCCACTCATACATTGCTGGTGGGACTGCAAATTGGTGCAACCAATCTGGAAAGCAATATGGAGATTCCTTAGAAAACTTGGAATGGAACCACCATTTGACCCAGCTATCCCAATCCTCAGTCTATACCCTAAGGACTTAAAATTAGCATACTAAAGTAATGCAGCCACATTAATGTTAATAACAGCTCAATTGACAATAGCTAAACTGGGGAAGCAACCTAGATGCCCTTCAATTAGATAAATGGATAAAGAAACTGTGGTATATAACACAATGGAATATTACTCAGAATTAAAAGAGAATAAAATTATTGCATTTGTGGGCAAATGGTAGGAGTTGAGAATATCCTGCTAAACAAAATTAGCCAATCTCAAAAAATCAGGGCCAAATGTTTTCTCTGATAAGTGGATGCTAATCCATATGTGGGGGGGGGTGGCGGCGGCATGTGATGAGTGGAGAAACTTTGGATAGGGCAAAGGGGAGGGGGAGGGGGTAAAGGGGTAGGAAAAATGGTAGAATGAGACAGACATCATTACCCTAGGCACATGGTTGTGACTCTACTTTATACACAACCAGAGAAGTAAAAAATTCTGCTTCATTTGTGTACAATGAATCTAAGAGCTTTCTACCATCATGTATAACTAATTAGAACTAATGAATAAATAAATAAACAAAAATTATCTGTTTAGTACCAGAAGAATTTAAAACATTTGAAATGCTTTTTAAAACGTTTTCTAATTTTTTTTTAATAGGTCAAGTGATGATTTCTTCCAACAAAATCCCAAACATATTTGATTCCATGTGTAATTTAAAAGAGTAAAAAAAATCAAATTTCATGAAATCAAGGTAGAGAAATTTAAGTTCTTTTAGAATATGGCTAATTAAATGGAATAATTTCTAAGAATGAACACAGGTAAACTATATAATGTAATTCATGAGGCTAACTTTCTAATTCAAGAACTAAACTAATTTCTTTCTATTTTTCTGATGTACTTATCCTATACCATCCTAAACAAAATAAGTGTTTTAATTAAACTTTTAATTTTGACATGACAGTAGATTTGCTTGCAATTGTTAGAAATAATTTGGAAAGATCCCATGTACCATTTGTCCAGTTTTCCCCAATGGTTATGGCTTTCAACACAGTTGTACAATCTCAGAACAAGAACACTGACATCAGTGCAGTAGTCAAGAAGAAGAGCATTTCCATCTCTACAGTGATTCCTTATCTGGCCATTTGATTTAGTAATATTGACCTCCCTCTCCCAGCCCCAAGGCCAGGGAACCACTAATGTGTTATCCATTTCTAAAATGTTATCATTTCAAGAATTTTATATAAATGAAATAGTATGACACATAATCTTTTATTCAGCATAATTAATTTCTCAAGAGATTTTCCCAAGTTTTTGCATATATCAATAGTTTATTCTTTTGTGTTGCTGAACATTGTTTTCTCTGACTTAGTCATTTGGGATGCTGTAACAAAATACCATAACTTGTTTTGTCCTATAAGTAATAGAAATTTATTTCTCACAGCTCTGGAGGCTGGGAAGTCCAAGGTCAAGATAGGCAGATTTGGTGACTGATGTGGGCCTTCTTCCTTATCTTATCACTATGTTCTCACATGGTGGAAGGTGTATATAACAGGATCCCTCAGATTTCTTTTATATGGACTCTAACCCCATCCATGAAGACATGACTTTCATTACTTCATATTTCCCAAAGATCCCATCTTCAATAAAAATTATTTTGGGGGTGAGGATTCCAACATTCAAATTTTGGAGGAACATAAACATTCACACTTTATCACCATGGTATATGTGTACCAGTTTGTTTAACTATTTATTTATTAAGGCCAGCTAGATTATTTCCAGTCTACCCTTAATACAGTAGCATTTGTTTAATCTCAGAAACAGAAGGAACTGCCTAGACAGGGAACAGCTGCCTTCCAAGAAATGAATCTAGATTCATTCCCTGCAGAGTCCATTTTCTCATTTTGAAGGTTTAGGATTTCACACTTGGAAATAGTTCTTAGGCATGGCATCTTATAAATCTGGAATTCATGCAAGGCAAAATCCAGAAAAAGCTAGGAGATGCCAGGCATAGCAGCACACACCTGTAATCCCAGCGGTTTGGAAGGCTGAGGCAGGAAGATCACAAGTTCAAGGTCAGACTCAGTAACTTAGCAAGGCCATAAGAAACTTAGCAAGATCCCAAACAACTTAGTGAGACCCTGTCTCAGAATAAAAAATAAAAAAGTTATGTAGATATGGCTCAGTGGTTAAATGAAGTTAAGTGCTATTGGGTCAATCACTGGGGTGGGGGGCAGAGATGGAGAAAAATCTATGGGATGAGCAAATATGTATGTGATTCTTAACCTACCTGGATAAAAGTGGCCAAAGGGACAATTGGGTTAAAATGATGAAGTCTCTGTAGGGTATACCTATAGGGTATAGACATTAACTTTCTGTGGACTCCACCAACCCACCCTGACAATAAACACTGTCCCAGGATGTTAGTGGATTGTGAGGTAATATTTCCCCTTGGAATGAGAGAGCCCCATACTGTGAAATGCTGGAAATTTATGGTATCAGAAAATAGGTCACAAGGAGAATAAAATGATCATCAAGGGAAAGTGATGATCTGCAAAGTAAATTCACTGTTGGTGTTCTTCTCACAGACAAGCCAATTTACTTGGTTCTAGGTGCCATCCCTGACTCTACCTTGGTATTGCTTCTAGAACTGAAGATCTACTGTAGAGGTAGACAAGCCTGCAATGGCTCTGGCCATGAGATGGCAAATTTAAAGCACATGGTTTCAATATTCCTCCTCCTGCTTTAACCTATTAAACAATCTGGGTTTGCCTACCACAGAGCCGGGGTTTTGTGCAGGGGTGGGAGGTCTCCATCATGCTCTCAGCAAAGCCTCCCATGTACCACCTATGCATCACCCCAGGGATGGGCCCAGAGAGGTACAAAGCACTTAAGGAACATGCTTCACTAGCAGGATATCAATTTTGGGCAGACATCCCTTAAGAGGATCTTTTGCTGCTCTCCTAATCCCCCAAGTGATATAATGTTTTTGAATGAAGCATGTAACATGTGCACAATGAATTCATTTCCCTGTGTTTTGAAAGGAGTTACATTTTGATGTGGAGGATAGGTAAAGGCTAAAGGTGGAGAGACTTTTGCGAGTAGATATCCTTAGTATTATTATTTTGCCTTAGCAAAAAGAAAAAAAAAACACTTACCTCACACAATTTCAGTGTTTATTATGATTAACAGTAAACTGCTACTTACCTGGGTCAACATAAAGTTCTTATTTCAACTTAAAAATATGGCTGATTCAGCTCCTTATTCTTCCAGTTATTTAATAGTTGTATTCCCAAGCAAATAACAAGCTTCTAAGAAATTATCCAAATCGACAAATACCTTTACTCCAAACTGCTCACAGCAAGTGGTAGAGTGAATCAGAATCAATTTCTCTGTCCTCAAGCCATAATAGAAGCGGATAACAAACATGAAGCACTGGGCTTTTCTGCAGTTAATTTGGAGGAAAATGTTATACCTAGAGAAAACCTGATGATGCTTAGCAAGTAGAAACAAACAGGTATGTGTGGGGTATTTGAGAGAACACCTTTTGGAATGTCAAAACATCATTTATCAGATAAAAGAGATGTAAACCCTCGCTCCAGACCTGGCAGGGCAAGGTTTCTCAGCACCTTTTCTCTGTTTCTCTTTTTACATGTGTACACCTCAAGCTGTTAAAAGAAGGAAATGAAATTAGCTCACCAAGGGCTTAATTATATCCTCTTCAGTGGGCATCAACACTATTGGCAGCCCTCACAGGGACAGTCTCTTGACAAATCAAGTTGTTGTCTGAGGCATGAAGTGTTAGATTACGACCAAGCCAGCATGACGCTGTGATTCATGGCTACTCTATCACGGAGGGGAAGCGGGATTTCTGTTTTATAACAAGTATGAATTTCTCCTGAGACCAGTGAATCCTTTAGTTCAATCTTAGGAGTTCATCTTTGGTATCTTAGGACAGAATTATTTTACAGACTCAAATGTACAAAGACACAAAGGGCTATTAAATAATGATGCAGGAATGATTCCTCCCTCCCAACACCCCTCCCACCCTGAAAAACAAACCTTTTGGAGTACACAGGGCCCAGAGAGAGCTGAGCAGTTCAGGTAACAAGTGATACAGTGTAATTTTCCCACTGTAGAATTGAATGTTTTACTGAATATCATTTTAGCATTCTGTATTTCATATCATGGTCTCTAACCCGTAGTAGCAGTACTTTGTTGACGTGGATGTTACAAATATTATTGGAGAAGTATTTCTTTTTAGCAGGTTTTCACAGATCTCTGGTTATACAATAAGCAATTTTTCCCAGCATAATGTGAAAACAAGTTCTTTCTATGATTACAAAATGAAACCTCCATTATGAAGATACTTCCAGAGGAAAACACAAAAATTAAAGTTTAAAAATCACTCACTTTCTTGAGGTACTGATACATAATACAAATTCCATGACTCTCCAGGGAATCATGCTGAATAGAAAAAAAGCTATCTTAAATATGTATGATGGGTTCATCTTGAGGAAACTAGATCATAAGTTGAGGATCATCTGTAATTTGGGGGACATTACCATAGATGATATTGGGTAGAGTATGTAGTTTTTCTCTATATTATTTCTTATAACTTCTTGTGAATATAATCATCTCAAAACAAAAGTTAAACTAAAAATTTAAAAAGTCACATTCTTAGCATAAGAAACAAATTTTAAAATCATTTCTGTGTATAGTTCTAGTTCTTTAATATGCATAGAATTTTTTTTTACAAAGCAGCCTCATAACTCTTCATATTGTTTTGTAATCTAAATTTTTCATTTAAAAAAATGTATGAACATTTTCCCATTAGCAGTCAATCTTGTTAATGAAAATGCTATTTGGGATGAATATTTATGTGTTGAAGCTGCAACTGAATACTTGTACAGAGTTAAATATTTTAAAATAAATTCAGACATAATTTATAGATTGCTAGGTTTATGTTTTTATAATAGTAGTAGGAAGTATTTCACTCCCTTCCTTTGTTCACATCAGAAGGCTATAGGCCCATGTACTAATGCTGTGTCCTTAAGCGCCCCTTTTCCCCTGTGATTTCTATATGTGCAGGTTAGCAGTCTGAGGTCATGAAAGACCACAGGTGAGGATGGGGAGCCGCCATCAAAAGTGCAGTGGTTGGAGAATGTGTCTTAATAACAAGTATCCAAGTATCCAGAAGATACAATTCTAGGCATCTTTACTCCAACCCCAGTTCTCATATACCCCCATCAGGATCACTGGGAGAACATTGTGTAAAATCTCCCTTTCAGCAGACATAAAGAGAGAGAGAAACTATAATTCCGAAGGCTTTATGTAGCTGTCAGCCAGCATTCCTTTCTTCAGACACTCTGTGCTTGCAGTTTGGATTCAGTCTGTGTCTCTACATAAGGACTTTGTATTCTTGTTAATGCCCTGTCACGCATAACAAGACCACAAATCCTGCTTCCAGAATGAGACAGCATTCCAAAGAAGTCATTTGTACTTTGAGCCACACCTCACAAAGTGTGTATGTGTGTGTATATATATATATATATATATTCACACAAAACAAAACAAACAACCACAAAAGGATCCTAGGCTTAGAGATTAAGGTGAAGACTTTAACACTTTCAGAGGACAACATGGTCAGAAATCCTTGAGACCTTTGGACAGGCAATGATTTATTAGATATAACATCCAAAATGAGAAAATATTGATCAACAGGGCTATATAATCATTAAAATTTTGCTCTTCAGAAATATTAGGACAATAGGAGATACTCAAGAGTATAGGAGTAAATATTTGCAAGTCCCATATCTGATAAAGAATTTTGCTTTTTTTGGATTGAACCCAGGACCATGAACCTGCTAAGCACATGCTCTACTTCTTAACACACCTCACCCCTGTTAATGGACTTTATCCAGAATGCACAACAATCTCTGAAAACTCAATAATAAAAAAATGAAATACCCAATAGAAAAATGGCTAAAAGATTTGACAGACTTCCACCTAAGAAGGTATGTGAATAGAAAATAAACAAATAAAAAGATGCTGAGCATCATTAAGGAAATACAAGTGAAAACTACAATGATATCACTTCACAGCTCAAAAAAAAAAGCATTTCAAATGCTGTTGAGGATGTAGGACAACTAAAACTCTCATACACTACTGATTGAAAATTAAAATGACAATTTACTTTGGAAAAACTATTTAGTGACTTTCCATAAAATTAAGTGTACACCTTCCATTTAATTCAGCCTAGGTATTCACCCATGAGAGAAATAGTATGCCTACTAAAAAAATATGTACACAAATATTCATAGAAGCTTTATTTGCAATAGTTAAAACCTGAAACTACTGTGAATGTATCAACATATTAGTGATTAAACAAATGGTGGCATCTATACTATGGGATATTACTCATTTTTAAACTGGATTGAGCCACTGATATATAATGGATGAATGTCAAAATAACTATGATGAAAAAAAGAAAGCCAGATGGTACAGAGTACATACTGTATGACTGCACTTATGCAGAACTCCAGATAATACACACTAATCCATAGTGACAGAAAACTTATGACTAGTTGCATATGTAGCATTGGAGGAGGGGTTGTAATGGATGAAGAGAAGAATTACAAAATAGTACAAGGAAATTTTGTGAGCTGATAGGCATGCATGTTCATCATCTTCATTGGGGTGAAAGTTTCACTGTGTAGAGTTATGTCAAAACAAATCAAATAGTGTACTAATATATGTGTTGTTTATTGTATGTCAATTATATAATAAAACCTAAAAGTAAATGAATAAATAAATATATACACAAATAATAACACAGAAATTTAAAAAAAAATTTTATACCTAGATTTTGTACAGGATTATCTTCATGGTGATTCTTATGTTTTACCTTTAAATTACTCTTTTAACAGAGATGATGAGATAATTTGAAGTTTGCCACATAAAGTCTGGCTAACAGAAAGAAATGAGTTGGTTGCTAATTGAAAAAAAAGGCGGTGGGGGGGGGGGCAAAATGGCTCCTTCTGGAAGAGTCTTTGTTTCTAACATTGGGAAAATCTTTTTAGAGTGAAATACTAGGTAGATGGCAACTGTTATGGGTGGGGACTGCTGCTATGCACAACTCCTGTGGCTAAATGGAGTGTCACACCCAGTCCAGGAGACAACTCTGGAGCCAGAAACCACAGTCACTACTTCTCTTTCATCTCCTCCGACAGATGCCTGACTCTGCTGGTGGAAATATCTCCATCTCCAAAGCACTTGGTGTGACCAGCACCTGAACACACATCGAGTCATGGAGATCAAAGAAGCTTCTCACTTGAAATTATTGGACAGTCCTTGCTGGAGCCTGAACATCTGAACAAAGCGGCTTTCAAACTTTGGTGAGCGTATCGATCAATAGAAACCACCTTTGAAAACTTGTTAAATGTGTAAACTTTGGAGCCCTAATCCCAAATATTTCTCCCCAGCTAGTTTGGACTGGAAGCCCACAGAAGAAACTGATGATGGCAACTCCACAATCATACTCTGAGAGGTTCAAACTAAGGGGTTACTTTTGAAAGAAATTTGATATTTTAGGCCTACCATTATGAAGCTGATAATTGGCTTTCATATTAGAGCCCCAAGATCTATTTTATAGTTTTTGAGTTATTATGAATATATTCACATACATATATACATGTGTGTGTTGTGTTGCTTTTCCTCTCAGCTTCTTCCTTTTTTCATGGTTCAATTGTATTCATCTCATGACATTTCACTTCAGAAAAACTATTTGTGGCTCAGACTCAAGACTTCACAAGGAGAGCTCAAGATCTTTATCACTCAGTTCAGAGGAGTTTAGAAGGGTACAGTGAATAAAATGATCAAGCAGGAGATTGTGTGTCTGGAATAGTCAGTTCCTTTCCTATTATAAGGCATCTGCTTCTTCCATTCATGGGTTGTGTACTTTATGAAATAATGAATTAGGCACTAACTCCTTCCAAAATTTACATTATGTCATTTCAGTTTAGATCTAAACTATATCAGTTCCAGACCTATTGTTCAAAAGAAATATTTATCACAATCTAACTGTATAACCTAAATAAAAATTACAACATAGTGTCTTTCAGTTTCCCACCAAATATGTACAAGTTCTCGTTCTGGCCTATTTACAAGTAGAAAGACACCAATGATTTCTAGTTTACTTTTCATTCACTGAAATTTATTTTCAATGACAAAGTTCTTCCATCTTGACTTAAATTATCCGAGACATATCTTATATCACCAAAAGGCAAATCAGTGAAGAATGCATTCAGTAAGAGTAAACTTACATAAATCGGAAAGGCTGAGAAGATTTTGTTGTGGATACTGCATCCAGCACTGTGAGGAGAGTCACAGTATGAAGTGAAGTGACCTCCAGTGACAGGTCAATTTGGGGGAGCATCATGAATCAGCAGTGATTCCTACTACTTTGCACAATATTCAGAACACATCCTGCTTCTTTGGTAAGGAATCAGATCAGAGAATACAAGCATGTCTAGTAGACATTCTTTGGCTTGGAATGGCAGGTACTAACCCTCTTGTTCATCTGTCTTCCTCTGCTACCAATACTCTAAGGCTGGCATATTGAGAGTCCTCCTTGCATGATCAGAGTTCAGAAGTAGAGTTTGCTTATCTGTTAAAATAGATATTGATCAATTAATTCCATGGTCATCAGTGATTTTGCTAAGAACATGCACATTTGTTTTCTACACAGTTCAAGGAAGCCAGTGGCAAATGCTAAGGCAGTGGCATCCAAAAGGTACAGATTGCTCAGTTGGCATATGAACATTCAGGCTTGATTTTTCCAGCTGTCCTTGAATGGGTTATCTTAAATGGAATATTACACACTTTAAACCATATGGAGCCCAGCAAATGAAGCTCCTAACAGAACTGTGAACTGTATGATTTTCTAGATTTGCCCACATCATAAACACATAGAATGACCAGAGAGAAGGGACATTCACATGACCAACAAATTACCTCCACTAACAATCTCAGTTTAATTGGGCTTACTATATTTTTATGCAGTAATTTAATTCTGATTTTTGTCTTTTGGCTGACAACACATCCTTTGAAGGCTCTTACACATTTTCTTGCTGATGGCAATGAGACTAAGCTGGGACGAAACAGATCACTGCAGCCATCCCTGCTGCAGACTCTAATCAACATGTCATACATAATTCCTGAAACTGCATACACAAACAGAGCCAGATCTGAAAGCTCCTTGACACCAAGAACCAAATGATCACTTAAGCAGTTGTGCCAGGAGTCATGCTGCAGAGTAATAGCTGACTTCATCAGTCTATTGACGAAGCTTGCCAACTTTTTTTGCCCACTTAATTCTCTTCTTTCAAATCTATAGTGAAGGATGATGATTTTGTGAAAAGGCATAGGCTTCAGAATGCTTTTAAATACATTCCAATGTTGAGAAACAAACCAAATATATATGAAAATAAAAGCACTTGTGAAATTTTATTTGTTTTGATGGAGCAGGAATGTCTTTCCTAATCAGAAGAGCTGTGATTTCCCCCAAGTGTTGTCACAGCTCTTAATTCTCTCACTCGGTTATGAGCTGCCCAGGTTGGCACCATAGCATTCCATGTCATGGAAGAGTCTTGCAAAAATTAACCATTTCATTTACTGTGCAGGGCATTATTCCTAGGACTCTGGCTACATGTTGGGACTACATATATATACTAAACAACCTGATGGACACTGGAGGGCTCTTTAAGCACTCTCCCGACTTTACCATCCATGCCAAATTGCAGTAGGAGAGCCTCCCAATCCTTTCAACTGAAGATTTGCTAAATGGTGGCCTGCAGGTAAAAACTGACCTGAAGTTACATTCTGTCTGACCAGGACAAGGCTGAAAGTATTTTAATTTGAATGTATGTGATTTAAAATGGAGAATGGGCTCTAGTTCCTTAATTTTTTTAAACTTTATTTTATTTATTTACTTATTTTTATGTGGTGCTGAGGATTGAACCCAGGGCCTTTTATGTGCAAGGCAAGCACTCTACTGCTGAGCCACAACCCCAGCCCCTAGCTCCTTAATTTTTATAGTCCTTGAAAATCTTGGTTGTGGAACTCCCAAATTGATCCACTAATGATTTGGTCCTGGATCATCTAGGTATTTGAGCTTATAATTTTTTGATTTAGAGATATAATTCCTCTATGAAATGAAACTATTGAAAACATAAGTGTCTTGGAATTGGCAAAAAAATAAAAACACCTATTTCCAGAAAACGTTACATTTTGTGTCTCATTTTCCCCTAGAATTTTGTTTTTCTTTATATGTATTTAAAAATCTTAGAGAACTCTTTTTCAAACTTCTCTGTGAAGAAATAAAGATTCTTTAAGAAAAGTTCAAAAAGTACTGGAAGGAAGTTAATACTCTAAGTCTTAGAACTCCTTACCCCCCAAAAAAGTGAAACAACCATGAAAATAAAAATAAGATTTCACAAAGGAGATTCAGAACAAATAACATATTACTTAAATAAAAATGTGACATATCCTGGTGTGTGTATAGGAATGAGAAGAGAGAGAGAGAGATAAAGCCACCTTGTATGTGCTTTGCCCAATCTTTTCCCTTCTTCCAGAAGGTTGTCTTCTCCCAATATCAGGAGTCCTTCCTGGTCCAGGAGGTTGTTTTCATGTTTTAGCTTTTGTTTCCTTCCCTACATGCTGTTGTCTAGTCCTCAGCTCCTAGTGCTTCTGAAGGTCATCTCATTACAGATAGAAGCCTTTTTAAATGAACTTCCAGAATATCAAAATCATTCTGTCACATAGCAGTTTCTTCCGTGAAGCACCTACAAGAAAAACTATAATGAGATTCTTCCTAGGGAAAACTTTTCCCATTTAGTGGACTTTGCCTAGTGCCTCAAGTTTCTCAGTGGTTAATGATATTTTCTTCTGATGTCTTGAAAATCGATCTCTCAGAATTTTCTTTTAAAATCTTGGCAAAAGCAAACCATTTCCTAAGGATAATAAGAGCAAAGCTGCCAGTGAGTTGTAATTCATAAAAAGGGCATGCAATCCCCAGATTCTATACCATTTCTCACAGAGAATTGACTTTTACATGTAGAACTTTTGTTCCTGACTTGGGGGAAAAATTGCTTTATTTTACCTTGTTTGAATGAAAATTAAATGCTCAAGATGCAGAGTGAAATATTGTTTAAGGTATAAGAAAAAGGTATTTTGTTTTTGTAAATACATAAATTGGTCATATTTTATATTCTCTTTTCCCTGTATAAAAATAGCAAAAACCCCTGTGCATCTTGGGGGTTTTGCTATTTTTACCCTTTAAGATGGGAACTCTGATGCTTCATTACTTAGGCAGTTTTGCTCAAGGTATGGTCCATGCACTATCTGTTTTAAAGTCACTTGGGATTCTTTTCAGACCAAATGAGCTAGGAACCTGCATCTTTAATAAACAACTTCAGAAGATGATTAAGCAGTGAAATTTGAGAAATTCCCTAGGAACAAAATGTTACATAAATAATACTAGTATTTATGTTTGTCGCGAAATCTGCATTTGATTTGTGTGGATATGTGTGTGTGTGTGTATGTGTGTGTGTGTGTGTATGCACGCATGAGCATGTGCTATTTGAGAATCAAATCCAGGATCTTGTGCATGCTAAGAAAATGTTCTACTACCGAGCCCTATGTCTAGTCCCACAAATCTATATTTGAATGCATTGTAAGATTTTCAAATGTGATTTGAATATTTCTTTAATCTTTTATAGGAAATTAGGGTTTATGAGGAATAAAGGTTGTACTTGGATAGAATGTGAGACCAGGCAATGTTGGCCCTCCACGGTTCCTATACAGAAACCTTCCTCTTGACATTCAGCAGCTTTATTATTGACCTCTTGGTTTCTCATGCCCCAAATTGAAACACAGGACCTAAGGGCACAAGACTAGGTTTACAGTACTTTGTAGAGCATCTGACAAAATCCTGGGGTTCTCACATATAAAGACTAACGTGTGATAGAGTAGACTTTAATTTATGGGAATAAGATAAAGGGAATGATGAGATGTCTAGTGGCAATTCAAAGAGAGAAATATGAAACAGGTGAGTGAGTAGATTTCAAGAGATCACAGATAATACTGCAAAAAAAAAAACCAGGAAAGTGGGTGATGAGAACCATTTAGGGAGTTAGCTAGGTTTGATGCTCATGGAAGAAAGATTTCTGGTTATGAGACCTTAGAATTGAAGAAACTAGCTTTGTGATATATCATCATGAATTGAGTGCTTGCTGTTTCAGGGACTATGTGATGTTCTTTACAAACATTACCTAATTTAGTCTTTACAAATCTTTGCTTCCACAACAAACATTATTATTTACATGTCATAGATGAGTAAATAAGTCTCAGGAGGATAAAGCACATGCCTCTAGTTTACACAGATGATGGTGCTGAGTTTATAAGACAAATCTAGTCAATGCTTCAAAGAAGAATTACTCTGAAGACCAGAAATGATTCTAATTGGGGTTAAAAAAGTACACATTTTGGAAAAGAAACCAGCTTCCTATAAGCCCAAGTCAGTCTTTGTCTGGAACTTCATGATTTGCAAATCCTCAGTGACCTACTGATGTGATTTATTTATTAACTCTTCTGAGTTTGTTGTTATTCTTTGCTAAACTCTACAATGTTACATGACTGATGTAGTCCCAGGGACAGCAAAATGGCACTATCTAAATGACTGATAAAGTAATGGTCTGATTGCTCCATATGGAAGGGAACTTTATTCTCAAGTGTGCAGGAGAATTTCTCAACTTATCACACTTGGAGATATCCATTACCATTGGTGGGTCTCTTGTACTTCCCTGTATTTTCATTGTCTGCCTTGTCAATCACCTGATCTTTACTTATCACTCATCCTGAACTATCATTCTCAAGCTCCAGCTCATTACAAATGAACAAAAACAAAACATCCATTTCAAATTAGTATTCAACAGATTTTGCCTGTTTCATGCTTTCCCGAGGACATTAAATATTAGTGCACATGGTTATATCATAATATATAAAATGCATATAACATTTTCTGTATGACTCCTATATGAATAAAAGGGAATGAGCCTGTCTATTCTAATATGGTTTTATTTTTAAAAATGAATTAAAGAAAACTTCATGAACAGAGCATTATTCCATGACCTACCTATGATTTATCTGTGGCCCATGGAAATATTTTCAATTTAAAAATCAAAGTAAAATAATGTTATGTCAGTATCCTTTTAAAATTGTTCCCTGATCTGGATTTTGTATTATTAAACAAATGAATCTTCTATTCCCTAACCATCTTTTTCTTACCTCCCTTTAATATCTCATTTTATAAAATAATAATCAACTCGTATTGTTATTATAAAACCAGAGACTAGATGGCTTGATAAAAAGACATATATATTTCATAGTTCTGTAGACTAGGAAGTCCAAGGTCAGGTGCCTACAGATTGAGTCTCTAGTGTGAACCTTCTTTCTGACTCCTTTGCAATGTGTCCTCAAATAGTAGAGAGAAAGAAAGAAAAAGATTTGATCTCTTCTACTCTTCTTACAAAAACACTACAAATGTCTACACTACTACTCTTCTTACAAATCCTACCTTTGGGCCCCACACTTGATCTCATCTAGACTTAATTACCTCCCAAAGGTGGTACCCTTAATACTTAATTTTTTTTTAAAAGTATTATTTTTATTTTGGAGGTGGTAATATAAAGAATAAAGTAGGCTTTATTCTTTATATTATCACCTCCAAGTACCATCAAATCATAGATTTGGGCTTCAACAGATGAATTTTGGGAGGGACACAAACATTCAGTATGTACCATGTAACTAACCTACTCTTTATACTACCCATTCTATGCCCTCCCCCTCAATCATCACTGTGTTTGGGCACATACAGATTCAATATCTGGGACATTAAAATTCCTATAAAGAAAAACAAAAAGATAAGATACCATTTACTACCCTCTAGAACACACAGTAGAAATTTTTAAACTGTGTATACTCAATAATATTGGTTTCATCTCAAAAAGTTATGCAGAATAAAAGCAAAAATTATCAACACTCTTCAAAGAATGAGAAAAATACAAGACAAACTAATTCTTTATCTATGATGTAAAAATTTTTTACAATTCATTGATTTTTATTAGACTCGCAGAATTTTATAATCACCACTACTTAATAATTCCAGAAGATTTTCATCATCCTAAAAAGATACCTGAAGCCTATTGGGTGTCACTTCCAATGCCTTCTGTACCTAGTTCCTGTCAACAACTGATCTACTTCCTGTCTTTGTGAATCTGCCATTTCTGTACTCATATGAATGTATGTCTTTTGTATTTGGCTTCTTTCCCTTAATATCTTTCCAAGTTCATCCATTCTGGACCATGTTATCAATACTTAGTTCCATTTAATGAATGAATAATATTATATTGCATGCATATACCACATTTTATTTATCTACTCATTAGTCAATGGAGATTTGTATTGTTTCTGTATTTTTGGCTACCATTAATAATGCTGGAATAAACATTGTGTGAGCATGTCTTCAATTGTCTCAAGTAAATAAGGAGTGAAAATGCTGGGTCATATAACTCTATTTAACTTTTGAGTACCTACCAATCTTTCCCACTCCCACCAAGAATGTTTAAACGTTCTAATTTTCTCCATATTATCAATACTTTTTGCATATTTAAAAAATTAATCTTATAGCCACCCTATTGTCTATTAAGGAACATCTCATTTTGATTTTGATTTTCATATCTTACTGACTAATATTATTGAATACATTTTCAGGTGTTTATTGGCTATTTCTGTAATTTCTTAGCAAAAATATCTTTTCTAAACATTTGCTCATTTTTAAGCTGAGCCATTTGCCTTTTTAAATTTTTAATATTAAGGGTGCATTATATATCCAGCATGCCACACTTTGTTAGATATATGATTTTCAATATTTTCTCTCATTCTATGTTGTGTCTTTTCACTTTTCCTCAAAGTGCCCTTTGACATGCAAAATTCTTAATTTCTGTAAAGTCAGATATATCTATTTTTTCTTTGATTGTTTGTGATTTGGATGTCATAACTAAGAAACCATTGCCGAGATCAAAGTCACAAAGATTTATACCTCTCTTTGCTTCTAAGAGTTTTA
Organism: Marmota marmota marmota; assembly: GCF_001458135.2. Taxonomy (NCBI): domain Eukaryota; kingdom Metazoa; phylum Chordata; class Mammalia; order Rodentia; family Sciuridae; genus Marmota; species Marmota marmota. The sequence continues at coordinate 32,681,064 of NW_026000229.1, forward strand.
TAGATTCAACTCTGACATTTAAGGCTTTTATTCATTTTGAATTTTTTATATCATGTGTGATAGAAGACAATTTCATTTTGTTGCATATGGATATACAGTTACCTACAGTCATTTCTTATTCCTCTTCCCCTTTGAATGGTGTTGATACCCTTCTTGAAATCCAGCTGATTGTATGTTTGGGTTTATTTCTGGAATCATATTTCTATTCTGCTTATCTATAAAACTAAACTAAACTTAAAACAATGTGGTAATATGTTACACCAGTAACAAGAACATGAATACAGAAAGTATTGCTCTATTAACAATATTATCTTCCATGAATGCAGGATATTTTTGCATTTATTTACATCTTCTTTAGTTTCTTTCAGTGATGTTGGGTGAATTTTGGTGTATAAGTCCTATAATTCTTTAGTTAATTTTATTTCCAAATATTTTATTCTTTTTAATGCTACTTTAAATAGGTATTTTTCACAAATTTATATCTGTATTGCTCATTACTAGTAAATACAAATACACCAGTTTTTTTTCATGTTGATCTTGTATCACATAGTAGAAATGTAACTTCTCCTCTAAACTTTTGACTTAAAATTAGTCCAAAAACTTAATCCAGGTCCCTCAGCATCCCCATAGTTTCACCCCTTCACCTCTTCCTTGTGGAGTCATAGAAACATGAGATGGGTACGTACTCATAATTCATTTTCCTACATGCACAGAACCATAAGCCTTATTTTGGTTTTATGATTTGGCCAAAAACTAAAATCAAACTTAGGCTCTGAATTTTAAAGTATTTTTATATACACTATCAATCCTACTCTTCAAAATAATAAAGAAAATAGTAATACTTGCCTGTAGGTAAACAAAAATGTCTGCCCCTTGCTTGCTTCCTTCTTCTATTAATTAGACTAACTTCTCTGTTCATTCAGAGAAGTCCAGTAACTTTGTTAAAGTCTTCAGTATGTATGTCTTTCAAAACAAAGTGCTTGAGTTATAAGATGTATTCAGGGAGATGATACTCCCCCACAGATGATATTTGGAATACATGGACATTATAGAAAGTATGTAGTTGATTCCTCAAGACTAGAATTTCTTTAACTCAAGATACACTCTTTGAACCTTCAGACAAAAGAAAAAAACTTTGCATATGTTCATTACAGCCATAGAAAGCTTAGCATTTCACACCTTGTCAGAGTTATCAGGTACAGAGCTGTCCTTGAATCTAATTTTCATTCCAACAGAAATGTGAGAAGTCAAATCACTGCACAGCAGAGAAAGGAAAGCTTTTTTTTTTTCCCCTCTCCCCACTGTGTTGTTTGCTGCAATCATGTCTGAAGGGAATTCAGAAAAAAAAAAAAAACATACATTAAAAAACATTAGGTTGCATTAGGTTTAATGCAAAATGTTTTACCAGATAATGGCAAATATGAGCTCTAAATTGCCCATATTTAGAAAACTTACATTAGCAAATGTCCCATGAGAAATAGATCTAAGTTGTTTACTGACTCAGCCTGGTGTATTTTTTGATTATAAAAATATTCAGTCTTCTAGATTTTTAAAGTGCTATGAATTTCTAAAATATGCTAGAGGACATACTAGGAAACCAACAAGGAAGTTAATGTGCATGAAAACTTTTTGTGAAATACTGTCCCCATTTTCAATTTATAGACAAATTTATCAAAAAAATAAGCAAATAGAAAAGGTAAAATGAACTAATTTCTTTAAAATCCCACGTTTAAGGAAGAAGTACTCTTTTGGGACTTTTTCAGACTGAAAACATGGAGGCTACTATGTTATTTTTTAATTTCTTGACTTGAATGTTGGTTGCATTGAGGTTTAGCTTGTGATACATCATTGAGTTGTTTAAAACAATAGTTATCATGTGATTAAATGGATTGGTCTTTTATAAATGGATGTGTAGATAGATATCTATGTGATATGTTTAAATTAAATAAAATGCTAATGAAAGTGGGTTCAGTGTAAAATGCTTTCAACTTATTTGTATGTTTAAAATTTTCTTACTAAAAAGTTTTTTAAAAGTAAATGAAAACTTTAAAATTACATGTAAGTTTAGTTTGAATGGTGTTGGGGAAGAAAGTGTCATTCAAGTTCCTAGCATATGTCTTGGCACAGTCCACATGGGACATGGTCAGAAACATTAAAAATTATTAAAAAGGCATAAAATTACCCACATAAATTGTAAAATTTTTCATATTTGTTTGACTAGTGGATTAAAACACCACAAAATGTTTTATCAAGACAGAAAATAAGAACAAATACAAATGATGAATGCCATCTCATTAAGATTGATTACTACCTAAGGAATTTGAGCCCTCACATACAATTATGTTATGCCAGGACTATAATAAAAGAGAACTCTGAGAGTAGTATCCATGGGATAAAATGCTATTTTGCTAATTGAGATTTTTTGACAGGCTCATTTTATTGTGAGATACCCAGGGCACTCTACACCTTATAACCTGTAACAAAGGTTATCATGGCATGGACAGGGTGTGCCCAGCATGTGGCAGCCATGATTTTTGGTTAACATACCTTTAATTGGGATCATCTAAAGTGGTAAAAAAGAAATGTCTTAGTATTAATATACAGACCCAATTTTACCTCACGCCTCCACTCAGTCTCTAATTCCTCTTTTTACCACAGGTCTCTACCCTCTTGATATTTTTTATTAACATTTCCTTGAATTTCTTTATAATTTTAACACAGAAGTGCACATTTTTAAACACTACATTTTTTTCCTGTACCTGTTTTAAGTGTTACACTGATAAAATTATGCCAGTTTTCTTTTGTAGTGAAGCTACAAAAGAATCTACATGAAATTAATTCTACATGAGATTAATTCATGTTATTACAAAGAGCATTGTATTTTTGTTGTCATTGATGTTATTTCACTATATGATTATATTCACTTATTTTAGAGCTATTATGATTTTTAAATACATTTCTTTTCTGTGTGTGTGTGTGTGTGTGTGTGTGTGTGTGGGCGAGCGCGCACTTAAGAGTGGAGTTGCTAAACCATAAGGTAGGGATATCGTTAAATATCATTGACAATGCTTGGTAGTTTTTCGAAACTATCCCAGTTCTCAGTCCCTAAAGCTGTGTCCTTGCCAACATATAATATTTTCACTTAGTCATCTTTGGAAATGTTAAATAATATTCTCACTATTGTTTTAGTATTTATTGATTTGACTAATCAAGACATTGAGCCAACTTTGGCCCCTTCAAAATTCCTTTTCATGAAATACATGCTCATCTATTTACCATTTTCTATTGAGTTGTCTTTGTTTGGGTTTTGGTTTTTAGGAGTTCTTTATGTGTTTTGAATGGGTGCCCTGTTAGTGATATGGATGGCAAATGTCTTCTCCTATTCCCTGTATTTCCTTTACACATTTCTATTAATAATTGCTTTTTATTTCAATTTTTAATTTTTATTATTTGAACTTTAACAGTCTAATTTAAAAATATTCTCTTAATCAATAATTTTATAGCAATTTTTAAAATGCATTCTATATCATGAGATTTCATAGATATTCTCCTACATTATTTTCTATAAATTCTATTGTTTTTTTTTCCCATTTAATTCCAAAATTCACCTAGAATGGATTTTTAAGTCTGCCTTTTTCTCCAAATAAATATCAGATTGTCCCTACAACATTTTTAAATAAGATATCTTTCCCCATCATATACTATTATAGAATAGTTTTGTTTCTGTACTCTTCTGTTCATTTTTCTACTTAAAAATAAGTATCTTACTATATCTAATCACCTTAGATCTATGAGTCTTGACTTCCAGTAAGGAAGTCCTTTAACCATGTCTATTCTTCAATATCATCTTTACTTTGTGTGGCCCATTATTCTTCACATAAATTTTAGAATCCCTTGTCAATTTTTACAGCATTTAGAGGCATTAAGTCTGTATAGCTCTAACAGAGAAGTAATACAGGTATGACTTTTTCAATATGTTTTGTAGTTTTTCTGACAGAAGTTTTATACCACATCTATTAGAACTTTATATTTGGTATAATATCACAAAAGCACAAAAATCATCAGTGAACATTTCAATGAATTTTCAGAAAATGAAAGTACTCTTGTAATCAGTCAAGATCAAGAATAGAGTATTGCCAGAATCCCAGAAGACCCTCTTTTGTCTTTTTCCTAAATACTTCTGAAGGTCAGATAATTTAAATCATCTACTAAGTACTCTTTTGTTGTTGATTTCTTTGGTCTAACATTATATTTATAAAATTAACTCAAAATTTTCATAGCTTATTAAATTATTCTCATTCTTGTTGCTGTATATATTGCATTTTGTAAACACAAGTTATTTTATCCATTTTACTATTGATGAATATCAGGAATATTTCCAGTTTGGAGAATAGTGCTTCTATAAAGTTACATATGAATTTTTATTAATTATCTACCTTAGGGTAGAATTGCTCATTTTTATGGCAGGTCTGAACTCATTTTTGGTAGATGTTTCCAAGCTATTTTCCAAACTGGTTGTACTAATGTTGATATTTATGGAGCTATTGTAAATCAAATGAATTTCAAAGACTTAATTTCCATTAATTTCTGGTGTAGAGAAATGAAATTTATTTCTACAATATATTTACTTGGTATATAACACCTTAAAATGTATTTATTTATTTTAATTATTCAATTACAGTTTCATTTGGATTTTCTGCACGCATAGTCAAACCTTCTGTGAATAATGACAAGTTTGTTTTTGTTTTATGTTCCTTTCTAATTCTTGGTCTGTATAATTGTACAATGCAAACTAGAAATGGCGATAATGGCATCTTTGTTAGCTTCCTGATCTCAGGAGAAAAACTTACAATGGCATATCATCAAAATTTATATTTTCAATGAGTTTTTATATACATCCTTTCTATTCCTAGTTTTCAGGAGTTTTTCTAGTGAACAAATATTATATGATATATCTGTTTCCACATATATTAAGATGGTCATTTCATATATTTCTTTCCTTTTCTGTTTATTAGTTATATTTAACTGAGTTTTAGATGTTAGTATAATCTTAAATTCCTGTAATGAATACAACTTCATTACTGTGAGTGTGTCTTTTCATAATTGCTGGATTTGGTTTGATTTCTTAAAATGATTTTCATATCTATATAAAAGACTTAGTTTGGCCTAAATTATTTTTTCTCATACTATATAATCCTTGAGAAGTTTTGACATAAAGATTATTATTGACTGATGAAACAAAAAGTTATTAAATTTGGCATTATTTTAGCTAAATTATTGAAATAATTCATTATTGGAACTAACTGGCACAAAAGTTTTATTTACAGGAAGAATTTAATTACAATATTATTTTTTTAAATAGTTATAAGACTACTTATATTTTCTTTCCTTTTATTGCCAGTTTTAGTAGTGGAATTTTCATCTACAGTTAAAGCTTTACATGCATATAGCTGTTCATTTTATTTCCTTTATAATGTGTATAACATTTCTAATGATATCCCCTTTTAAATTCTTGCTATTGGTTATTGTGCCTTCCCCTTATAAAAGAATGTGTTTTTTTTTTCTCCTAAAATTTTAGTGCTTCTTTGAGTTTTCTTGTTTTATATACTTCATGAGTCCTGATAATGCTAATTGTAATGGTGGAAGTTAGATGGAAACAGTGGTCTACAAATGCTGTCATACTGACGGCTACCATTACATCCCTGTAAACTACTGATGATTGTAGCCCAGGTCTTCCAAGTTATTACTAGAAAATTTTTCTTGTTTTTTGCAAGTTTAACTACAAAAGTAGGACGTCATAAAGATAAAGAAACAGTGTTTTAGTCAGTTTTTTCACCTCTGTGATTAAAAGATCTTACAAGAAAAATGGAGAGGAGGAAAAGATTTTATTTGAGAGCTCAAGGATTCAGAGGTTTCAATCCATACACAGCAGGCTCCATTTCTCAGGTCTCAAGGTGAGGTAGAACATCACAGTGGAAGAAATATGACAGAGGGAAGAAGCTCATGTGATGATAAGGAAGCAGAGAGAGACTCCACTTGCCAGATACAAATATACCCCAAAGCCATGCCCCACTTTCCACCTCACCTTACCACTTCAGTAACCACTCAATCTCTATCAGGGGAATGGTTCACTGAGTAGATTAAAGCTATACCTCAATCATTTCTCCTTGAAGCCTTCTTGCATTGTCTCACACATGAGGGACATGTGTTTCTTGTGAGAGCCTGGTCTACATAAACAATTTGATTAAAAAAAATGAATACAAAGTTCAAAGGCTCATGTGACACAGTGATTTCCTGATGAATATTTAGCATAACAGAAGGGTCACTGACACATTTGATTACTACACAAGAGGTAAAGGATCTTCAATATGTCCAGGCTCTGAATCTTCCTATTTAGATACAGGAATCATAACTTCACCTCCTTTATTGCCAAGTGTGTCATTCCTGACTGCTTTAAAAATCTTCCACCTCTAATATCCATGAGAGCAAGAAGGCAGCACTGTTATTACTTTACAATGTCAGGACTTCTTGGAGTCTCTTTGTATTGAAGCAATGCTGATTTTCTCACCTTTGCAGTTCCTTAATATCATTTATTTAGTGCTGGTTGCATCATTACTATAATGCTGCATCATCCATTATGCTCCTCGTGAATACTGGCCTCTAGTGACCCTTTCCAAGGTTGTTGCTGTGCTCCATCGATGATGACAATAAATGCAAGTTTCACCCAGGTGTACTGGAAGATTTGAATGGTAATTCATTTTCCAGTCATGTTAAATTTATTGCTCAGAATTTTATAGCATAGATATAGAACAGCCTATCTTCCCATTTTGTTCTCTTGGATAACTTAGGACACAGGTACTGCGTTCCTGGTAGGTGAATTTTAGTAATGATTGTATATATTTTACAAAAATTCTACCAGCATGGAAAATAGGTAAGAAGACTATAGGATAAGCAATATCAGTACTATATTTTATGCGAATAATCATCTCCCATTTGACATGGTTTGAGACTAACCTGAGAAAGGATGAGGCTAGATTAGAGTCAAGAGAGGTCACTGATTGGAAGGAAACATTGGCATTGTAGAACAGAATATTGAAATATTTTGAAGAAGATAGGTGTGGCCACAGCTGAAGAACAGCCCATCTCAGGTTGTAGTTTGTGGAGGGCTAAAGGGACCATTCTAAATACCAACAGCAGGAGAAGCATAGAATGAAAGATGCCTGCTTCTATCTTCATTGCCCTTAGATGCAGGCAGCAGTGTATATGCAAGATCTGGTGAGAACCAATAAGGGCTCACAAAAGGGGTTCAAACCCCAGGATTTAGGGTGAATCTTTCAGAGTCCTGAACTCATCCTATGCTCTATATGAGAGTCATTCCAAACCGGCAATTCTTTTTGTTCTGGTAAACAAATTTCTTGTGGTCTCATGAAATAAATGGCTTTCTATTTTCCTTCATATCACCGGAACCCAGTGGTGAGATCTCAAGGCGAGCTCATAAATACGAGTCCTCAGACTCCTCTGGGAGTTAACCTTCTGCAGGGTTAGGGTGGGTTGCTATAAGTTTGCAAAGTCCACTAAATGGGAAGATATTTATGCTACAAAATTCTGAGCAATAAATTTAACATGACCAGAAAATGAATTACCATTCATATTTTCCTGCACACCCTGAGTAAGAATTGCATTTGTAGGCATCATCAATGGAACATAATAACAACATTTGAAGGGGTCACTAGAGGCCAATATTCACAAGTAAGCAAAACTGTATTATTCTTAGGAAAAGCAGAGACCCCTGTGCTTACTCATCCAGGTTTCAGATTTTGAATGCCTTCTCTAATGATACTATTTTCTCTGCTGGTCCTCAGCATTGGAAGAGAACCTGGAATATTTTTAGAAAGGCACTGCAATGGGCTGTCCCCCGGGGCACAAAGCCACTGCAGAATCTCCACTTTCCTAGGACTAAGAGCAATATTGTGCTTAGACCTTTGAGCAACTGACCTGGGAAAGGAACTTGACCTTTGGAGAGGTGGCTCTCTTCAGATGAATCAGTCAGCAGAGTGCAAAGGTGTGATGGCTGAGAGTTTTCCTCTGGCAGCATTCCCAGAAGACAAGGCAGTAAATCCTTCATTCTAGAAGTGGGATCTGAGTCACACAGCATAGATTCCACCAAAGAGAACTATTTCAAAACAAAAATCAAACAAAAGTCTAGTGTTTCACTTGTTTTTGTACTTGTAATCATTTATAAGGACAAAGTTCAGAAGCCTTACATTGTGATAAATAATTGATATTCCTAAAATACATACACTGTGTATTTTTTAGTCTTAAGACTCAATCAGACTAAAAGCAAATTAAATTTGAAAAGAAACAGAAGGTAAAATTGAGTAAATACATGCTTTTGCAAGTATTTTTAAATGAGAGGACTTCAGTTTTTAAACTTATGGAGATTTTTGGCCAGTTGGTGGTAAACTATTGGGCTCATAAAAGAAAAGTCCATTTTTTTTCATGGACATAAGAACTAACAAATCCCATAAAGAAACAAAACTTTATTCCAAAATAACACTTCAACTTGAAAATGATGTCAGGTTATTTCCCAGTGTGCATTAACTCCTCCAGACAATGGGGTGTGCTAGAAGCATAGTCGCAACGCTGGTGAGTGACAGTGTTTAAAAGCTAGTGGGCACCAGATAGGGGGCCAAAAGCATGCATTATACACCATTGCCATTCACTATTTATCAAGTCATGTCTTCACTTCTATATCTCTTTTCCTCAGTTATCTAGTTTTCAGCCCCTAAGATTTCTTTCTCATTTCCATTATTTTTTCTTTATATTATTGGCATTCTATTATCTTTTCTTCCTCTCTGTTATCTCTCTCTTTAATTTATAAAATTATTTTATCATGTCCTCCTGTATCTCATTCCTTTCCTTTCTATTTCCTTTCTCCTCTTTTTGTAAATCCTCTACTGCTTATTAAAAGAAACTAGAGTATATTTTAGTTTCTTCAAGTGTAATTGTTCAGTTATAATTTCTTGCCATCATTTAAAGGGATTTATCCCATTTTATTTTCTCTATTAACAAAATGTATAAATAGAGTCACATTTTACAGATGTGCACCCCATTTTATTCTTTATTTCTCTTAGTCAATGATTCCTGAAGAGAGTCAATTCTCCTATAGGCTTGCCTATGGTTGTGCCATAAGAAGCACTAAGCACATTTTAATATCTTTCACCACAACCATTCAATCATTCTGGAATACAGATGCTGCCTCATCCTAAAATTCCAAGTGACTGGTCTCTTTTCTGAAGTCATATTGAAAGATATCCTGCATGAAATACAGGGAAACTGTATGAGAGCCTATAACCAGATGAACTCTCAGGGAGCTGAGACTCAGAGCTACTCTGCTGCTGGAAGGTGGAGTCTGCATAAGCTACAGGCCTCTGCATCTGACAAACATGTTGTAGTTTTAGCAGCTAATCATATGGCATCAGTTATGAAGGTCAAAACCAGCAAATTTTGGTTCTTCTCTACTACTACTACTATTGAGTGGTCAACACATATCTTGATTGTGTGCAATGCCCTCCAATGTTGCAGCAAACCCAACAGCTTATAGCCAATTTCTTCCATCTGGGTTCTTGTCTCACAAATTTGAAGAATGAATTCCACAGATGAGTATGAATGAATGGAAGAGTAGGATTTATTCAAGTATGAATAGAAACTCCTACAGGGCAGAGGGGACGCAGGAGAAGTTGCCATTCTTGAATGTGCTAGTCGAGGGGTTTATATAGCACTTGTATAAAATTATGCTAATCAGAATTTGGAAAATAATCAATGCTATTGGTTCCAAACTATGCTAAAGGGTTTGGAAAAGTACTAACACTATTAATCAGCTTGATAATGAACTTCCATTCAGATCTGCCCCATTTCCATTTGCTCCTTTGTCTACAATCCCAGTTTACCAGGAAGTTTAGATTAGTGTGTGTGGATGCTGGTGGTTCTGAGCTACACTGCTATGTGGAGCAGCATTTGCATTGGGCCCAGGCTGGGTTGCTGAAGGGTGACAGGTCAGTGTACCCTGACTTGCCTTGGTGCTAGCTTATCTTGCTGTAGGCCTGCACCAGCATGATGGGCTCTGAACACCAGGGCCCATGTTGGCCACAAGTGCTCCAGCCTGCCCGGTTGCTGCACTGTAGCTCTACTGCCACTTCTCTGTGGGGATTAGTGGGCTGGCTGTGTGTCTTGGTGGCCAGGGAGCCACATCAACATCATCATTTCCAGGAGTATAAGCAAGCACTCTCGAGTTCCATTCACTTCATGTTTCATGTTCATCTTTTGTAGTGAGGTCCTCTGTACCAAGCCAGACTCAAGAAGTAAAAGTGCCTACAGATGCACATTTTCTACTCTCTCAGGTAAGGCAGAGTCCCTCATCCCTCTAGTGACTTAGTTATTTAGCAAGCTGTGGAAGCATTGCTTTTTAAGAGGAGGGAAATGGCAATGCTTATTAATTTACAACAGAGCAAATTTCAATGGTGGAGTTTTAAGCACTCCACCAACTTGAAGCCTTTGGTCCATTTGCATGGGGAAGGATGTTTTATGCTGTCTTTCAAATTATACTCCAGAAGCAACCACTTCCTCTAAACACAAATCAGCTTTGTTCATGGTGTATGAGTGGCAATTAAGATCATCAAAGAGAACAAAGAGATGAGGAATTTCACTGACCTAGTGGTTAATATGAACAGAATGTTCTAATCAAATACGAACAGACCAATTTATGGTCAAAGGGATACAACTCACTACAGATGACTTTTCTTTCCTTTCTTTTGCTTTTATTTCTATGTCAGGTTTCCACCTGCCTATTTACCCCAGTAACAAGTTGCATCTTGACTTCATTCTAAATATGGGGTTAGAAAGACTATCTTTAAGAAACTTAAATTCCAGAGGGAGACATGAACATTATATTAAATTATACAGTATAGTCAACCTATTTTAAATCCCCAGCCCTTCTCTGAATTTTTTTTATTATAGTATATATCTCTAATTTTGTATATGCCTTCCCTGCAAATCATATTTATTATAATAAACATAACTAAACATATGTTTTATTATTGGTGGTGTTTCTCCCCTACTAAAACATAACTCTATGAGGGAAGGGGCATTTGGCTGCTTTGATTAATGATGTTTCTATACACCTCCTTGCATAATGGAGGTTATACAATATTGTTTATAAGAGTGGATCACAATTTATTCATAAGATCTGGAATGAATGCTTAGTAGGTCATTATGATACCATCTTCCCAGCCAATGCACCCATACACCAGCTGCTGGGAATACTGGATGTTCAAATCCACTTACAGTTGTGTCCAACACTGGATACTAGCTTCTGCTGCAGGAAAATGCATCGTCCAAAGTTACATATCCTTTAATGCTGTGGACTGTGTCTGATGCCTCTGAATGCAAGTATGCAGCTGTCTGGTCACCTTGTCTTAACTTCAGACACTCATAAAGGGACATCTCAGCTTCAGAACTCTTACTAGGAAAGGATGAAGCCTCATTTACCTTATTCTAACAGAAGTGGCTCCCCACAGCAAGCAATTCTTTGTCTCTGTGTCTGTTTCCAAACAATCCAGGATAAGTCAAGATAGCTATATAAGCAGTAATTAATGTTTTTCTCAGTATATCAGAGATGTCTTCAATGAGTAACACTTGTGCAAATAAGGGGAGAAACAGCATTCAAGGTAATGACACAACTTCCATAAAGGCAAAGGAATGTAGAAAAATATTGTGCATTCATAATTACTCAGTTTTCTTCCATTCTTCTCCTGATCAAAGAGGAAATCAGGGATTATAAGCCAATATTTATCATTTCAGTTTATAAAACTACTTCTATAAGATAGAAACGTAAAGAACAAAACTGGAACATGAGTTTTCCAGGCCAGGGACATGCTGTACTATTTTCCATTATCCTTCCCCCTTAAGCCATTGTCACCTCCCATTTCCAATATTTTGGGGCATAAATGGATATTATAGACTCATTGGTGTTATTAGGTGGTTCAATGAATGAAGTACTGTCCTGAAATAAAAATAGAAGAATGCTTCAGTATTCATTAACAATGTATTTTAGACTAATAGAGAAAAAGTTTTAAATTTATCTTTTAAAATTTATCACATAAACATATACATCGTCCCCACCCAAAATAAAACCCAGGAGGGAAATAGATCATGTTTACAAATTCTATAAAACAATTTTCTGTTGTAGTTACTATGAATTTTGACTGTCTTTTTCATCATTTGTATTTCCATATCTAATAATAAGTCTTAAGTATATTTGTGTTTTGTTTCCTTTCTTTATCTGGGCAACTTCTATTATTTACAGGATCTCTGGTGGGCTAGAAAAGCACAGAAACTTTCCATGAGAACAGAGTACAATGCAGTGAACTATAAAGATATTTCCTCAATTTTCACTAAAAGAACTTTGATCAATATTGTACCTTGCTTGCTTCTATGTTGTAAACATTATATGATACTTACAAATTATTCTAAATCCATAATTTTATGGCATGATTTTAAATATTTGTAAAGGAATGTAGTTTCTTTCTCATCGTCAATGCTGACATTTAAAAACAAGATTGTAGCTGGATGTAGTTGCACATTCCTTAATCTTGGCTACTTGGGAGATTGAGATATGAGGAACACAAGTTCAAGACCAGTCTGGGCAACTTAGCAAGAGTCTGCCTCAAAATAAAAATTAAAAAGGGCTGGTGACATAGCTTAATGTTAGAGGACCCTGGGTTCAACCATCAATAGTATATATATAAAATAAGATTGTCATATCATTTTAAGATACGATTCCAATTGATGCTATCTATCATATTGCTTTTTATTTGTTTAAAAGTGTTTTTATTGGCAAATCATAACTGTATTTTTATGGCAAACAATGTGACATTATGGCATATGTATAGAATGTGGCATGATCAAATCAAAATTAACATATCTGACACATCATTTACCTAACATTTTTTGAATGAGACATTTGAAACTTACTTTTTTAGTTATATTTATATGTATTTGCATATTTATATTTAGTTATATACTATAATATATTAGAACATACTGATGGAAATGGTATAAATGATCCTCAAAGGAAAAAAAAAAGGAAAAATAACACTACCTTCTTTGTGGCCTGGTTCTGGGAATATATCAAAGGAATTGAAATTAATATGTCAAGGGGCTCTCTACACTTACATGTTCATTGCAACATTATTCACAATAGTCACAAGACATGGAAAAATGTATATGTATCATTTAGTAGATTAACAAAGAAAATATGCTACATAAACATAATGAAATGCTAGTTAGCCTTAAGAAGGGGGAAATCCTGTCATTTGCAACAGTGTGGATGATATTAGTCTAAGTGAAAGAATCCAGGCACAAAATGATGAAAATCATATGATCTCACATATATGTAGAATGTAAAACCTTGATGCTTTGATGTTGTCACCAGCTACTTAAAGGAGCTCTGTTTTAGTATCAGAATTTTAAAAATCAGAACTCTTCCACCATGAGCTAATGTTTTCATTTGCTTTCTTCATGAAATGTTATGTTAATATATTTTTATAAAAATGTCTTATTCTGCTACCCTTCCTATCCAATCTAATGTGACACACTTTGTTTTTTCTCATCACAACATCGTATGTGTATTCTGTATAACGATGAGGTTCTCCTTCCATCTTCCATGCAACTCCCCTTCTCCCTCTTTTTTCCTCCCACCTCTCTTCCCTATTTAGTGGTAGTCTTCTTCTCATGCTCTTCCTCCCTATCCCATTTTGAGTCACCCCCCTTATATCAGAGAAGATATTCAGCATTTGTTTTTTATGGATTGTTTAACTTCACTTAGCATAATCTGCTCTAATGTCATTCATTTCCCTGCAAATGCCATGATCTTGTTATTTTTTAGTGCTGAGTAATATTCCATTGTGTATAAATGCCATTTTTTTAATCCATTCATCTATTGAAGGGAGTCTAGGTTGGTTCCACATTCTAGCTATTGTGAATTGTGCTGCTATAAACATTGATGTGGCTGTGTCCCTGTAGTATGCTCTTTTTAGGTCTTTTGGGTGTAGTCCAAGAAGGGGAATAGCTGGGTCAAATAGCAGAATAGAATAGACATTATGATTGCTGTATGTATATAGGTGACTCTATGACCAGTGTGATTCTGCAATCTGTACAATTAGAAAAATGAGAAATTATACCCCAATGATTCAAATGTATGAATTGCCAAGATCGTTGTAATGTCATGTGTAGCTAATAAAAAAAATTTAAAAATGTCTTATTGATCACATTATCATATTCTCTATAATAAAAACAAAATACACATGTGCACATTTATTTATATACATGTATTTGTACCTATATGCATATGTATGTATATATATTTACACACACATGTACATATATATGTGTGTGTGTATAGACACAGAGAGAGAGAGAGAGAGAGAGAGAGAGAGAGAGAGAGATTAATTTTTTAAAATGTCCTGTCATCATGAGGTTTTAAGCTTTGAAAAATTGTCTGGTAGACTAACATTGTGATCATAATTGACACAAAATTGGATTTTGGAAAGTAAATCATAAATTTTAACTTTGTTAGAAGTCAATCTGTAACTGATTCATTATAAGCAACTGAGAAAACCCATTTGCCCATTTGTATATTTATACAGAAATAGGAAAAGTATTTTCTTATAGAAATGCCTTTACTTCATTCAATTTTTCCTGAGTTTTGTGTTCCCACAAAAATCAATGATCTAGCATCAGAAATGATTTCATGAAACACAAATTGTTTCTTCTTCAATTGTGTTAAAATAGTTGTTCAGTTCCTCAGCATCTACAAGAAGATTTAGACTACCTCCTGTGTGTGTGCATGTATTTTGGAGGTCTGTGCCTTTAATCTTCAGTGAGAAAGAAGAAAAATGATTGATTGAGAATGAGACAGTAGGAACAAGAGAAGTAGGCTTTCTT
This sequence comes from Marmota marmota marmota, assembly GCF_001458135.2. Classification (NCBI taxonomy): domain Eukaryota; kingdom Metazoa; phylum Chordata; class Mammalia; order Rodentia; family Sciuridae; genus Marmota; species Marmota marmota. The sequence goes on from NW_026000229.1 coordinate 32,696,067, forward strand.
GAGCGATCAATATCAGTAATAGGTACAGATGAAAGATGAACATCTGAGAATTAATTCACTTAAAACTATTCATACCTATGTCTTTCATGTAATATCTTCCTTTTTTAAAGGATACTGTTACTTTAGATTAAAAGCTGCTGACCCAGTATAAGTTAAGTGCTTGATTGCAAAATGAATAAATGCCTAAGAAATGAGTAAATATGTAAAAAAAGTAAATTAATATATTTAAGATTATTTAGTTAGGAGCAAGCTACTAAATTTTTAATTCAGCATAATATTTTCAAAATCATCACATGTAGCTTTATATTATTTTATAAAAAAACTAATCTTCAAGGTATTTTCAAGTGTATATTTTTGACAATACTGAAGTTAATATTTTTTTTGAAGTTAAGTTGCTATGATATTACATTTGGACGTCTTTAGGTTCAAATTAACTTTAATTTTGTAGTTTGGGGACTTTTTGGTACTAAATACAGTAGTTTTTTAGAACCTCATTTTAATATGTCTTGAAGAGCTTATATTACCGACATTACCTGTAAGTATTATTCCTTTTGTGACTAATGGGTAAAATAACCCTGGTCCTGCCTTGCGTATATTGACGAAGAAATGAAAACATCAAAATAGGTAAACACCTCAACTTCAGAGCTCCTGTTGAGTGGCCCTCAGTTATGGCCAGGTCAACAATAGGAGTTGAAGCCTCCTGTGCTCAAAGCAGGCTACCTGTTGGGCTGGAGTTCCACCACTGTTGACTCATTACTCCTAGAGCAGGTCTTTTGTGAAAATCCTTATAGTAAAGTGATGTACATAAAAGATATTAACTTCTAACTTGAAGGTCTTACTTTTTTAAAAAAATACATTTTTTTCCCTTTTGGACAAAAAGAAGATCAGCCTGAAACTTCTGAGAGCCCTGTGTGGGTCAAATGTATGAGTGTGGGTGCCATCACAAAGCCATGAAGGGCACAGGGAGGGGATGTGTAACACATTAAAGAAAAAAGTATCTAATTTTGCCTGTAACTAGAGAAGTGCTTTTTCAGTTTTTTATTATCTTAATCAGTGTAATCTAAGTGATATACATTAGTTATAGCCATAAATGGGAATAGAGAACAGATGTCTGGGCACACAGATCATGTTTTTGACATAAGGGGACTCTGCCAGCAGTATTTCCCAGTAGTTTTAGAAAGTCCTCTACTCAAATCTAAATTGGAAAGGTTTATCCCAAAGGACCACATTTTCCTTCTCATTAACACCCTGGATTATCATGCTTCCTTGATCTCTAGTTTCGCCTATCTTGCCAATCCTAACTGTATTCAAACCCCATCATTTACAACCAGTACGCCTGCTTCTAGCTCAAATTGCCAAAAGCCATGAGTAAATGGTTTCTTTTGGATTTATGACAAATTGCATTACCTAGCCTTACCCAACCCCCTGCAGGGGCATCATCAATCATGCTCTCCAATACCTGTTTTGCTCTGTGTCCATTTCTCAGGGCACCTGGACTCAACCTTTTCCACTCCTCTCAGGCCCCTCAATTCTCACTAGTGGTCAGCATCCTCACTTCCTATCTGAGATCTTATAGCTTTTGGCACCCACAACTGCATTAAATTTAGCCATTTTGCATTATTCTATTTATTTTGCACTTAGAAAAACTTGATGTAAAAATGGCAAGTGAATTGTCCAAGGTCATGCTGTTCAGTTGTTAAGCAATAGAGCCAGATCAAGAAATCCAATCTCCTAAATCTCAATGTGCTATTCTTTCTATTTAATCAAACAGCTCTCTTAAAACAATAATTAAAAAAAATAGCTTCAGAATCTCAGTGTAGGAGAAGAATCTTCAAAAAGACATAGACTGATGACCCATCCATATAGAACTATGGCTATTACTTTTCTCTTTCCTGTTTGCTTCATTGAGTTAAAAAAAAATCTGACATAATATTGTTTTACAGAAATGAAATGAACTCCCTCAATATTTAAAAACACTTCTCAGTTGCACTGGAATAGCTAATCAGAATGGGACTTTGCCAAAGACTTCACAGAGTTTTTGTTTGGCTTGTTATATTATATTTCTTGTGCTAACAACATTTACTTCCTCTTTATTTTATCATGGTATCTGGAGAAATCTGACATTGCTAAGCTCTTAACTTGCAAATGTTGATACAATATGCCGGCCTGTGGGAGGTAGCCTCTAAACTGAACCCCTATATTCCTTATAGGGAGGCATCTAATGCCTCCTTAGGGGGTTCTTCTTCCTGCTCAGGAGGATGTAAGCCACCTAAGAAACTAAAGTCTAGAATAATTAGTGAAGAACAAAAGATAAAGTTAGAAAAATAGTTTCAAAGGATGGAGCATCTGATAGGTCCAGTCCACACAGGAGCTAGAGCTAGACAATTAGAAAATGGCTTGCGTGGTTTATTTAAAGGGAAATATCAAAGGCAGGGATAATGTTTCAGGGGTGGAGTCTTGCTTTGTGGTGTCTTGTAGTCAGCTGGTTGATTGGCATCTTGGCAGGTCACATCCATTTCAGAGCAGGTCACCCCACCTCTGGTGCTGTGTGGGACCAGGCAGAAGGAAATAGAAATTCATGTGTATCTAGGTGATCTCACTCTGTGGAACTGCCATGGGAAGTTCTCAAACACTAAATGTTTCTATTCCCTAGGCTCCGATGCCGCCGATGTACTCCACACACAGCCCATGGATGGATCTTGACAGTTCCTGATCTCTATGTATTCAGAGCTTTGCTTAATCCCTTCCCCATGAGTATTGACTTCACTGACTCACTTCTCAAAAATGGAATACTGTAGTAATGATAGGATGGCGGCATATACAATCAATAGGAAATGGGCTTTAATCTTGCAAGCCTACTCCAGTCTGGAGTCAGTTTCTCTCTCTCTCTCTCTCTCTCTCTCTCTCTCTCTCTCTCTCTCTCTCC
>NW_026000229.1:32699011-32717662 GCF_001458135.2 Marmota marmota marmota
TCTCTCTCTCTCTCTCTCTCTCTCTCTCTCTCTCTCTCTCTCTCTCTCCTTCCCTCCATACCTCTCTTACTTTCTGTAAGTAAACTTGTAAGCTGATTCTTCTTCTGGAATTCGCATCTTATTTTATTGACTTTTCCTCCCAAAGAAATTCTGATTTTTTAAAGGGAATTCTTATGATTTGGATATGATGTGACCCATGAAAGCTCATGTGTGAGATAATGCAAGAATTTTCAGAGGTGAAATAATTGGGTTATGAGAGACTTAACATAATCAGTGCATTCATTCACTGATATGTATTAACTGGATGGTAAATGAAGGCAGGTAGGATATGGCTAAAGGAGATAGGTCACTGGGGGTGTGCCTATCTCCTCTAGGGTTTATAATTTGTTCCTGGTGAGTGGAGCCTTCTTTCTCTGTTTTCTTCTTCCTAGGTCCTGAGCTGTTTTCCTCTGCCCCATTCTTCCAACATGATGTTTTGCTTCACCTCAAACCCAGCCCTATGGTGTTGGCCATCTCTGGACTGAGACCTCTGAAACCATGAGCCAAAATAAAATGTTCCTCCTCCAATTTGTTTTTGTCAGTTCTTTTGATCATAGTGATAAAAAAGCTGATTAAAACAGACATAAATCATGTCATACTTATCTTTTCATTTCTCACACTGTCTAATGTTATATTTGGCACATATTAAGCAATAAATTATGGTGTTTTGAATCAATGATTCATTTTGTATGCTTCCATCTGAATATCTTCATTGGACAAATCACTATTTGATGTTGTTTCTCTTATAAATTTCAATCAATGTATTTGTAAGCCACCACTTGCAAATCAACATCTTTGAGGAATAAAATGAATGAAAAGATGTAAAAATACACACATTTTTCCCAGAAAATTCTCACAAAATTTATACTAAGACTAAAAATAAAATACAAACTACCACCCTATATTTAAGGCAGCATAAGGGCATATTTCTTACAGTAATATTTTTAATAAATAAGATGGAGAGTTTTCTAACACCCCACAAAGCATGACTAAAAATCTAATGTAAAGGTTAAAACAAAAGACTTTAGCTTATTTAATTTAACAGAAAAGATCTCTGACTCAATACCCTTTGTGTTTGTTTTCAATTTTAACAATTAATGTGGCACAGGGAAATCTTTATGCTAATGTTATAGCTCCTTGGTTGAGTACTAACACCATTATCAGTGTTAATGAATAATTCATTCCTAGTTGAAAACTTAACTATATCATTTTTACTGGATATGAATGAAACTTTGAAGTGCAATTTAAGTTGAAAGAATTTAAGATTGTAGAGAATTCCCATAAACCATCAAAAAGTGCTGTGCTGGCAATATTACCTAGCACTCAAGTATAATGGCTTTATAGAAAGCTCATGCGAGAATCTAAATCTTGTTGCTTTTTTAAAGAAAATATTGATGAAATTCATTGCTTCCCGAATTTTCTCACTGTGCAAGTGACGACTTTGGCTTCTAAATATCTAAAACAATATGCACTTTATTTCCAGGTGCAGACTGAGAACCTAGGTAGTCACTGTAAGGAACACTCACAATTGTTCTTTCAATGTTGTTTGTCATTGAATGGTTTTCCAATAAAGAATCTTCATATTGAAATTTTAAATATGTAATCAACAGATCCATTGCTTCCTAAAAAAAAAAACTGATAGGGGAAAAGGTAGTCACACATCCTAAGAAAACAAAGCTTTCCAACAAAAAGAATATCTGTTTTCCCTGGCCCTATGATCAGGGATAGGCTGGGACATGCATGAGGACAGAGATCTTCATCCAAAATGTAAGAGGCTATTCATTTTCATCAACATGACAAAACATAGAAGGAAGCATTGGATTTTTGCCATATTGCTGGAGCAAATAAGAATATTTTTGCAATTTTCTATAAACAAACCTCTGCTAAGGAAAGTACAAAAAAATAAAGTGTATTATTTCTCCAGGTTTTGAGGTCTTGATAAGGAACTCTGAGTTTCTATGGATATGTAGAAATGTTGACTCTATATATTCTTCTAGCAGGAACAATGTTTCTGGTCTTTGAAACACTTTGAATTGATTTCTGTTCAAGGAGAGAGGTAGGGGTCTAGTTTCATTTCTCTATGAATATGTGAATGTTCAGTTTTCTCAGGACCATTTGTTAAAGAGGCTCTTTTCTACAATGAGTTTTGGGCACCTTTGCCAAGGATTAGATGACTGTGTCTGTGTATATTTGTTTCTTTGTGTCTTCTATTCTATTCCATTAGCCTTCGTGTTTGTTTTTATGCCAATATGCTGTCCTTGTTACTACAACTCTATATTATAATTTAGGATCAGGTATTGTGATGCTTCCTGTACTGTTCTTCTTGCTAAGGATTGCTTTGGCTCTTATGCATCTTTTTTTTCTTCCAAATGAATTTTAAGGCTGTATTTTTCTGGTTCTATGAAGAATGTTATTGGTATTTTGATGGTAATTACATTAAATCTGTATAATACTTTCAGTAATATGGACATTCTGACAACATTGATTCTACTTATTCAAGAACATGGGAAGACTTTCCATCTTCTAAGATCTTCAATTTCTTTTTTCAGTGTTCTATGCTTTTTGTTGTAGAGGTCTTTCATATTCTGGCTAGATTTATTTCCAGTTTTTTCCTCTTTCTTTTCTTTATTGAAGATAACATGAATGGAATTGTTTTCCTGATTTCTTTCTCAGCAGATTCATTATTTGTATATAGTTTTTGTTTTGCAAATGATGATGTCATATCATGATAATTTGCTGAATTTTTTTAATCTTCTCTAGAAGTCTTCTGGTAAGTGTGTGTGTGTGTGTGTGTGTGTGTGTGTGTGTGTGTGTCTTCTGGATGTAGGATCATGTCATCACCAAACAGAGATAATTTGACTTCTTCTTGTCCTAGTCATATATCTTTAAATTGCTTCTTTTGCCTGATTGCTTTGGCTAGAGTGTCAAAAAGTGTATTGAATAGGAGTGGTGAGAGTTTTGTTCTTTATTTGAGATGCTATATTGGGGCTTGTCTTATTTAGCCTTGATGATATTAAAATAAATTTCATCTGTCTCTGTTTTCCTACAAGTTTTTATCATGAATGAGTACTAAATTTTTTTGAAGGGTTTTAATGCATTTATTGAGATGACCATGTGATTTTTGTCCTCAATTTTATTTGTGATGAATTCCACTCATCTATTTGTGTATGTTCAACCAACCTTGCATCCCTGGGATGAAGCCAACTTGATCATGATTTATAATTTTCTTTATGTTCTTTGAATGTGAATTGCTAATATTTTATGAAGGATTTTTGCATCTATGTTGATCAGGGATATTGTTCCATAATATATTTTTCCCTTGATTTGTCTTTATCTGGTTTTGGTATTCAGGAATACTGGCTTTATAGAACAAATTTAGGAGTCTTCTTTCCCTTAGCATTTTATGTAATACTTAGAGGAGGATTGGCATCCAGGTATTTTCTTTCCCCTAAAGGGCTGGGAGAACTAAGCTGAGAAACCATCTGGTCCTGGGTTTTTATTTGTTGGAAGGCTTCAAAACTGTTGCTATCTGATATTGGTCTGTTTGGTTTTCTGTATTCTCTTGGTACAGTTTAGATTTTTCACATGTGTCTGGAAATTTGTCAATATCTTCTAGATTTTCAAGTTATTGGAATATAAGTTTTCAAAATAGTACTAATGATTCTCTGGAACTCAAATATTCCTGTGGTAATATCTACTTTTTCATCTCTTATTTTGTTGATTTGAGTCTTAAAAAGCTTTTGCATAGCAAGGGAAATAATTAAAAGTGTGAGAAAGAGAGACTACAAACTGAGAGAAAAATTTTGCCTGCATCTCTTCTGACAGGATATACATATCCACGATATATAAAGAACTCAAAAAATGAAACACCAGAAATACAAATAACTCAATCAAGAAATTAACAAAAGATTCAAAGGACATTTCTCAAAATAAGAAACACAAATGGTGAACATTTGAAAAAAATGCTTCTCAATCAGGAAAATGTTAATCAAAACTACAATGAAATTTAATCCCACATCAATTTGAATGGCAACCATCAAGAATACAAAAACAATAATTGCTGGTAAGAATATGAGGGAAAAGGTACATTTATGCATTGTTTATGAGACTGCAAATTAGTACAACCACTTTTGAAAAAAAGTATGGAGATTCCTTAAAAGTCTAGAAATGCAATCACAATATGACTCAGGTATCCTATTCCTTGGTATGTATCCAGAAGAACTAAAATCAGCATACTCTAGGGATACATGCATACCAGTATTTATAGAAATGTAATTTACAATAGCCATGTTATGGAAATAGCCTAAGTGCCTATCTACAGATAAATAGATAAAGAAAGTGTAATACACACACACACAAACACACACACACACAATGAAATTTTATTGAACCATAAAGAAGAATAAAAATATGTCATATGCTGGTAAATTGAAGGAACTGGAGAACATCATGCTAAGTTAAATAAGCCAGACCCAGAACATCAAAGGTTGAATGTTTTCTTTCCCATGTGGAAGCTAGAGAGAGAGAGAAAAAAGTATAAACAACATAATCTCACAAAGATATAAAACAGACACCAGTATAGTAGAGAAAGGGGATTCAGCGGGTTGGAGGAGAGGAAGGCTTTGGACAGTACCAGAGAGAACAGAATCTCCAAAATTATGCTATGTTTATGTATGTGAACAGGCCACATGGATCCTAATTAAATATATATTTTTAATGCACTGATTGAAATAATAATGATGGGAGGAAGATTAGTAGAATATATTGAGTATATCATGGAGAGGGAGGAGAGAAGGGAAAAAAAAGGTATTGGGGAATGAGATTAGCCAAATTATGTTATTTACATGTTTGAATATGACATAATGAATCCCATTATTATGTATAATTTTAATGCATTAATATTTTTTTTAAAAATTGTTTAAAATATCTACTTCAAGTAATGATGCATTACTATCTTGTGTTCAATATGAATCCAATAATCAGTAATTTCTCTTTATTACTTTAGCCAATTGGAAGCTCACGGTCAAATATAGACCTTAACTTTACCATAACTGTGTAAAATGTTTTCTGTAAACTATACAACTGTGGACGGACTTTAACCTTTCTCTTGATTACTAGTAAATCCAGAGCTTCCTTTATTTTTAATATCTATTTAAAATTTTAAATATGTTTTATGTGCTTCTAAAATCAATTTTAAAAAATTATTAAAGTTGGTAAAGAAGCCAGGCACTTGGCACACAACTGTAATCTGAGAGACTTAGGAGGCTGAGGCAGGAGGATCACAAGTTTAAAGCTAGCCTCAGCAACTGAGTAAGAACCTGTCTCAAAATAAAAAAGGCTGGGGATATGGCTCAGTGGTTGAGTGCCCCTGGGTTTAATCCCTGGTGATAAACAAACAAACTTGGTAAAGAACAAAAAGGAACACAGAGAAAGAGAGTGAGAGAGAAGGAAGAAAATGGAAGAAAAAAAACAAAAGAAGGAAGGCAAGGGGCAAGTCTATAAAGGGACTGAAAAACAAGCAGGAAAGAAGGAAGAGACACAGTAAGGGAAATTAAGGCTTTAGTAGGTGTCTCCGCCCCAGAACTTCATTGAAAGGTGCCCAAACCCTGCTCTCCTGGTTTTTGAAAAGCAAACCTCCCCAAACTTCCATGGTTTTGAAGATTAATTTCTCTTGGTTTCATCTGGCTCTTTGCTCCAGGTCTTCATATTTCCTTTCTCACAGAATCCTGGGAGTACAGATTACTTGTTAGTTCCCTCTAGAAATGAACCTGCTCTGAGATTTTTTTATAGTTCATTCAGCATGCTGGAGGGGACCTGGCTGGTATTCACATTAGGAAACTCCTAAGTAATTCAAAGTCTTGTTGATCTACCTCCATAATTCTCTCTCCTCTCCCATCTTCCCTTCTTTCTTTCTGTCAAAATACTTGAGGACAGTTAAAGACTCTTTTGTTTTGTGCCAGTTATTTCCACTTCTAGGGGTTACACAGGTTTTAATAGATAATACCATAAACACACACAGAATTTTCTTCTTTGTCAGTACTTTGTGGGTCATGAACATATTAATATAGACATATACATATAAATACATTTCTTTCTGAAAATGTGTTGATTTGTGGAAAGAAGAAAAGAAGGAAGGAGGGAAGCAAAGAAAGAAGGGACAGGGAGAAACAGGTGCTAATCCAAGAGGGATACTAAGGCTATAGATATTAAAGGACTGAAGGATTAAAAAGGCAGGATATTATTGTGGTTAAAATCAGGGCTCAAATATTGACTTCTCCTACATACAAGCTTTCTGACTTGGAATAAATTTTTGAACTTGGTTATACTTTGGTTTCCTCATCTATGAAATTGGGATGCTAATAATAGTTTCCAGTTCATTGGCTGTTAGAACTCTTAAGAAAGAAAGTGTAGAAAGTGTTTTAAATACTAACTAGCACCTACTAATAGGAATCATCATTTATACAAGAGTAATAATTATGCAAAGTGACTCTGAGACAGAGCACGGAGGACCCTGATTCACCTACTGAGCCTACTCACCAGCCTTTCAAAAATATTTGCACCAGTTCAGGTTCAGGAGCTGTGGACTTTTCCCCCAAAGCTTTTCTGCAACCCTCACATATGCAACATGCCTGAACTTGGCAGATATATGACCTTCCTAGAATGGTGATAATGAACACCCCATCCATCCATTATGAGCCATGTACATGTGAACTGAATGTATGTGCTCAGAAAAATGTGCCAGAGCAAAGAATGGACAAGAGGGTGCAGAAGGACTGGGACTGTGGGAAACACCTGACTGTACCCTGCAGGAGCCTACCCTTTTTTGTCTACATAAGTTTTACTCCTTGAGTCCTCAAAGAGCACTCTGGGGGCCCTATCCCATGTAGTGTCTCCCTTATATTTAAGCATAAGCCCAAAGCCCAAATAAAGCCTAGCTCAAGTGGTATTTACTACTTGCATCTTCATGATCTCTATCTCAAAATCAGCAGAAGAACACAAAGGCTAAGCTGGTAACACTTAGAGATGGGAGTTGGTAACACCAAAAGCCGGCAAAACTGGTAACAGCACTTGAGTGATAAGAAATGCCTCACATCAGACAGGGCTGCAAATACCTTCACTGAAGCACTGATTGCAATATACAGTCTTTGTATTAGTCATATTTCTTCGATAACTGTGCCAAAAGGAGCCTTTCCACCAGTCCCCTAAGTCACACGAGTATACAAGAACATTCACACGCACACACAAGATGTTAAGTAAATCTCAACCAAATGACCTCCTGGTTTCTTCATTCTTTGGAAGTTCGATTTTCAGAGAAGTAAGAGAATTGTACATTCACAGCAGAACTGGACCAGAATTGAATAAATGTTAACCATGGTCATGATAGGAAAGTATTCTCTTCTTTCAAAGCCTTAAATGCTCCAGTTTTCAAACCAACGTCTAGGTATAAGGACAACAGATTTGAGACCAACTGACCCCTCCCCTTCAAGGCTTAACATGTTGAAACATTTAAGATGTCAAGAAATGGTTAAGGCACTCACATTGCCAGTGGACTCTCTCTATCCTTGAGGTCTACCATATATTCTGTTTTGGTGAATGACGTATATTCTAAACAAGTTTTTTTTTTTTTTTAAGATCTCAGAGTATAGCTATTGTAAGCTTCCTAGGCTGTAGCAGATAATATTAATGTGATTTTATTCCCTGGGCATAATGATGCCAAGGCTGACCATGGTTAACTTTGGGTTCCCTCTCTTCCTTAGGGTGAATATACTGGTTTTATGTAGATTAGAGCCCCTTCCAGATTTCCACTGTTAACATTTTATAAATGTGTCAGAAGAGCTCTGAGTTTGAGACCTATTCAGTGGACTCCTATTCTTCCTCAAGCACTCTTAGCCATAAATATAAAAGGTGGGTGTAGGGGGAGAAATATTTAATTAAAGCCTGTGGCAAGATTCCCCAAGAGAATAAAAACTAATATATCTTTTGAATTCTTCTTACAGATTTTTTTAAAGCAGTTTTTTTCCTTTCTCTTAAATATTATTTTCAGGATAAAAACACAGAATTCCCAAACACTTCTATTGTCAGCTTTCTGGCATGGAACCCTTTTCTCTTAGAAAACAAGAGGCATAGAAAGGTATGGCTTACGGCCCTTAGCTTGGATCTCTGGACGTAGCATAGCACTCTCTCAAATATCACTTTTATACAGCCAGGTTATGCCTTGTTTATATTCCCTACACATCTCTCCCTTTTTGTCTACCTTAGATCTTTTAAATTTAGCTTCAAGAAAAGTGCTGTTTTGTGGAATCAGGTCCCCTTGTCATTTTCCCAAAAGAACTGTGTGCAGTATTTATTTCCCTTATGTTGCAGTTTACAGCACACAGGAACCTGTTGAGCTCCGCCACTTTAGCTCACCTCTCTCCATCATGATGCACGTATCCACATCTTCAGTAATGAAGTGAAACTAGCCTTTTCTGCATTTCTTATGCAGCCCACCAGACTTCAGACTTTGAAAACCAATGAAGTATTTCCTTGTAATGCTCCATGGGGGGAGCATTGTTCATGTTTGGCAGGGGTGAATAATAAATGGCATACTATATTTAAAACAAGCACAATTCCTGGCTAATCAATGTAGCATGCAGTTACCTTCAAGAGTTAAAGGACCAGGACATATTTATAATATTTTGTTCATAAGAGACATTCGGTAGTCATTTAACAGATGATGTGAGTAAATAAGAATACCATGATTCTAAAGAATCCCCATATTCATGTCAATTAGACTTCTTAAAATAAAGACATCTTGGAAATTTTTAGAATATTTTTCTCTAAAAGTGAACATTTGGATTAAACTTCTATGCCCTTTTCTTTAGGTGTTTTTGATACACTTATTATGAGATGCCATCAAATTTCATGAGTCAGCTCTCTCTGCCAAGGATTACTAAATCCGTGAATGGGAAAAAAAAAATCCAAATAGTTAGATATTGTACTTGCCGTCATTTTTAAAAGAAGTTTTCAGAAAAAGTAATGTACCCTAGATACAAACTCATTAACTGGTTTGGTTGTGAAATTCATATACTAAAAGGAATTGGTTAATTTTCAAAAGACCTACTCAAGCATTATGCATTGCATTTAAAGCATCTAAGGAATTTAAAATATCAAAATTATTCCTCAGTGCCTCTCTTATATCCCTTGAAATTATACTTAATACTTGATACTTGATAATAGACAAAAGAGTAAACAAAAACAGAAAAGTAAAAATATTGATTTGAAAGGTACATAATAAATGAGAATCAGAGTGTACACACAGACCTATTTTCAAGTCTAGTCAACTTTGGAGATGTCTTGGCACTCAGAAATATCAATAATTATCTGAAACACATAAATCCTCCAGGAATTAAATATTAGAAATGCAATATCATAAGAAGAAGCACTTTTGAAATATCTATCATCTATCAGTGGGAACTTCATAAGATAAGAATTTCTAGAATCTTTCTATGAAAAGTAATAGCATTTAAGCTTTTGTAGATTTCAACCCAGAGTTGTTTTTTAAAGGAAAAGTGAAAAATAAAGGGAAATAGTTTTCTTCATATTTTTTAGAAAATTAGTTTTGAAAATGTGTGGCACCCCTGTGATGAATACATCAATTGCGGATATAACTCTATGAGACTTTTGCTTTGTTTCTGTTTTTTACCTTTGTGCCTGCTATGTAGTCTGGAACACTTTCAAGAGCTATTGGCTCAGTTCACCAATTTCAAATAATCCTCTTTGATAGCAATGAAAAGCAATTTTTGAAGAACTACTTAAAGTAAACCAAAGTGTTGTGAATAATGGCTAATGGCCAAAATGAACTATATTCTAATTTTCCAATTGAATTTAGAATAGTAATTGCATTATCCAAATTTATCTTATAGACTTTCCCATCTCACAGTTCCTTGCTTTCCTTTCAATCTGGACTTCTGATTATGTGCAGTCAAGTTTTAGAGAAGAAAAAGGATACCAACAGCCTCCCATTCTTCCTCAAAGACAGAAGAACATTATTGCTTTCAAGTTCTTTTTAAAATTCTTTTGAGGTGTGCTGCCTTGAGTAGAGCCAGTAACCCACCATGCTTTTGTGGAGAGGAACATCACGCTGCGGTTCTTTATCCACCAACATATTACTGCACCCAAACGACCTCCATCTTGGGACACTGCAGTCACCATCATAGCCCTTTCCACATGGTAATCTCCACTGTGGGACAATAGACAGGGCCAGGAAGAAGCTGCTCATTTTAGCACCGCATGCCACATTATGACATCACCAAACAGGCTGCCCAACACCATCACACAACCCATATTTCTCTAAAAGCAGTTGTCTTCATCTTGGGACACCTCTACCACCATCTTGGATTACTTGCACTGCACCTCAGCCACAATTAGTTGGGGCAGTTTCCATTTTGGGACACCAACTGAGGCCTGGAAGCCCAACAGCAAGGTACCTACAGGCTTGATACTACTGCCCTCACCAACTAGGGACATGGCCACTTCCATCTAGGGACAACTAGGACCTGGAAGACTGTCACCAAGGTCCCTGTGGGCCTGGTTGCTCCGGAGGTATCCCTACTAGGTGTGCTAACAGTCATCCCCCTGTTGAAGAGACAAGACAGAGCCTTGCATGGGGTTGCCTCTCTCTCTTTTTATTCTCCTGCTAACAGCTAATTTCTGTTGATTCCTCTTTCACTCACCCTATAATCTAATATCTCTATATTATCACATTCTACCTCATATACACCAAAAGTAGAAGACAGAAAATAATTAAAATCAGGGCTGAAATCAATGAAATTGAAACTTCACTCTCTCTCCACCACTAGAAATTGTACACCCTTATGCAAACCTACTAGCTACATGATAGAAGATAACCATATTTGTCATTTCTGTTTATAGTGGCAAAATTGTGTATAAATAGAAGCTAATTGATTTATGACTACATATTAGTTGCATTGGGTGATGTAAATATTCATCTCCAACTTAAAGGTGATGTATTCCTAACCTCAAATCCTCACTGCAAAAGAGGAAGACACATAGAAAACATAAAAAAAAAAAACCCAAGGGAGTAAAGTGCCTCAAGCAAACCAAGACACTATAACAATAGACTCCAGTGATAGTGCAGTAGATGAAATATCAGAGAAGGAGTTTGGAATGTACATAATTAAAATGAACTGTGGATTAAAGAATGACCTAAATGCATAAATACAGGTAAAAATCGATTACTCCAACAAAGAGATAAGAGAGCAAATACAGGTAGCAAAAGATTACTTCAAGAAAGAGAGATTTTGAATAAAAATCAAACAGAAATACTTGAAATGAAGGAAACAATAAACCAAATTAAAAAAAAAAAACTCAATAGAAAGCATAACCAATAGACTAGATCATTTGGAAGACAGAAACTCAGACAATAAAGACAAAATATACAATCTGCAATATAAAATTGACCACATAATGAAGATGGTAAGAAACCATGAACATAGTATCCAAGAATTATGGGATAACATCAAAAGTCCAAATCTAAAGTTTGTCCAGATATATGAAGGCACAGAGTTTCAAACCAAGGGAATATACAATCTCTTCAATGAAATAATATCAGAAAATTTCCAAAGCATGAAGAATGAATTGGAAAATCAAATACAAGAGGCATACAGGGCACCAAATGTACAAAACTACAACATATCTACACCAAGGCACATTATAATGAAAATGACTAGCATACAGTCTAAGGATACAATTTCAAAGGCTGCAAGTGAGAAGAATCAAATTACACATAGGGGGAGATAAATTTGGATCTCAGCGGATTTTTCAGTCCAGACCCTCAAGGCCAGGAGATCCTGGAACAACATATACCAAATTGAAAAAAAAAAATGGATGCCATCCAAGAATCTTATATCCAACAGAAGTAAGCTTCAGATTTGAGGACAAAATAAAAACCTTCCATGATAAATAAAACTTAAAAGAATTTACAGCAAGAAAGCCTGAACTACAGAACATTCTTAGCAAAATATTCCATGAGGAGAAAATAAAAAGCAACAACAAAAGTCAGCAAAGGGAGGAACTACACTAAAGAAAGGCCAATCAAAGAGAAACCAAGCAAAGTTAAAACCCATAAATAAACCAAAATGACTAAGAATACTAAACATTTTAATAGTAACCCTGAATGTGAATGGCCTAAACTCATACATTAAGAAATATAGACTGACAGATGGGATTTTTTTTAAAAAAAAGACTCAACAATATGCTCCCTTCAAGAGACTCATCTCACAGGTAAAGACATCCACAGACTGAAGGTGAAAGGATGGGAAAAGATGTTATCACTCACATGGAACTCATAAACAAACAGGGCTTTCCATCCTCATATCAGATAAAGCAGACATCAAACCAAAGTTAGTAAAAAAGGATAAAGGACATTTCATACTACTCAAGGGAACCATACACCAACAAGACATAACAATTGTAAATATCCATTCCCCCAAACAATGGGGCATCTATCTACATCAAATAAATTATTCTCAATTTCAAGAATCAAATAGACCACAACACAATAATAATGGGTGACTTTAACACACCTCTCTCACCACTGGATAGATCTTCCCAACAAAAACTGAAGAAATTATAGAACTCAATAAAATAATCAATAATTTAGACTTAACAGACATTTATAAAATATTCCATCCATCAATGAGAGAATATACTTTCTTCTCAGCAGCACATGGACAATAAATACTTTCTTCTCCAAAATAGACCATATGTTATGCCACAAATCAAGTCTTAGAAAATACAAAATAATAGAGATACTACCTTGCATTTTATCAGACCATAATGGAATGAAATTAGAAATCAATGATAAAATAAGAAATAGAAGCTATTCCAATACCTGGGCACTAAAGAATATGCTTCTGAATTATGCACAGATAACAGAAGACATCAGAAAAGAGACAAAAAAATTCTTAGGGTAAATGAGAACTTCGATACAACATATCAAAATTTCTGGGATACTATGATGGCAATGCTAAGAGAAAATTTCATTGTATTAAGCTCATTCATTAAAAGAAGAAAAAGTCAACAAATAAATGAGTTGACATTACAACTCAAAGCCCTAAAAAAAGAAGAACAAACCAACACCAAAAGTAGAAGGCAGGAAATAATTAAAATCAGGGCTGAAATTGAAACAAAAGAAATAATTCAAAAAATTGACAAAACAAAAAGCTGATTCTTTGAAAAAATAAATAAAATTGACAAATCCTTAGACACCCTAACAAAAAGAGGAAGAGAGAAAACTCAAATTACTAAAATTCATGATGTAAAAGGGAACATCATGACAGACACTATTGAAATACAAAAGACAACTAGAAACTATGTTGAAAATTTACACTCCATTAAAACAGAAAACCTTGAAGACACTGACAAATTTCTGGAGGCATATGGTCTACCCAAACTAAATCAGGAGGGCACACATAATTTAAACAGATCAATTTCAAGCAAGGAAGTAGAAGATGCCATCAAATGCCTACCAACCAAGAAAAGCCTGGGATCAGATGGATTCTAGGCCGAGTTCTACAAGACCTACAAATATTTATTCAAATTACTCAAATTATTCCATTAAATAGAAAAGAAGAGAACCCTTCCAAACTCATTCTGTGAGGCTAGTATCATCTTGATACCCAAACCAGATACAGACACATCAAGGAAAGAAAATTTCAGACCAATATCCCTGATGAACATAGATGCAAAAATTCTCTATAAAATTCTGGCAAGTCACATACAAAACATATTTAAAAAATAATGCACCATGATCGAGTGGGGTTCATTCCAGGGAGGCAAGGTTGTTTCAATAAAGGGTAATCAATAAACATTAATTCATGACATCAATATATTTAAAGATAAGAATCATATGATTTTATGAATTGATGCAGAGAAAGCACTTGACAAAATACAGCACCCTTTCATGTTCAAAATACTAAAAAAACTAGGGATGGTAGAAAAATAGCTCAACATTATAAAAGCTATCTATGCTAAACCCAAGACCAACATCATTTTGGAGAAAAATTGGAAACATTCCCACTAAAAACTGGAACAAGACAGAGATTCCCTCTTTCACTACTTCCATTCAACATAGTTCTCGAAACTCTAGTCAGAGCAATTAGAGAGATGAAATAAATTAAAGGGATATGAATAGGAAAAGAAGAACCCATCATTATTTGCTAATGACATGATTCTATACTTAGAGGATCAAAAATTCCACCAGAAAATTTCTATAATTAGTGAATTAATTCAGCAAAGTAGTAGCATATATAATCAATACCCATAAATCAAATGCATTTCTATACATCAATGCTGAATCCTCTGAAAGAGAAATTAGGAAAACTACCTCATTCACAATAACCTCAAAAACCAAAAAACAAACAAACAAAGAAAACTTGGGAATCAATTTAACAGGGGAAAGACCTCTACAATGAGAACTATAGAACATTAAATAAATAAATTGAAGACCCTAGAAAATGGAAAGATCTCCCATGATACTGGATAGGCAGAATTAATATTGTCAAAATGGCCATACTATCCAAAGTGCTACACAGATTCAATGTGATTCCAAATAAAATTCCAATGTCATTCCTTATAGATATAGAAAAAGCAATCATGAAATTCATTTGGAAAAATATGAAATCCAGTATAGACTAAGCAATCCTTAGCAAAAAGAGTGAATTTAAGCAAGTGGCATCACAATACCAGACTTTAAACTATACTACAAAGTTAAAAAACAGCATCGTATTGGCACCAAAATAAACATGTAGACCAATGATACATAATAGAAGACACAGAGACAAATCCACATAAATACAGTTATCTCATACTAGACAAAGTTACCAAAAACACACACTGGAGAAAAGATAGCCTCTTCAACAAATGGTTCTGGGAAAACTAGAAATCCATATGTAGCAAAATGAAACTAAACCCCTATCTCTCACCAAGCATAAAACTCAATTGAAAATGGATCAAGGACTTAGGAATTAGACCAGAGACCCTATGACTAATAGAAGAAAAAGTAGGCCCAAATCTTCATCATGTTGGATTAGGCCACAACTTCCTTAACAAAACTTCTAAAGCACAAGAAATAAAATCAAGAATCAATAAATGAGTTGAATTCAAACTATAAAGCTTCTTCTCATCAAAAGAAACAATAAATGAGGAGAAGAGAGAGCCTACATTTTGGGAGCAAATCTTTACCACATGCACCTCAGATAGAGCACTAATCCCCAGGCTCTATAAAGAACTCAAAAAATTAACCCCCCCAAAACAAACAACCCAATAAACAAATGGGCTAAGGAGCTGAGCAGACACTTCTCAGAAGAAGATATACATTCAATCAACAAATATATGAAAAAATTTCTAATAATTAGAGAAACACAAATCAAAACTAATATTTCATCTCACTCTAGTCAGAATGGCAGTTATCAAGAATACAAACAAAAATTAAAGTTGGTGAGAATTCATTGCTGATAGGACTGAAAACTGGTACAACCACACTACAAAGCAGTATGGAGATTTCTCAGAAAACTTGAAATTGAACCACCATTTGAGCCAGCTATCCCACTTCTGATCTGTATCCAAAGGACTTAAAAACAGCATTCTACAGTGATGCAGCCACATCAATGTTCATAGCAGCAAAATTCACAATAGCTAAACTGTGGAAAAAACCCAGATGCCCTTCAATAGATGAATGGATAAATAAACTGTGGTATATATACCCAATTACTCAGCAATAAAGGAAAATAAAATTATGGCATTTATAGGTAAATGGATGGAGTTAGAGAATATCATGCTAAGCGAACTAAGCCAATCCCAAAATACCAAAGGCCAAATGTTTTCTCTGATAAAAGGATGCTAATCCACAATGGGGTCAGGGGAATAGGATGAGTGGAGGAACTTTGGATGGGGCAAAGAGCAGGGAGGAAAGGGGACAGGCAGGTAGGAAAGATGGTGGAATGAGATGGACATCACTGCACGTATGGCATGACCCTATTTTGGGTACAACTAGAGAAGTAAGAAATAGTGCTCCATTTGTGTACAGTGAATTGAACAGCATTCTTGTGTCATGTCCAACTGATTAGAACAAATAAAAAAATTTAATTTTTTTTTGAAATAACACTAGTTTAGAGAAATCGAATACTCTGGCAACCCTTTTGATATTGCTGTGCCTCTGGAATGAATACTTCCCTGTGCTCTTCATTATTCATTCCATGCTGCAAGGTCAATTATGACTTAGAACTTTTCCAGGTTCTCTGCCACAATTTCTCTCATCAATGCTATTCTCCTTTCTCCAAAAGCCCACAGCACCTGTTTATGCCACACAGGTAAGTATGTACTCATAAAATCTGTTTATCGTACTCTGATTTGTTTCTTCAGTTATTTTTTTTCCCCAAAAGATGTTTTCAAATTCCTTGAAGGATAAAATCATGTACATTTTAAAGGCATACTCAAGACAGTACAAAGCAAGCAACAGCATCCAGGTATACTTATTTTGAGCTTAACTGACAGAGGATCTATGGTCAACAGCAAAACTCATCCTTTGGATAATGTATCCTGAATGTGAAAAATTAATGATGATTTTGCTAATTATGCTTTTTAACCACTGACTATGTCCAGAGCAAAGCCACAGATGAGGAGATAAACTTCTATGTCTCCTAAAACACTTCTCCATTCTCTAACATTGGCTTATACATCCTAACATAGTCTTCAACCAAAATTGCTTTCTAATTATTAGGCATAGGTTGACTTTCCAGAGGGGAAACTGAGTAATAACTAAGGAAAATTAAAGAACATATTGTAGGTGAGGAATCAATGTAACATTCATTGTCCTGAATGGGTTGATGGAAGAATTGTGCACATGAGGAAATTTGCAGAAGTGGAAAACTGTCCTAAACCTTGGAAAAATGAATGTGGTAAAATTTATCTATCTATTTATTTATTTAGGTACTGAGGATTGAACCCAGAGGCACTCAACAACTGAACCATATCCCTCCAACCCTTTTTTGTATTTTATTTAGAGATAGGGTCCCACTGAATTGCTTAGGGCCTCACTAAGATGTTGAGGCTGGCTTTGAACTCATTATCCCCCTGACTCAGCCTCCAGAAACACTGGGATTACAGGTGTGCCCCACCATGCCTGGCTGTAAAATTTAATATTGGACTTATGGAGGGGAGCAGACCTGGAAGCTGAGCTTCTCCAGTCACTTTCTCTATCTCAAGAGTAGCCTATGCTTATTTGCTGATCACTGACTTCCCCAGGCACAAGGTGAGAAGCTCAAGGCCTGTGCATGACCCTGGCCTTCACTTCTACCCCAACACTACTACAGTCAATAAAATATGCCACTCCCTTGGAGAATGAATGTGCTGTAGTCTGTTGTGGACTTATTTTACAGCTTTGTTAATGTGTCTTGTATCTCTCATGATGCCTATTGCAGCAGCTGGAACACAGTGGATCCTCAGAGATTGCTGAAGCCAAAGCGTGATTTCTAAACACATGAGGTTATCACACTTCAAACTATCTCAACTTTATCTGTGGGAAACAGTTTAGCATTGGCCTGAAATGAAACACACACACACACACACACACACACACACACACCCTTTCTTGGGCTGATAGACGTTTTTCTTAGCTTCTGTATTTATTTTCATTTTTAGCATTTGACCACAATATAACTGTTTACTCATATATTCAGGCTACACCTGGGTGGAGATAGAGAAGTGACAGGGTAAACTGTAGTATAGGGATGCCAAGGTCAATGCCACTGCATTGTTTCAACTGTGAGTTTCAGGAAGCTTTTGGCCTTAAATGTTGGCTTTACCTCTTAAGTATCTTAAGCACCTTCTTATTTATGCAGAAAATTTTAGAAGAATCTAGGGTAGACTATTGAAAAACAGGGAGCTTGATCCCCGGGGCTCTCAATGTAATCCTGGTGTTTTTCCTTTAATCAAGTCAGGGAATCCCAGAGAGCCTGACCTGACAAGGGACTGGGTTCAAATCTAGAGTGTGAGTTTCACAAGCTAACAGTCAGCCAAAATGGAGTGTCCTGTGAACTTATGGCTCTCTCTAACTACAACTGCCTCATCCCCCAGTGGTGACTGCTAGCTGAAGAGATTCCTGAACAGACAAGTAAGAATTAAGTCAAATTGGATTTATTTAGGAACTTATTAAGATATAAACTTTTAAGATAAAAATTAAATATCATTCAATTATTTTAAAAAAGGTATAAATATGACTTAGAACAAATTTAATTAACAAAGTAGATTATACAGTATCCATGAAGTATTTTTTTTTTTTTTACTTTTTCAAATCCTGGAGAAAATTGTGTTAACAATTGAATCAACTATAAAAGCTTTTCTATTATATACAAATTTAAACTGGTTTTCCCCAGGCAGGGGATGAATCCTTCCTAATAAGAATTGAGTCAGTCTACCGACCAAGATTTGTACAGAGATAAAAAGATTGCAAAAAGAACCACATTGAGCAGCCACAGAAACATACTTGAGAGTTTATATTTCTCTGAGGGACTTGGTATCTTTCCCTTGGCAAAAAAAAAAAAAAAAAGA
>NW_026000229.1:32717681-32745594 GCF_001458135.2 Marmota marmota marmota
AAAAAAAAAAAAAAAAAAAAAAAAGTAATCCCTCAATCTGCAGATGACTTTTTAATACTTTTAAATTCAATATCATCTGAAATATATATTTGTGTGGGTACTAATGTGAATTCAGCTCACTTCAGCACACATCATCAAACTCTTATTGTATACAAAATATGTTTTTCTGTGGAATGATGGCACAAATATGTATGCCTGATTTTAAAGCCAGTTTTCCTAGTTTGTCATCAACCTAAAACAAGAAAATACTAATTTGTCAGGAAGTGCTTAGACTAGGGCTGGCTTTGAACTTGCAATCCTCCTGCCTCAGCCTCCTGAGTTTACATAGTTAACTGATTTAACTGTATTTGTGTACATGGAGAGGAATTTTGTGCCCCCCAAATGATTATTTTAAAATATTCATTGGTAAATTAAGAGCTGTATTTTTTCTAAGTTAATTTCAAAGTTCAAAATTAAATTTGTGGTTCCAAATAATATCAAAAATTAAACAAAATATAAAAATAAGTTAAAGCTGGAAAATGGATGTATTTGGAAAAATGCTAGTTTTACATTAAGTGGAGAAATCATCGAAACTGCATGAAGCCACAGGTTTGAGCAAAATAAGTGAGATAATGTTTTATTTACTGATAAGGATAAGAAATGTGACATTTAAAACATTTAGTTTATTAAAAGGACTTATATAAAGGATTCTGACAAAGTAAATGTAAGTATATATCAATAAACTATCTGAACGTTACTTGTAGTTTACAGTTTGGCAGATTTTACTATGAGTTTAACCTGACCTATCTTATATAATTGAATTTTGTACTTCACACCTAAATAGTATGAGCTTCCCACAGATATGCTTTCAGTAAATAAAAAATGATTGAATTTAAATTTTTATGAAGGAAAATTGAATGTAAATAAGGCTGGAGAAATTCTAATTGGTAATATTCTATTGTTGTAGAATTCATTTGTTTGATGATGTCAATTACAAGAACAGAAATTATCATGAATTGGGCTATTATTATTTGATCTTATTTCATTTTAATTAATGGGAAATAGCTACACACCTTTTAAAAGGTAATGAGCCTGCAATAATGCTCTCCTCTTTTGTGGCATTGAATGCAGTCATCTTTGATTATAAATTTAGAAGACAAATACATGAAGCATCAGCTCATGAAAGAAAGGCAAGGACATGTGTTCCCTTGAATACACCTATGTTTCTGGGAAATTTCTTAAATTTGGACAATATCATGTTGAACCAATTTGAATTTGTTTGTTTCTACCCAAAATTAAGTTGAGATTTTGAAATTGGTGCCCAGAAGTAAATTTACTCAGGGTCACAATACCAGGAAATAAATTTGCAAGTCAAGGCACAAAAATCATCTGTGCAGGAGGGGTGGAGTCAAGTTAGTCAGGCACTGTCTAGAAGCTTCAGTCCATTGTTTAAATTGTACAAATCTTAAGTTCAGTAGGCTTTGCCAAGCATATGTGCCTATGTAACCACCAACTAAATGTCCCCAAAAGTTCCTTCTTGCCCTTTCCAGTGAATTTTCTACTTCCTCTACAACCACACTATTTTGATTTCTATCATGCTGCATCATCATCATCCTCCTCCTCCTCCTCCTCCTCCTCCTCATCATCATCATATTTGTGGCTCATGATTCAACCCAGAACCTTGCACCTATTATGCAGGCACTGTTCTGCTAAGTGATGTTCTTAACTCTATCCTGTATTAGTATGCCTGTCATAGAACTTCATGTAAATAAATCATATATTTTTGTGTGTCTATATATGTGGCTTCTTTCATTAAATATAATGACCTGGAGATTCATCCATATTAATGAGTAGATGAACAACTTGTTCCTTTTTGTGAATGTTTATGGACATTTGGGTTGACTTTAGCTTTTGGCTATCATAAATAAAGCTGTTGTCAACATTCATGTACAAATCTTCTTTGTAAACATGTTTTTATTTCTCTTTGGAAATATCTAAGAGTAGAATTGCTAGGCCATAGTCTAAATGTGTTCTTAGCTTTATAAAACACTTTAAGAAATAATTTTTAAACTATTTGTTTGCTTTTCTATTTAGTGGTTACATTTTTACTAGTGTTATTTTGTGACTTAAAATTAGTTTATAAGCACATTTACCCAATGCAAAAATTCTATATGATTGGATGTTGCTTACTATATAATAAAAATTAGTAAAGAGACTTAGAAGACTGTTTAGTATCATGCAGTTTTGATGATTTCTCCATTTCTCTGAGGGTGTCCACATCTAATCCCTGGAAAATATGAATATGATACTTTACACGGTAAAGAGGAGTTAAGGTTGCCAATGGAATTAAGGTTGCTAATCAGCTGAACCTGCCATAGGGAAGTTGCTCTAGATTATCCAAATGTGCCCCATGTATTCATTCATGAGAGTTCTTAGAAGTAGGAGAGGGAGAAAGTAGAGGGAGCACCTGAGAAATGGCATGAGGAAGACTTCCCCACAACTTTGCTGGCTTTAAAGATGGAGGAAAGAGCTACAAGGAAGGTAGATGACCCCTAGGCCTCTAGGGGGCAGCCTCTAGCTAGAAAAGCAAGGGAGTTGATTTCTCTATTGCTTTCCCTAGAACTTCAAGTAGGGACATGACTCTGATCACTCTGATTTTGGCTTAAGACCAACTATACTGCAGTGTAATAACTTTGTGTTTCTTTAAACCACCAAGCTTATGATAATTTTTAACAGCAGCAATAGGAACTACACACTTATGATGAGACCAAGCGAATGATAAACATCATTTTAGCTCTAAATTATACATCGAAGACCCAATTTATGATGGATTTTCACTGTGCTGATGTGTACAGACTGGCCTTCAGGCTTACTATTTTTTGTGTGGGGGCAGGGTTTCTCACATCTTATTGCCAGTTTGACTTTGATTTTACTTGAAGAATATTCTGTATATCAGTATGAAAAATGCAATTTTGGCCTTTTTGTAAATCCGTGTGGTGAATTTAGAATTCTAACTTGACGGTTATTTCTTCCTAACATATTGACGGTATCATTCCAGTATTTTCCCTGGTTTCCAATGTTGCTGTGGAGATATCAGCTGTCAATTTAATCGTTTTCTTTTTTAGATAACTGGTATTTTCACTTTGGCTGCTTGCAGGATTTTCCCATCTGTGTTTGATGTTCTTCAGTTTCTCTATTATGCATCTAAGTGAGGATTTTTTTAAATTTGTCATATGTGGGGTTTTTTTGTGTGTGTGTTTCTTGAATCTAAGTACAGTATTGGTGTTCTGATCCATAAGGAAATATCTCAGTCTCAATCAATCTCTTTGCACATTTTTCTTCCTCTCTTTCTTTCTCTTGAATCTCTTTCCCTCCTGTCAACCTTCCTGCTTTTTGACATTTTTTCAGGCTGGAATTATAATTGTACATGTATTGGAAATGTTCCTTCTACCTTCACTTTTATATCCTTGCTCTCTTCTTTTTCTGTCTTATGCTCGTTCTGAAGAATTTTTTTCCTCACAACTTAAATTTAAAAGGGCTATTATTGACTCTCAGTGTTATAGGCAAATCAATTATGCTAGTGCTTCATTTATTTAGGGAGGGTATCAAAAAATGCTTTTCTCTCAAAGCTTTCGTTTCAATATTTGGTTTTCAGGGGCCTCACTTGGAGGTCATTCAATGAACATCGACTTCTTCTTTTGGTGTTTTTACCTTATAATCAAAATTGTTCCTGAAACAACACATATTTCTGCCAAAATTGGAGGAACATCATATACAAAATGCAAAGAATGGGGGATAATATAATATTTCCAGATTGTATATTGATATTTCTCTTTTATCAAGTTCATGTATTCATATGCATATAGTGAGTATTCCTTATGTTCAGAGCTCTGTCCAGGTTTTAGAATAAAGCCCAACTAGATACTTATTTAATGGCTATTTCTACCATCTTGGGGCAGGTAAGAGGCTGAGTAATAAATCACTATCTACTGATTTCCCCTTTTACATATGAGAACTTAGGAGAGTGAATGTGCTGACTGCTCCCTGCCTTCTGTTTAATGGGACATACACAGCTACCTCAGTGCAGTGTATTGTTTTTAAAACAATGGTCTCCAGAATCAGACTGCCAGAGAACAAATGTCAGTGCCGGCAATGACCAACTATGTGACTTTGACCAGGTTGTGTTATATCTCTAATTATCTCATTATACATTTGTATAATAAGGAAATAATATTACCTTCCTCAAAGGACTAGCAGGAGTTAAGGGGTTTTTCTAAGTGAGTTAATACAGGTGAAATGTCTGACATGTATAGGTACCCAATACATGTATGCCTGGGCTGACCAGCCAAAACCACAGGGCTCTGTATCTCCCCATAGACCTAGGTCTCTTCCAGATGCTGTTTCTCCCTGTTAGAGAAGTCTGACTAAAAATTCACACACTACTTCTAAGAACTGCTGGACTAGTTATGAGTGGCAAGACACTGTGCCCTTACAACAAAGAAGCCTACTTATCCCTCACAAATCATGCAGCTCTCCAGAATTTCTTTAACTTCCAGTTACATTCTCTTTGGAAGAAAGGTTATATATTTGCCAAACACATCTTCCGTGTTTTCACCCCAAATCCATACTGCAAATACATATTTTATATATGTAATATGTTCTCAAACTTAATTTAAAACTGATGTTATATAGTGACACAGATAATTTTAGTATAATTGTCATCTTCTTCATTACCCCTTCTCCCTCATTCCCTTAAAAGTCATTTTTGCTTTCTTGTACATTGTCAATGTCTTCGAAGTAAGGAGAAAGGGGTACTTACTCAACAGAGAGCACATTTGTTTTGGAATATTATGAACCAACATTGGCCAAAGGACCATTCTGAAAATGGGGGTGGCATTAGCAAAATATGAACAAAAATGGAGAAATGATAATTGTTGCTGGAAGCCTATGACAGAACTGAGATCTGTGGTGAAGCTAGTGAAATTGAAATGTCAAAGAATAGGCAAGGAATAATAAAAAATAACATCTGATGTTGGTGTGCATATTGTCTTTATTATTTACTAATTATTATGGACTTCTTGGAGAGAAAACAATAAATATTTAACACACCACAGTCTCATTGTTTTAGGATGCTGATATCACAATTTGGTCATTCCACAAAATGAAGGTATACGCCAAATTCAATACAAAATAGGAAGACGACCAAGATCAAGGGCTAAATTTGAAAGGAAATTCCGTATTGTTATTTCAAATATGCTCTTCATAATTAAAAATGACTATAGTATCAGCAGAAACTGTTTAAGGGCAATTAAGGTTAAGTGTTGTTATAATTGCTTTTCATATAAGGAAAAGGAGAAGGAATAGCTGAGCGAATTTAAAAGGGTATTAAGCTATGGAGTATAGGGAAGGCAGGGCATAAATATTTCATCTGCAGCCCAGAAATCTGAGTGGTAGTTAAATAAAATGCAAACTTACAAGTTAGAAAAATTGTTCTAGATAATCAGAAAGCACTACAATAAACACTCTGTCTCCAAGTTTGACTGGCCAATGAATATTGGGTCTGGTAGAGTCTGAGACTCAACACTTTTCTGAAGTCTATAATTTATTTAATATTAAAACTAAAATGTATTGACATTCTGGGTAAAGTGTGGAAATTGTGAACAGCTTAGGCTATAGCTATTAAAGATTTACATACCTAATGCTGCTTCTAATTCCTTACAGAAGTTACTTCCCAAAAATGTTAATCACAGCTGGACTGAAAGAGTATTTGGAAATGTGGCAATGTGATATATATAACATCCCCAAAGAGATCTGCCATTGTGGGATGCTGGGGGTGGGAAGTAAGCATAAAGAGTTACTGGGGGTAGATCCAGATCCTAAGAAGAAAAAGAAAAAAATCGCAAACATTATAAATAGTAAAGCTTTTTTTTTTCAAAAACCATTCATTTTCTTAACAACCCATTAGAAGAAGCATTGAGAAAACTTGGCCTATTGGCCTATTTCCCAAGACAGAGAAAAACAAGCCCACTCCAGCTTAGGAATAGCTGGTGAGTATCAATTTAATATTGAAATAGATGTAGTTCAGGTAAAATAAAATCTATGGTAACATTGTTATGAACAAAAGAAGAAGAAAGGCTGAGTGAAGAAGGAAGAAAACATCCAGGCCAAAGAGTTAACATGGACAGAAGCAACCTGAGCACTTGCAAAATGAAAAGACAGAGAAGACCCGAGGGATCTGAAACAGAAATTACTGGACCCAGAAACACCCACAAAGAAAAAGACAAAAAGGGAAAGAGAAGTACCCAGCTGACCTGAGGTCAGAACAGGGAAGAGGAAGAGAAGCAGCTCTGAACCTGCAGAACACCTGGTTCCCAGATGGAAATCCAGAAAACGGTTCACAAAGACAAAATTTAAAAAAGAGAAGTTTCCAAAGAAAATGGCTACAGAAATAAGTTTAGGATTAGATTACATAATAAGAGTAGGTATGCATCAACCACTTCACAGCCACAAATATTCTAAATGGATTTTAAGTTCCCTAGATTTAGAATTCTCTGCAGAAGAGGAGAGGATGCTGGGAGATATAAATGAAGGTTCTCTATTAAAAACAGAAATAAGAAACAAGTGGAAGAGAGACTCAAAATGGGAGTTTTTTTAATGCTTTAAGGGGACTATCTGAGTAAGTATATGGTATTAATTCTGTTGTTGGTGGCAATTGACAATACTCCAGAGATCTGTTTTCTTTATCACTATCCATTTATTTGGTCAGTTATTATTTATTTATATTCATTTTTCAAGGCTGGAGTAAGTTCTTTATTCAGCATCAATGATCTGAGTGAAAGTATTTTTTCATTTAGGCCCCAAGGTATGTTTCCCTTTGCATAGAGACATGCACCCTTAAAGTCACTGAAATCCCAAGTACCAGCGGCTGTCAACTTCTACCCCAGTAAATCTGATCACACCTGTTCTCTCTTATACATATTCCCAGGGCCTATCAAAATGGTGACACTCAACTGATTTCATTCATTTCATCTTGTGATGCTTTTTCTTGGGACTGGTGTCCCAGGTTAGCTTACGGGAAGCAGAGACTGAGATTGGCGAATTGAGATTATTGGGGAAGATTCTTAGAATCAACACCTCCACTGGAGGTTTGGAAATGGGAACAGGCAGGAGAAGTTGAACTACAAGGCTGATAGGACCAAAGCTTTAGCTACTGCTGCTGAGTGCTCTGGACCTGGGGCAATTCTTCCGATTAGTGTTAGCTACCATCAAGTCAGCCAGGCATTTGGTACTCTATATTGTCAATTAGAGAGGGGGCCTGATCCTGGGCAAAGTGGTCCTCTTCAGGCAAGGAGTATCTCAGGTGAGATGCAGGTTACCATCATTCCCAGCAGCTAAGGAATGGGAACTTACACTGTGGGAGGGGGTTTGGGTGAACCCTAGCTTATTACCATTGTTTCCCAGTGTCTTCAGCTTCTTATCTTGTGATCCCTTCTGCTTTAAAAGCTTCCATTTTCTTTGTAATTTCCTTCCCTGTGCTTCAGCATAGTCTCCTCTACAAGGTCTCCACATTTCCTTGAGGCCCTACTCCATGAACTACTGCTGTCTCTCAAAATATTTATGTCCAGAATGTTACAACACGTCATTAATATTTCTCCTTTGCCAAACTCAGGAGTTTCAGTATCTTAACGGAGAAATCTGTGGGAGGATTAGTAGTAGAATGCATAGTTCCTGCCTTTTTTATTTCTAGTTTAGCATAAGGAAGATCCTTTTCTTAACAGTCTCTCCTCTTTCCAAGTCTGAAAATTGGAAAGAAAACACATAATGCATATTCACTTTTGCAGCCAGATCCTTTCGGATTCAGAGTTAAGAGAGGAATACATTGGTTATGTAACACAGGGAATTATCTTTTTTTTATATGTTCAAATGTTTTTGTTGTTTTTTTTTTTTCTGTTCTATTATTTCCATCAATTAAAATATATACAATATCCTATAGATTTTCTGTGGGTAATGTTGAATAGCCAAGGGTTTCACTGGGAGAGAGTGATCATTGCTTCTTCATTAGGCTTTTCTACGTACATTAAGTCATATTCTTTATCTTTATATATCTTTGCAATATAAAGACTATTATATCTGATTTTCTAGGTAAGGAAGTTAAGCCTTAGTGGAATAAAATGAATTTCCTAAAGCACATGGAATTCGAATATGAATTCTTACCACTTGAGAGCTCTTTTGTGATCTGAGTCTGAATTAAGACACGGATTCTGCAAGTGGTCCTATTTGCTTAAAGTTTAGCCTTGTAGGTGGAGGCAGAAAACTACAAAGCCTACAATCTGCACAGTCCTTTTGAAACCTAACTTTGCATAATGACTTTGGAATCATTTCTTTGAGAGGACTCAATGAATGAATAATTCATATTTTTACCCCACCATTATACCTCTCTGTGCCAGTTTGGGTACTTGGAGGAAAAAGTGTCAAGACAGATAAAATATGCAAAAGTTATTGGGAAAAACACCTGTAAAAGATAAAGAGAGACAGGGCATGAGGAGACCCTTCAGAGCACCCTGCTGATGTGGTCTCTGTGAAAGAAGAAAGGAGGATTAGGGAGAAGGAGCTTCAGTGTTCAGTGCTTTTCTGAGAAGATCTCACCAAGCTGATGGGGACTGTGTGTGAGGGAGTCCTGATGGGCAGGAATGGCTCAGACCTGGCCTTTTTGCTCAGAGACAGGGGAAGCCTGGCCTCAGGGCTGATATAGTAAGGTCAAAGGTCAAAGACAGAGGTTGACTCTTGATAGACCCTGTGATGGGGAGGATGGTCTGGGTGCTGCAGCTCCAGGCCTGCTAAGCTCTCATTCCCCTCCCAACACACTGGGCTTCTTACACTTTCACTTTTAAAATTTTAATTTCCTGGTTCTATGCAGTATCTTCATTCATATATAATGTGCTCTAAAACACACATACAAGGTTTAAAAAGGAGACTGACCATAATAAAGAGTTGTTTTCTCTGATAACTAAGATAAACATGATTTTATAAAATCCTTAGTTCCCTTCTTCCTTAAGACAGAACACCCAACACTGCATTTCCAGTCTTCTGTACACATTCTTTATTTTTCTCTGCTCCCTTCACAGTTGATAACATTCTGTTCCCTTACCCTGATTTAGTCAGAAGGAGGCTCATGACACCATATAGTACAATTAATGGTTTTCAGCTTTGATTCAATTTTGTTGGTTTGAATTTTTTTAGCGCTATGAGTCATGTCTTTATTTTTTTAACTTTTAAAATTTATTTTAATTAATTATACATGAAAGTAGGATGTGCTTTGATATGTCACATATAATGGAGTATAATTTCTCATTCTTCTGGTTATACATGATGTAGAATTACACTGGTTGTGTAATCATACATGTACATAAGGTAATAATGTCTGATTCATTCTACTATTTTTCCTACCCCCATAAGCCCCCTCCCTTCACTCCTCTTTGCCTAATCCAAAGAGCCTCTATTATTCCCTACCCGTCCCACCTTATTGTGAATTAGCATCCACATATCAGAGAAAACATTTGGCTTTTGGTTTGGAGGGATGGGCTTATTTTGCTTAGCATGGTAATCTCTAGCTCCAAAGACAAAGCAAAACTACTCTAAGATTTCATCTCACTCCAGTCAGAACAGCAATTTTCAAGAATACAAACAACAATAAATGTTGGCCAGGGTGTACAATGAAATGAAATGCATTCTGCTGTCATGTATAACTAATTAGAAAAAATAATAAATTAAAAAATGTTGGCGAGGATGTGGGGAAAAAGGTATATTCATACATTGCTGGTGGGAGTGCAAATTGCTGCAACCATTTTGGAAAGAAGTATGGAGATTCCTCAGAAAACTTAGAATGGAACTACCATTTGACCCAGCTCTCCAACTCCTCGATTTACATCCAAATGTTTGAAAATCAGCATATTATAGTAATGCAGTCATATCAATGTTTATAGCAGCTCGATTCACAATAGCTGAAAAATAGAGCCAACCTAGGTGCTCTTCAATAGATGAATGGATAAAAAAAAGTGATATATACACACAATGGAATATTACTCAGCCTCAGAGAAGAACAAAATTACAGCATTTGCAGGTAAATGGATGGAGCTAGAGAATATCATGCTAAGTGTCATGTCTTTATGATGATCCCTTTAATCTTTCAATTTCCTGTTAATAAACTTATATTAGTGAAATGCAATAAAGTATGCAAATAATTGAAAAAAACACTGGTTTCCTAAGAAAGGTAGTATCAAAACCAAGCATAATTGCTGGCTGAAAGTCAGCACCAACATAAGATCCTTAAAATGTTTGTTCAGTGATTGGTAAAGAAAAAGTATGCAGTGAGAATATGAAACAGCATTTAAGAGAATTTCTGAATATCATTTGTAATTATTTTTCTTAGGTCTGGATCTTTCAGGAGCAGAACTTGAGATGCATCTTATTTCAATAATTTATTTAGGGGGTGCTCTTAGGAGAAACCTCAAAGGAAGTGAGGAAATTAGGTTAGGGAAGGAGAGAGGCTGAGTCAAATCTGATTTCAGGGGACATCTAGCTTCAGCTTGATACCACAGGGACTTCTGAATCTGTCACTACCTCCCACTCGCTCACACATCGGGCCACTGTCTGTCATTGGTGTCAGGCTGCCTCAGGGTGCGGCAGATCCCATCACCCAGGGGAAGACTCTGGAGCAGGTGGCTGATGGGATGTTAGCAGCAAAACTCATACTAGCAACAAAATTATCAGTGAGGGCAGGAGATGTCACATTAAGAGTGTGTGTCCAGTGGTATTGATCTTAGGAAAGGCACACTCAAAAAACCTTTTGTATACTGACAGTTATTTGTGAAAATATAGTACCATGCCAAATATATTTGCAATGGTTTCCTTGTGTCTCTAATCTGAAAGACTTAAAAAAAAATCTCTTTTCATCAGCTAGCCAGAGTTGCAGTATATTTACTTCACAACACACACACACACACACACACACACACACACATGCACACACTGGCTAAGGGAATAGCATTCCATATGCACCCTTTCATCCATGAAACAGAAGTCACACAGTAGGTTCTAGGTAAGATACAGGACAAATAAGAATCTCTAGTGGTTAAGTTTGGATCAAGGATTATTGTTTTAGTATGTTAAATAGGTTTCCTGGAAGAATTGTGTAAATCCACAACATTCACGAGTGCACTTGCCCCAGTCACAGAAGTAAGATGTGCTCTGACAGCAATTCATCAGCATGGAGATCAAGGATAGAGAAAGAAAATGCGCAGAAAAGCCCAGAAGGCTGTTGCACTCTGATGGATTTTCCATTTCACTTGGAGAGGAAAAAAAAATGGTAGAATCAATGGCTTTGGTCATAGGTTAAGAGTGAATGTTTTAGGTAACATGGTGTCACTAGATCACAATTCTTTTCCAGTTTCCTTTTTGACATTTGAAATTTAAAAGTGCTATGAAAAAACTTATTTAATGATTTTTAGCCAGAAAACTTCAATTTCAATTCTCCCATATAGTATGTTCAGGCTCTGCTCTCTTCATGAGTGCTTCATGTGGGGAAGAAGACTGGTTTTAGGACCTAGTCATTGATACAGTAAATTGATCTATTACCTACCCCCTGAGGAAATTCCTACAGGGCTATCTTGCTCTGGGCTGCCTAAGTGTCTCATTTGTACCTAAAAAACAAGAAGTGTCATTTTTCCCTATTCAAGATGTCACAAGCCCAATTTTCTTTTGCTAAGGATCACAGTTATTAGTCTCTGAAGGTGCTGGCACTTGAGGCCAAGTCTGCGGTGATTAAAAAGCCTCAGCACTCTGAGGATTGGTGCCCTTCCATCACTTCTCGTCTCCAGCTGCTTCCCTGTCTGACTCTCCTTCTGTCTCTCATTATGATCCATCATTATCCATTTTAAGGTCTGTACAAGTCCTGTGAAACCAGGAAAATGAAGACCCTTAGCAAAATATATTTCTACAGACATACATCACTAATAAAGAGATGGAAACATTAACCTAACCCAATCCCATTTATGTATCCAATTTTAGAATGTTGCGTATTTTCCCCTTCAAATTCCTTTTGCTCTCACTCAAAGCGTTCTTTCTCTTCCATGCCCCACCCCCTACACATATACATGTGTGTGTTCATACCACCCATTAGTCTAGATGAGCAATAATGGTTCACACCAGCTGATATTTTGAGCTTAATGCCCTTACAGTTTTAGCAGTAGGAAGGTAGTTTGATAATTAGCTGGATTGGGCAATATATAGCTTTCTTACATGACTTCAATGTATACCATCTGTTTTAATCAGCTTTTCTGTGGCTGTGACAAAAAGACCTGACGTGAACAATTTTAGAGGAGGAAACATCTCCTTTGGTCTCATGGATTCAGAGGTCTCAGTCCACAGATGGCCATCATGGCAGAAGGGTATGGAGGAAAACAGCAGCTTGGGACATGGCAACCCTGAAACAGAGAGCTTTGCCTACTAGGGACAAAATATAAACCCGAAATGCATGCCACCAGAGATCTACTTTTTATAGTCATACACTTCCTCCCTACAGTTAAAGCCCAGTTAATCCATATCAGTAGATTAGGTTAAGGTTCTCCTGACCCAATCATTTCACCTCTAAACTTTCTTGCATTGTCTTACACATGAGTTTTTGTGGGACTCCTCATGTCTAAATCATAATGCCTTATTTGTTATACACAAGAAATATTTATAGTTTCCTTGAGGCAGACAATGGTCTCATGGCATGCCAGAACATTATAGAAGCCCCATATCAGAAACACCCAGAAACAGGATCTGCAAAGACATAATCCAAAGAATCCCTGAATTATGAGTATTCTTTTTTACTCTCAATTCTCACTGGAGCCTGAGATAGGGAAGAGAGAATACAAGTAATTTTTAAAAATGAAAAAAACAATGAAATCCTCCTCTTTTCTGGAGAACTTTCGTTTCTTAAGTCCATCTTTTGTGGGTAGTGGAAACTACAGTTGAGTATAAATCCATGAACCTTAGGGGAGGTGAAGATATGAATTTTCTGGGCTCAATTCTGCAACAAATGATGAGAGGGAAGAGAGTGGCCTCCATATCAGAGATTGAATAACAAAGATATACCCTCAAAAGATGATCAGAGAGTTGTGGTCCCGCCAGATTATATACAGGCAGGTTGTGTGCCCAGAGAAGGCCGCTATTCCACCAGGGTGCATCTCGGAATAGAATCCAGTGAACCTGTATTTATGATTACTGCCAACAACTGAAGTCCTACACAGGGGCACAATGAGAACAATCGTGAGAAAAGATGTTTTTTGGAAACCGTCTTCTTTCTGTTTCTTAATTTGCCATTTTTGCCAGCTATATGTACTTCTATTCAGGTTCTCTCAGAGCCACATATGGGGACTGACATCTGCCTCAACAGGAGGCTAAGAGAATCTCCTATGTGAGATGCTCTTTTCAGATGGCTTAAAATAGTCATAATGTAAAACTGATAGTTATAAGAACAGTGTTGAAAACAGTCTTGGTAGGTAAAGCACTTGATGAGGACAACTAAATTAAAGAAATTGTCAATAATTAAGACTTCAAAGAAACAGATGAGTAAAATTTTAGCTGAACTCAAATGACTAAGATGCTAAATAGAAGAATATATGAAAATTAAAAAATAAAAATGCTACTATTTTGCATGAAAATTTCCCCCTCACTTTTCACATAAAAAGAAGCAAATGACACTTTAAAAGGTCTGCTGCTGTGAGCCCAGTGTGGTAGCTATGATAGAGAGAGATATTTAATACATAGTGAAGACAGAGTGGGATCTTCAGAGACAAAATCCTTCCCGCTCCGGTTTCCCAGGTGGTGCTAAGATGTCAACAGCAAAAACAGCAATGGCACTTGATCTACAAGCCATTAATCTATTGTTTATATTCACAGTTTTATAATTAGCAGCCTCGTTAATAGAAACAGAAGAGAGCTAGGAATGAGGTGGGCAAGATTAAGCTTTGGAAACAGAAAATGATGGATGCATACTTCTGAAGACGAGACTTCTGTTCCTGCTACCTGGGAGGTAGCAACCTGAGGAGAAACTGCAACTAAACATTTTGCTTTTATGCCAGTAATCCCTGTACTCTTTGGAATTGTCTCCACTTCATAAACAGAACATAAAATAACATCTGCTGCATTTATATTTTTTTTGCTTATCACTTGCAGCAATTCAGAAATCAGATATTAAAATATGAAAATCACATGGTTTTCTAATGCATTTACCTCATGTAGAGGATTGAAATAATCAGGAATAATCAGTGCTAATCCATTTCTCCAATCTAGCATTCTGACTCAGCTGTCCCATTTCTCCCTCCCCACCTCTAAATCGAAATCACATACACACACGCATACAAATCCATTTTTACCTTGAATAACATAAACAGTAATCATCACCCACCATTATTATAGAAGATTAGTGGTACCATTAAGGGACATAATCTGCACTGTACTTTTATTCATCAAGCAGCATTTATGTGAAGAAAATTTAGATGGATAATTCTACAGCCTGGAAATTATAAAGAATGAGCTTACTGAAACAGAGCTGCAGAACAGGTAGAAACCTGTTTTTGTAATTACCATTAAACACACAGTTCTATGTAGGGAGATTTGGGATGATGCCTGGAAGAAACTGCCCTTTAGAAGTTGTGCTTTATTTTCTGCATTTTTTTTCGTGCACCAAGAGTGCTATGCATTGTCTTTTTTCCATTCACCTTCCTTCTTGGTGCCATGCATGTGTGCTGATATCTGTCTTACCAGAAAGCATATAAAATCTCTCAGATAAATTGAATGAGTGCTGAGTTATAAAGAATGTTCATATTGCCAGTAGATGGTATTTAGTTCCTTGGTTTGTCCCACTCAATATTTACATATTACTAATCCTGATATTTCCATCTTCTGAATCTCTACATTTTATTCTCAACTCACCCACATAGCATGATTTAAGTGTGGTGGAAAATAAAAGAGTAAAAGGCATGTAAGAGACATCGTGAAGGAAGTATTGGTAGGAACTAGGGACTGGATTTGGCACATCATGGAGGAATCAATGTGATTAACTATGGGTGCAATGGTTAAAACTACAGGAAAGTTTTCTAAAGGAAAAATTATGAAAAAATAAAAGACAATGCTAGCTAAAGAGGCTTCACAATGCCCACATTTGGGAAATAAAGGAAAAAAGGAGATAGTAAAATGGCAGAGAAGAAATATTCAAAAGTGAAAACAAAATTGTATGTCATGATTGACAGGCCCATTCATTTACACTCATTTACTTGACAAAAATTTGTTCTTGTTCACTATGCCAGTGGCTGGTGTGAGTGCTAGGTGCACAGAAGTGAGAAATTGGATGTGCTGCTACCCTCATGGAGTTTGTAGTTTAGCAGGGCATGCAGACATAAATCAAACAATCTGAAAAATACGTATAAAATTGGAGGTATGATCAGGGCTATGGAGGAGAGGAATGTCTTTCTCTGATAGTATTCAACAGAGACAATTAAATCCTGGTCAGGGAAGGCTGGCCTGGGAAAGTGAAGACTGATGTGTGAAGGCAGAATGAAAGCTAATGAAGTTGAGAGGAGAGAATTACAGAGAGAGTCCATATACCCTAGGGCAGTGGGGAGGAAGATCTTTAACATGCATACGAAGAAAGTTGGTATGACCAGAGCTCAGAAAGCCAAAGGAAGTCTGGTGGATGTGCAATTAAAACAGTGAAGAAAGTTGGAGATTGCATTTATTTGATTGAACCAGCCATGCTCTTTATTTTAAACACAAACACTGAACTGGTTTTATGTGGGATAATATAGTCAGAAATGCATTTTGAGAGGAAGACCCTAGCCAAAGTATAACAAAAGAGACGGGATTGGGTAACTGTTACCCAATATCATCCATTTCACCTCATGGATGAGGTGATATGAGTCAGGATTAAGTGCAGAGCAGTGCATATGAGAAAGAGAAGCTGACTGCAGAGATCTCACAGCAGGTGAAACTAACTCTTGGCCATGGAGGATACAAGATAGGTTCTCTTGGTCACCATGCTACTGGCAGGCCAGGGAGAGTTTTATGAAGTAGAGCACTAGCACCAATGCCTATTATCAAAGAAAGTGAGGAAAGGAGACTACTGGATATAGTAATTATAGTAATGATTTTGAAACTAACAATTTAAGTGAATTTATGGTAGTGAAATCCAGATTACAAGGAATTAAAGAAAAACAGGAAGCACTGAGTGTAGTCTTATCTATTATTCAACAAAATTTTATTACATTCTTTTAAGTCAGACACCATGCTAGACACAGTAGAGGAATGAATGGCATATGGATTTCTTCCCTGAAGTCTATCAGCCTAAAACAGAGAGTCAAAAACTCTTTGTATATGATATCAAGTTTATCTTGGCCTATAATAACCCTAGTAGGTAAATGTTTTTATATTTCTTTCTTTCTTTCTTTTTTTAAACAGGTGATGAAGTACAAAAGAGAGCTAATAACTTGCCCCAGCTCACTCAGCCACAAAGGCCAGGCCTGAGATGTGAACTCAGGCTAGCACCAGAAGCCATTGTCCAAATTCTTTTCTTTGCAGGAACACAGTAAGGGAGGGAGACAGGCATCAGGTGCATCACTTACACAGCAGTGGTGCCAACAGAAGGGTGAGCAGGAAGGGAAGAGGCAGTGAGGGGGAGTCGGACGACATTTGGACTAAGCAAAAAGAAGTTGGAAGCTTTTTGGTTTTATTTTTATGACAGAGAAGATTTGCAGTTCAGAAAAGCTAAGTTATACAGAGCACAAGCTCTCTAATGAAATAGATCTGACATTAAATACCAGCAGTGCAGCATATTAGTAGTGTAACTTTGTTCAAATTGCTTAAACTCCTGGAGTCTCAGATTTTTGATTTGTAAAATGAATCAGAAATGGTATTTCACAGCATTGATGTGAAGGTTAGTAATTTTGAGGAATCTCAAAATTAGAAAACATATATAAATTGCTTGGCTCATAACAAGTACCCAATGAATCTTAATATTTTCTATGTATATATTATTACTAATTTTCACCTCCTACCACCCCTCAATATGTCTTCAAGGCAATGAGATGGCATAAGAATTTGGGATTGGGTGGGATCAAGAGAGAAGAAATTCACTTTAGTGAAGCACAGCTTTTCCTTTGATGCGGGAAGAGTTAGTGCAGGTTTAGAGAGCACCTGAGAAGGAGAAATTCCTGATGCATGCTCTCTTTCTCTGCCTTTTCTTCTTTGTTTGTGACAGTCAGAATTGTACTCTGTATGCAGGAAATCTGTACTTGTGCCAGGTGTGGTGGTGTATACCTATAATCCCAGAAGTTGGGGAAGCTGAGGCAGGAGGATCCCAATTTCAAAGCCAGCCTAAGCAACTTAGTGAGGCCCTGAGCAAATTTGCAAGGCCCTGTCTCAAAAATAATAATAAAAATAAAGGGCTGGGGATGTGACTTAGTGGTTTAAAAAAAAGAAGAAAGGAAAAGAAAGCTGTACTTCATGTGGCTCTCCACTTGCAGATCTAACTAACTCCTTTAAAATAGAATTTTGTCATAACAGAGCTCTTGTTGACTGAAGAGTCAAGCTATTAAGGAAATAGATGTGTATTTTACCCTGGTATGTATGTTCTGTGAATTTATAGATAAAAAGAATCCCATTCACAATAACCTCCAAAAAATAAAATAAAATACTTGGGAATCAATCTAACGAAAGAGACGAAAGACCTCTACAATAAAAACTATAGAACACTAAAGAAAGAAATTGAAGAAAAGCGTAGATAATGGAAAGACCCCCCCGCCATGCTCCTGAATAGGCAGAATGAATATGGTCAAAATGGCCATAATACCAAGAGTATTATACAAATTTAATGCAATTCCTATTAAAATCCAATGACATTCTTTATAGAATTAGAAAAAAACAATCATTAAATTTATTTGGAAAAATAAGAGACCCAGAATAGCCTAAGCAATCCCTGGCAAGAAGAGTAAAACAGAGGTATCACAATACCAGACCTTAAACTATACTACAGAGCCATAGTAACAAAAATGGCATTGTACTGGCACCAAAACAGATGTGTAGACCAATGGTACAGAACAGAAGACACAGAAAGAAACCCACATAAATATAGTTATCTCATATTAAACAAAGGTGCCAAAAACATTCACTGGAGAAAAGATAGCCTCTTCAACAAATGATATGGGAAAATAAGGAATGAATATGGAACAAAATGAAATTAAACTTCTATCTCTCACTCTACACAAAACTAAACTCAAAGTGGATCAAAGACATAGGCACTGTAACAGAGACCCTGTGATTAACAGAAGAAAGTAGACCCAGATCTTCACCATGTTGGTTTTGGATCTGACTTCCTTAATAAGACCCCTAAAGCACAAGAGGTAAAATCAGGAGTCAATAAATGAGATGGATTCAAACTAAAAAGCTTCTTTTCAGCAAAAGAAATGATTAATAACATGAAGAGAGAGCCTAAAGAATGGGATAAAATCTTTACTACATGCACCTCAGATAGACATTAATCTCCAGGGTATATAAAGAACTCAAAAAATTTAACACCCAAAAACCAAATAACCCAATCAATAACTGGGTTAAGGAAGTGTACAGCCACTTCACAGAACAAGGAATACAATCTATCAACAAATAGATGAAAAAAAATGTTCAACATCTCTAGCAATTAGAGAAATGCAAATCAAAACTATTCTATGATTTCATTTCATTTCAGTTAGAATGGCAATTATCAAGAATACAAGCAACAATAAATGTTGGTAAGGATGTGGGGAGAAAGCTGTACTCATACATTGCTAGTGGGACTGCAACTGCTCTGGAAAGCCGTATGGAGATTCCTCAGAAAACTTGGAATGGAACTACCATTTGATCCAGCTATCCCATGCCTCAGTTTATACCCAAAGGACTTAAAAGCAGCATACTATAATGACCCAGCCATATTGATGCTTATAACAGCTCAATTCACAATAGCTACATTATGGAACCCATCTACATGCCCTTCAACAGATGAATGGATAATGAAAACATGGTATATATACACAATGGAACATTACTCAGCATTAAAGAAGAATGAAATTATGGCATTTGCCGTAAATGGATAAAGCTGGAGAACATCATGCTAAGCAAAATAAGCTAATCCCAAAGAACCAAAGGCTGAATGTTTGCTCTGATATGTGGATCTAATTCACAATAAATGGGGTGGGGGATGCTGGGAAAGAATAAAGTTACTTTGAATTACACAGAGGGGAATGAAGGGAGGGAAGGAGGTATGTAGGAAGGATAGTAGAATAAATTGAACATTATTACCCTATGTGTGTACATAACTATCACCCACGTCTGGCATGGGCGATGGAGTCAGGGTCACTTGTGTGAATTGGGCTGGCAATGAAAAGACCCCACAAACACAAAATACCTTTTTGGGGTTCAGGGATGGCTCTGCGACCTCAGGGTTCAGCTCCCACACTGGAGGGCAAGAGGAGCAAGGAGACAAGAGATCAAGCACACCTGAAACCCCCTATTTACTGGGGAGAAACATTTGATAGAATATTCCACCTAAATAAGGCAAGAGGTAGAGTTTCTAAGGGTGGAGTCTTGCTTGCTGATGTCTTGTGGTCAGCAGATTGACTGACATCTTGGCAAGTCACACCCATCTCAGGTGCTGTGTGGGATCACAGGCAGAGCAAGAGGAAAGGCACATTTGCATCGCGCAGCCCAATCAGCTCCGGACCAGTCCCCTCATACGCTCAAATGTGCATAGCTCAAACACACAGCCCACAGATGGCTCACAACACATGACCACACAACTGGTGAAATTCTATATAATGTACAACCAGAAGAATGGGAAGTTATACTTCATTTATGTATGATGTGTCAAAGTATATTCTACTGTCATATAAAACTAATTAAAACAAATTTTTAAAAAAGAAAGCTAAATGATTACAGCTATATAAAATTTCTGAATTCTCAGATAAAGCAGAGCTTTCTTCCTTATTTACCTGTGTATTTTATTGCATAGAAAAATCATGGCCCTAAGTAAACCAAGCAGTCAGCCTCGTGAAGCTAACGCCAGAAAAAAGGACCGAGGAGCTGAGAGAGGAGGGGCATCCACAGGTCCTCACCCCATAATCCCCAACTGCCCTCTGGTCACTGTGACATCTCTGCTTCTCTTCTCATACTGAACCTGGAACATAATGCCTACTTAATCTTGGTCCAGGAAAGAAGCCCTGCCCTCAGACTTTGGCATGAAGCTCTTGTTTCCTCTCTGGGCTCCTGAAGGTTGGGGAAATGAGACTTGGCTAGTCTTATTTTCAAAGATGTCATTAGGGAAAATTAGTAGAAAACTGTTTTTTTTAATTATAAACAAAAATGGTTTCATTTTAATTTTAATAAAGTCTTTTAAATTTGCTTGGTCTTTTATGTCCTCAGAAAAAGAAAAACAACCCTCAAATTCCTTTTATTTTCCCCCTTCAAGCCTACAATTATGTTCAATTACTAGGTTTAAATGAAATTTCCTTTCTATACAAATTTTGGCTAAAAAATTTTTACACTAAAGTAAAAAGATAGGCCCTTAGGCTGCTGTTCTAAATTACTTTGCAACAATTTAACCCATCAATCTGTCTCCCACATCACAGGTGGTAACTCAAGGTCTCATGCCTGATTGGAAATGTTAGCACAGGGACTGCAAAGGCCAGACTATAAAGTGGATGCTCTGTCTTCCCTCTGTCCAGCGTCCCTTGGTGTGCTCTTCTTTTCACCTCTTCTCTTTTCAGTTCTAACCCCCCCAGAAACAAAAGTGTTCACCTCTCTCCTCCTCCCAAATCTTCCCTAGACATGAGTCTTACTGAGAATTGGAAAAATGAAAATTTATCTCAACACCAAATATCAATACCAGGACCCAAAATATATATGTATTGAGATCAACCTAAAATAATGTTTTAAGGGAGAAAATAAGATTATTCTTTGATCCATGGAAGAGATGGATCTCTCTGATTTGAAGCAAACATTAATTACATAGAACAAGACTGCTCAATTCAAAATGTAATTGAAATATACCTGAAATGTAAACTTTAACTTAAAAAAGAGTAAAACTAAAGTTCAAAACACTTGCATCAAGTGTAACACAAAAAATTAGTAGTCTTTATATGTGTATGGTATTTAAATATAAAAAGAAGACAAATAAGAAGTAGAAATGTTCACAAATTAAGAAATGATCAAAGTATGTGTACAGAGCATTCACACCAGAAAAAAAAAAAACACAAATAGAAAGCAAACGTGGTGAAATAATTTCATCCTTCTACATGGTAAGAATATAGAAATAATGTTGACAAAATTTGGTAAGGCTTTTATCTTAAACTCAACAGGGAACTCTTGTTAACTGATACAACCTATTTGGAAAACAATGCAACACAGAGATATTTGTATCCTTTGACCCCAGTGATCTCTCTCCTGAGAATCTATCTTGCAGAAATAATTCAACAGAAGCAAAGTTCAAATGAATAAAAGTGTTTGTTTTGGTGATATATAAACAGAAAAAACAAGTAAAAAACCCACTAGAAAACCACCAAAATATTCAACAGTAAAAGAATGGTTTATTAATTATGTAACATCAGCAGGAGATAGTTTAATGGACCATTAAAATTATAATTACAAAGGCTATATAACCACATAGAAACAC
The DNA here is from genome assembly GCF_001458135.2 of Marmota marmota marmota. Classification (NCBI taxonomy): domain Eukaryota; kingdom Metazoa; phylum Chordata; class Mammalia; order Rodentia; family Sciuridae; genus Marmota; species Marmota marmota. The sequence continues at coordinate 32,739,400 of NW_026000229.1, forward strand.
AGTGTTTTATCATTATATAATATTATTACTTTCTGAGGGTGTGATATTCATTCTGTGGAAAGCAGGTTGTAGTTGAACACCTGGATGGCTTGGTAGGTTAGCCAAGGAGCAAGGAAAGAAAAAATCTGAATGTTCTGCAAAATTGTGGAAAGAACCAGAAGTTCACAAGGGGGCTCAGAATTTGCAAACAATAGAAAGAGAAAGAGAGAGAGAGAGAGAGAGAGAGAGAGAGAGAGAGAGAGAGAGAGAGAGAGATCTGAGAGTTACATGGATGTAGGGCAACATAGCTAAATGCCCAGAAAGGACGCCACCACCAAGAAAAGATTTCAGAGAGCATCACTACCTAATGTGTGATGGATTGCTATTCATGCAAAGCATAATCCCTCTTCTGATTTCCTACCAGAAAAGTCTACATTGTCCTCTAATAGTTTCTATGGACAGATTTTTCAGGAGAACTTCAGGGAATTCTATAGCTGGCTTAATGAGAATGTCTAAAATGAGTGGTCTGGAGCTATTTCAGACTTCATATGGACATGGCTGTGGATAACTTTCTTTCTCTTTTATTTTTGCCACAGATAACTTTCTAAGCCTCTTTGGTCTTCAGCTTCTTCATCTCTAAAACAAAGATGTAATGTGTCTACTTTCAAGGGTCAATGTGAGCATTAAATGAGTTGGTGCATATAAAGCACTTTCAGCAGAACCTGATACAAAGTCAGCCCCATGTTCATATTTGTTCTCCCCAGTCACCACTATCATTATTGTCATCACATCATTGCCATTCTGGGTAGAGACAGCTGATAAGGATTCCAGATCCAGGTAGCAGATATTATAATTAGGGTTCTGGGCCTGTGTGTGTGTGTGTGTGTGTGTGTGTATCCATCCTTTTTTTTTTTTTTTTCAAAATTTGGGTCAATGTGTTTGGTTGCATAAATTCAATTTTTTTTTTAAAGCAGAGAAAATACAACTTAGTTGATAACCTAAAAATTTAGCCTCCTCTTACAGAAAAGTTCAGTAGGTGACCATTTGAAGTCAACAGGGAAAAAAATTCACCAAAGTTGAACTTCACAGCAAGAGAGGAAAATCACCAAAATTATAGACAAAGTTAAATAGGGAGAAGCAGTGAAATAGGAAAAATATTCTTTTATCAGAAAAAAGGCAATCAAATTAAGAACAAAAGTTCAGGAGTAATAGAGCTGTGAGACCTTCAATTTATTTTAATTTTATTGACTCTGATCATAGAAGGTAAATCTACTGAAAAGTTAACTATTCAAAGAACTGACTTGAGATGCTGGAATAATAATCTAAAATTTTCCCTAAAATTATGAGAAAGCACCTAAAGGCATTCTATAGAAGAGATAATAGCAGTTTTAACTTGAATTTTGGTATCTTCAAACTGGAAACCTTATAGCACTTAATAAATGAGAAGGGGGACATTATTATAAGGTGACATAAATGTATGATAATAAATTCAATTTAAAAACACTTTATGGGGCTGGGGATGTGGCTCAAGCAGTAGCGCGCTCGCCTGGCATGCTCTGGGTTCTATCCTCAGCACCACATACAAATAAAGATGTTGTCTCAGCCAAAAACTAAAAAATAAATATTAAAAGATTCTCTCTCTCTCTCTCTCAAAAATAAAAATTTAAAAAAACTCACTTTATGTATTATTCATTTTAAAATCCTTTCCAAATTAATTATGTTTGTAAATATTGTGAATATTTAATTATTATGTTTAGACATTAAAACTTAAATATTTACTTTTTAGTGATAGATATAACAATGTGAATGAAAATTATTAATCTTATTTAACTTAACTGCAATAGAATGTTTATTTCATAACACAGGAAGAATGATTAACCCATTAGCACCTTACATGCATCACAGGGATAGGGCTTGGGGAAAAGGATAACTCCTGAAGCATTTGCTTGTAAATCCAAAACTACTAAGTGGCTGAGGTATTCATGGGAACAGCTTTGACTCATTAATAAACACAGAAAAAAATTGCTTTTAACTCTTGAATACCAAAAACAACCTAGATCCAGACGTGGTTAGAGGCTGATTTAGGTTTCCCTGGCCCTAGTCCATCCCAGAGATTCAACACATAAACCTCTCTTACTCTAGTTGCCTGGGCCATGGAATCCAATGTACAGTACCTTCCCCTTCACAGCCACCTATCTGCTTGATGATTGTTAGTAGTGCAGGAGAACTGTAGCCATAAAGTTCAAATCTCTGAGCAACTGGTTATAAGATATTAATAGCCATTCACCAGATCTTAAATTCTGCTGTTACATACAGATCTGACATGGATCAATGGGAAGCAAATTTGGAGCTATGGAAAATCTATAGGGAATTTCAAATAACACCCAAGTTAGCTTATCTTTGCAATTCTGCCCCCCACCCAATGGGAACATATTATGCATGGAAACATGAGAGTCAAGTCCCACACCCCTGTGTTCTCCAAAAGAAGTTTGAAAGCCATTAGGAGGGCAAACACTGCAGGAAAGCACACTTTAATCCAAGCCAAGCCACTTAATATTGCCTGTGAGATGCTGACCTGAGATAGTACCAGATTATATGATTTTTGTGTTTGATTCTTGTTACAAAGGGTACAAACAAAGATGTTCTTTACTGCTGTATCACAAAAAAATTTCACAAAGGTGTTTTCCCCTGAAAGAATTATAATGGAGATGAATGTGTAAGTATTTCTAAGTTAAAATGTTGTTCTTGGTACTTTTGGGTTCACATGATATTTAAAAAATGCTAATTTCCATTTGTATACTTTCAAGGAAGCTTCCATTCTAGATGGTCTGCTCTAATACCTTGTTCTGTGTTTGATATCTTCTCTGTTCCTTTCCATGTGTGTCCTGAAAGGGATGGTGTCATGGTGGTGGTGAACATCCCATTGATCTAGGGTGTAAGCATCTTCTCCCTGCCCAGTGGAGCCAGACACCCCAGGATGAGACTGCTTAGTGATTGAGGCCAACTACATTTTCTTTCCACTTATGTGTAGTCATATATGTAGGTGCCTTTTCCACATCCCCATCACACACATAGAATTTTCTACTGGGTAAATTTCCCTTGCTGATGGTAAAGATTTGAGAATAGAGACCAAAGGGGCTGCACTTCCTACTCTCACTTCTGGATCCAAGCCTGATTCAAGCTCTTTCCTAGCTGGTGTAATAGGCGTGCAGGGCACCCTGGGCCCTGAAACTGATTGCTCAACTGGAAGTGTATTGAAAAGAAAGAAAAAAGAAATGAGCACATTAAATGCATTTTTGTCTGGGTTTTGTCTCACTGCATAGAAGGTTCATAGCCTGCTGGGTTCCCCATGCTTTATATAAACTAAATATTACAAGAAACAGTGTATCACAGCAGTCATTGCTCAGCACTATTTCTCTTTTTATGCAGCAGAAAAAAATTGTCACTCCATACATCATTTTGCAACTTGCTGCAGTGATTCTTCAAAGTTAGAAAATTCTGTACAATGTGAACAAAAACAGAAGGAGGAGAAAAAGTTCTATACTACAGAAATTTTATCATATAGCACTCCTAAGTAAAATGTACCTGACTCCAATAACAGGAAGTATGCACCAATGCCAAGAAAACTGGTCATTACCAAAATCATGTGGTTTAAAACACCTGTATATGAACCATTTCTTAGTGCTAATTTTTCATTTATGTTTAAAATGTTATAAGGGGATACAGAAAAAGAAAAGAAAAAACACTTTCTATAAACTGTAAAACTGTTCCTGCTAACCAGAAATCAGGTGCTGGATGTCCTCAATCCTTTGTAACGCAGCTGAGAACTTCAAAAAAAAAAAGAGAGAGAAAAATGTCAGGAGCCAGGAGACAGCTGTCAAAAAACCAGCTTACACCTGCTATTTTACTTCACAGAAAAGGCATAGACCATTACTTGGAAATTGATGTCTTACACCATACTCATAAATAGCTGTTTACCTAAAAAAATTAAAATTAAAAGCACTAATTTAGAAGAGATGATGGAGGGGAGAAAAAGTGGGAAAATGCAACATGAGAAGACAGCAGTTGAAACAGGCACTCTGATAAGTCTCAAAGGAAGACTGCTTGTTCATCAGGGAAGAGCCTGAAAAACTTAAAAGCAGAAACGGAAGAGCTTGAGGCCATTTAGTGCAGAGAAAAGAAGTCTCACAAGCCTCAAGAGTCTCTAAAGGCAGCAATTTATACAGCACAAAAAAATCATTGATGTTTCTCATGTAATGTAATTAGAGGGATAAAAACTATATTCAGTATATTTTGTTTGAGGAGGTTAGGGGATGTAGAGGGAACTACAGAATTTTTTTAAATGACATTTAAATTTATAAAGAGATTTTTTTTTTACTTGAAATAGTTACATGCAAAGTGCCTTTATATAAAATATTTTCTTACTTCAATGCCAAGAAAGCATGGAGTTTTTGTATGTCATTTGCACAAATTCATTGTAATTATATTATTTTTAATTAAGGTGAACAAATAACAAATCACTGATCTGCATTTATTTGCCTCTGTTGGTGGTAGGTGTGTATGTGTGTGTGTGTGTGTGTGTTGTGGTAGTGGGTGTGGTCAGCCATCATGGAGTTCATGGCCTGGCCACTGGAGCATTGCATGGGCTGAAAAGTTAATTTAGTTTTGGAGACTGTCAGTTCCCGCTAGGAATAAACATTCCGACAAATTGCTGTAGCATGTTGCCTAGTACGTGCCCTTACACTTTCAGAGCTATACTCACAGATCCATTTCTGTTCCTATGACTGGCTCCATTTCTGAGTGGTGTTTGTTAAATCTTTAATAAGCTTTATCTCACTTCTGAGATACTTAATACCTTGTGTTTAGTCAGCTTTTTGTCACTGTGTCAAAATGACTGAGAAAAATCAACTTATAGGTAGGAAAAGCTTACTTTAACTCATGACTTTAGAGATTTCAATCCATGTACACTTTGCCCCATTGCTTTTGGCCTGTGATAGCACAGAAGCACATGGTGAAGGAGGTATGTTCACCTCACAGTGACCCGGAAGCAAAGAGCCAGAGAGACAGGGGAATGGTCTGGAGTGCCAATCCCCCAGGTCCCACCTCTTAAAGTTTTCCAATAGCCTTTCACACATGGTCCTTTAGGGGACATTTCAGTTCAAAACTCTTGTACACCTCAATCCTAGAAAAGGATGTTGTGTATATCACCCTAGATCCCGAACTCCATCACACATAAGAGCTGTTTACATCACCAGCTTCTTGCACTGGATGGCTTTAGATACAACTGGCTGTGGAGTGAATTTTCAAACATTAAAACATTAATCTAAAACATAGATACTGGTCGTTTACTTGATCACACACACCAGCAATATTCTTAGTCCTGTGGTCTAGCAAGTGATTTTCTTGATCTGGGAGAATTCTGGAGAAAGTATAATATAATTATATGTAAATATGTATATGCATATATGTATATTCTCATTTGAGAAACTAAATCTAATTTCGTTGATTTTAAACTAATTTAAATTTAAATATCCATATATATATGTGTGTGTATATATATATATATATATATATATATATATATATATATATAGAGAGAGAGAGAGAGAGAGAGAGAGAGAGAAGTTGCAGTATTGGGAAACACACTTACCTGAAATAGTCAATGTATTGAATATAATGAAATCACAACTATATATATATATATATATATATATATATATATATTCTCAAAAATTTGAAATGTGAGATTGTGATTTTTTACAGAACTTCTATTTACTTAATATCTTTAGTTAAAAAGCTGTACACATTTTTTAAAAAGGTACAACTTATACAGCTAACATAATTTCAAACCACATATATAAATATATTATTGTTATACATGTTCAATTTATAAAGTGTATATGTACTATTTATATTCTGTGTACATCAAATTTGTATCTTGTTAACTGTATTGATTTTTTTTTCTTTTTTTTAATTGTTTAATTTTATTATTTTTTCTTTTTTTTTTAATTTTTTATTGTTGGTTGTTCAAAACATTACAAATTTCTTGACATATCATATTCCTCACTTTGATTCAAGTGGGTTATGAACTCCCACCTTCACCCCATACACAGATTGCAGAATCACATCAGTTACACATCCATTGATTTACATATTGCCATACTAGTGTCTGTTGTGCTCCGCTGCCTTTCCCATCCTCCACCATCCCCCTTCCCC
>NW_026000229.1:32745623-32748439 GCF_001458135.2 Marmota marmota marmota
TTGCTACAGGGACACTGCTACATCAATGTTCATAGCAGCACAATTCACAATAGCAAGACTGTGGAACCAACCTAGATGCCCTTCAACAGACGAATGGATAAAAAAAATGTGGCATTTATACACAATGGAGTATTACTCTGCATTAAAAAATGACAAAATCATAGAATTTGCAGGGAAATGGATGGCATTAGAGCAGATTATGCTAAGTGATTTTTTTTATTTTCTAGTGACAAAGATTGATTTATAACTCCGAAAATTGTTTATTGAAGCATAAAGTAAGAATGGGAACAAACACAATAAAAGACTTGCTCTGAATAACCTTATTAGTGGAAATAATAAATGGGCTGCTTTGGTAATACAGAACGTGAATGTTTATGCTGTAGAAAATTTAATCTTTAAGTGCAATGATTTCACAAAATCCACAAGAGAAAAGTAAAAGTTTAAAACATCTATTTAAAAAATAATTATGGATTATGTTGGATTTGGGGTTAATTTTCTTCTACTCCATAAGTTAGTCCTTATTAAAATTTACAAATAGCAACATAAAGTCATTGAATGTTTTTCTTAATTTTTAATTAATTGCAAGATTTTCCAAATGTATAATTTTTAAGAAGGCCTCTTAGAACTGGAAAAAGTCAATAATTATTTTGCCACTAATTTAGACATGAACACAAATGAAAGAAGTTTTATTCAAAATCAGACAGCTTAGAGTAAAAGAAGATATAAATGATGCTCATACTATTTTTGAAAAAGTTGTAAAACCAACAGCAAAATAGTGACAAATATTATGCCAGAACAGAATAAAAAGTTCCTAGTAAACTGTATTTATAAAATGATCCTATTCAATGTCAATAATATCATAATGATAAAAGAAAAAAGAGAAATTAAATCCTCTGAGCACTGGTGTGAGTGGAAAATGAAGAAAGGAATTTGGGATGAAACGTGTGTGTGTGTGTGTGTGTGTGTGTGCGTGCGCACGCGCACGTGCAGAGAGAGATTTCTTACTACAATTGAATGTCATTTCTAGTGTTGGCCCATGTGCCTTCAGCCCATGTACAGAGCAGGTAGAAGGAAGACATGCCTGGGGATCTCTGTTTTATTTTTCACCAAACTCATGTGGATGCAGAAGAGAGGTTTTTATTTGTTTTGGAGTAGTTAATGATTTTCTTCTGAGGTGGGATATAGACTTCAAAAATATTTTTGGAATATGGCAAAAACTACGTGTGAAACAGAAATAGTGACACAGGCAAAGAGGGTTGTCTATGAAAGTCAATCTGAACATTATTCACCCAAAGATAATAGATGTTGGTCAATAATATTCCCTGACTCAATGTCTTAAAATAACACTGACCAAAAAAACTTCTTGCAATGGTGAAAGTGTTTTCTATTTGTTCTGTCCAATACAATTCCCCTAGACATATGTGGCTATTGAGACCTTAAAATGTGCCCAGTGCAACTGAGAAACTAAACCTAATTTTATTGACCTTGAACTAATTTAAATTTAAATATTCATACATATGCAGGAACTGTGGTATTGGGAAGCACACTTGTCTGAAAGAGTCAATGTCTTGAAGATGATGAAATCTCAATTAGGTAAGTCCATCTTTTCATCAAGCCATGTGGGGAAATGACTGCAGATCCAAGGCTGCTTCTCTACATAAATTCCTTTGCTTTTGGAGGCACACAGAGTTGAGTTCTTGAGTTAATAAAATTTAAGCCAATTAATTATTACACTGATAATACTAGTAAAAATAATGAATGAATGTACGATTTCAAGTGGCCTGCCCAAATGACATTTCAAAGATACATTCAAAATCTTGAATAGTCTGATACTAAAACTTCAAGGAGAAATATGATGATTTTTAAGTTGAGAGCAAAATACCAGGATTTCTTCTGAAGACCAACTACTGGTATAAATGATAAAATGACTTCTTTACAAAGGACTCAACTTTTTCCTCAGTAATTTTTTCCCTTTACTGGAGATAGAAATTGATAACATATTATTGAGTCTACTCTCCTCATCTACAAGAAGAAATAATTTCTAGCATTCAGAATAGATTAGTTAAAACATTCAAACTCAAACTTAATGTGACATTCTCACTCATTTTGTATCTGATGCAGCTCTGAAAAAAACCTCTAAAGAAATGCATGAGTGTTGGCTAAGATCTACATATGGTGGGGTCGGGCTCCAAATTCCTCAATAGGACACCCATAGCACAAAAGTTAATAACTAGAATCACCAAATGGGACTTACTCAAACTAAAAAGTTTTTTCTCAGCAAAAGAAACAATAAGAGAGGTAAATAGGGAGCCTACATCCTGGGAACAAATCTTTACTCCTCACACTTCAGATAGAGCCCTAATATCCAGAGTATACAAAGAACTCAAAAAATTAGACAATAAGATAACAAACAACCCAATCAACAAATGGGCCAAGGACCTGAACAGACACTTCTCAGAGGAGGACATACAGTCAATCAACAAGTACATGAAAAAATGCTCACCATCTCTAGCAGTCAGAGAAATGCAAATCAAAACCACCCTAAGATATCATCTCACTCCAGTAAGATTGGCAGCCATTATGAAGTCAAACAACAACAAGTGCTGGCGAGGATGTGGGGAAAAGGGTACACTTGTACATTGCTGGTGGGACTGCAAATTGGTGCAGCCAATTTGGAAAGCAGTATGGAGATTTCTTGGAAAACTGGGAATGGAACCACCATTTGACCCAGCTATTCCCCTTCTTGGTCTATTCCCTAAAGACCTAAAAAGAGCATGCTACAGGGACACTGCTACATTGATGTTCATAGCAGCACA
>NW_026000229.1:32750660-32765980 GCF_001458135.2 Marmota marmota marmota
AGGGAAAGGGAGAGAGAAGGGAAATTGCATGGAAATGGAAGGAGACCCTCAGGGTTATACAAAAGTACATACAAGAGGAAGTGAGGGGAAAGGGAAAAATAATACAAGGGGGAGAAATGAATGACAGTAGAGGGGGTAGAGAGAGAAGAGGGGAGGAGAGGGGAGGGGAGGGGGGATAGTAGAGGATAGGAAAGGTAGCAGAACACAACAGACACTAGTATGGCAATATGTAAATCAATGGATGTGTAACTGATGTGATTCTGCAATCTATATATGGGGTAAAAATGGGAGTTCATAACCCACTTGAATCAAAGTGTGAAATATGATATATCAAGAAATTTGTAATGTTTTGAACAACCAACAATAAAAAAATTTTTTTAAAAAAAGAAATGCATGAGTGATTGTCTAAGAATTTCTAGGTGGATGTTTGAGACTAATGTCCATACTGGACAATGATTTAACAGTTATGCCTATTTCCCCAAAATCTAAAACTGAAAATTTGAATGCTTTTACTTAAAAAAAATATATTTTATGTAAAACTGGACCAAAGCCTCATTATCCACCATTGAACCACACAAACATGCAGTAAAACTTTAGAAACACAGCATATCTAACATCAATATGAAACAAGTCTAATTCTTTTAAATAGATTAAAATATTTTACAATAATTAATTTAAAACTTTATTTTAAATTTATTGAACTGAGACGTGGTAACCTATAATCATACTAAATACCTAATAAATATCTGTAGATTGTCAAAACTTTAGGAATTCTGCTTTAAAAAATAGAGTATTAATAAGGAATAAATTAATATTTTTGATATATTTATTCTCCTGCATCTGCCATTTCAGGAAATATCCAGAAATTTGAGTGTGAACACTTCTCTTGCCCATGTGTCTCACTGTAAGTCAACAACCCAAGTTGTACCAATTTCATCCCAAATTCATTTCTTTACTTTCCATCTTCTTCATCTTCTCTTGACTACACCTTAATTCAAGCACTTATTTCTTCTCATTAAAATTGCAAACATGGGCTCCGAAATGACTACTCCCTCCCCCTGTTCTTATTTTCCTAAAGCCCATTCTCTATACTCTCACCAGATTTCTGCTTAAAATTCATATTTAGTGTTTTTCAACACTGTTTAAAAACACTTCTGTGAATTTCTCTATGTTAGCAATAAGCTCTCAGAAACAAAACTCATGAAAGCATTCCCTTAACAACTACAACAAAATATAGTACTTAGAAATTAGTGTAACGAGAAAGTACAGAAAATAGGTAAATCTGATTGAGAACATGAAAAATATCAGAAAAAAATTTGAAATAATGTACATGCCATGTTTTCAGATGAAATGAATTAACAAAATAAAGATGTCAATTTCCCCAATGTTAATAAATAAGTATAGTTCAAGTACAGTTAAAATGCTTATAAAGACTAGGGTTTTAAATTATTTTTGGAACTTAACCAAAGTATCTTAAGTTGATAAGAAAGTATAATAACTTAAAATATCCAATAAAAGCAAAAGCAACACTAGTGAAAAAGGATTTAAACTGAATAAATATTAAAACACATACATGTTCTCTGATGTAAAAATTGGTTAGTGGTATAGAATAGAAATCAATGGGATCTTATAGAAAATTCATGGTTCAAGTGAAAATGTAATATATGACAAAGGTAATGTTTTATTTCTGTTGTGCTCACACAACTGGCTATCTGTCATAAAAAAGGAATGGAATTCTATCTCAGACTATAAATTTAAAAAGTTATGATGGGTTGGGACTTTAAAGAGAAAGATAACTTAGAAGAAAATACTAGAGTTATACAAACACAAAATGAAGAAAAGGAAAATCTTCATCATAAAGACAGAAAATTCAGAAACTATAACAGTTATAAAATACCAATATATTTCCACAAAAAGTTACAGACTGCTATAGGAAAAATATTAACTAAAGTCATTGGTTACATTACACACACTTGAATTCTAAGTGTTGGACAAAATAATAATATCAAATACCAACTCTATTTATAAATTCACATGAAAGAGTTAAGCAATAAGAAGCAAAAGTCACAGAAAAGCAAACTCAAATGGCCAATAAAGATGTCCCAAAGCCAACAGTGCTCAGATAAATGGAAAGTAGAAAATCAATGAAATATTTTATGCAACTTAATTGGCAAAAAATAAACAGAACTATAATGTGTGTTGCTTGTGGGGATATGGGGAAAACAACCATCTCTTTATTTGCTAAGAGATATATAACAGTCTTTGGAGAAGTAATTTAGCAACAAAATCTATGAAGTTTCAAAATCCATATAACTTTCAATCCAGCAATTCTGCTTCTGGGACCTATCTCATAAAATTAAAAGAACAGTGTGCCAAGATATATGTACAAGGATGTTTATTCCAGCATTTTTCATGGTGACATAAAACTGGAAACAAAGATAACAGCCATCAATAGAAGAATGGTTGAATAAATTATGATACATCTGCATAATGGAATATTTTGCAGCCATTAAGAAGAATTAATTAAAGCTATCTGAGCTAACTTGAAAGGATCTTTTGAAGTCTCATTGAAAAGTTGTACAATATGACTTAACATTTTTAACATCCAAACACAGTGAAAATAGATAATGAATAAAGGGATTTAAAATTGAGCATAGCTATAGAAAGTATGGTTATTTCAGCACAGACAAACTTCCAGACCAAGTGGTGTTTAGACATGTCAACCTACTTAGGAAAGAAGAAGGTGAAAGTTCTTTGCTGGTTTCTTGCTTATTAAGTAAGTAAGTAAGTAAAGGAATTACACGTGAAAATAAAGCTGAGGAAATAGAGAAATGCAAATATATTGACATAGATATCAATAATTTTTCTAAAGCAAACACAACACAATTGGTATCATCCTAATTCCAGAGAAAAGAAGTTAGATGTGATGCATATCTTCTGGCCTAAAAATGACATCCAGTTGGTTATATATATCACATGTATAAAAATGATTCTATATTACAATATAAAAGAAGGAAAAAACAAAGCCAAACAAACAAAATTCTATGACGACACCCAAATATCTATGGGAAAAATTCCAACTACTTAGGATGCCTTGCAGAACACTTTTAAGAAAGTGCCTGATTTCCAGATTGCCCCCCATCACCTCCCACAGGTTCTTACATTCCAGTAATGTTCCAAAATAGTTTTAGGAACACATAGGTGTACAAAGACACAAATACCCAACAGATTTGTCAACTTGTGATTTTATGCCTATGATCATGATTGGTACCACTGAGCTCTGTGTCTATACTCATGTCTGGTATAATATCAATAACTGCTTATAGAATTAGCTAGTAAAGGAATGACTAAGTGAATGAATGAGTGAATGCATGTTGTTCTCTCTGATAGGAATGTCCTCTAACCACTTCTTATGCCTTGCTATATTTTAGCTTATATATCATCTGTTCCTGGGAACTTTCCCTGAGCTTTTTTAAGATGTCTGACCTCTATGCACTCCATCTTCCTATTCATAATAATTTCCAGCACTTATCACAGGAGAGTGCCACTATCAGATTTCACATTTCTTTCTCTCACTAGATAAATAACAATTAATGGTAAGTGTATTTAAGTTCTTTGTGTCTAGCACTAGGCCTGGCATATAACAGATATTTAATTAATAGTCAATAAGGTTATAAACTGAAGAATTAGCAGACTTATGGTTTTAGAATTATGAATATACTTTCATTTATTATCTTCTCCTTTCAAAACCTACTCCCAAATAAGTAAATTTATAATGCAGAATTTGACACATAAAATATAAATCATAGGAAAACATTTCAAGAGCTTAAGAACACATAACTGCTCAGAATTCAACAGTCAAGGCACCAACCAAGAAATACCTTATTATTTTTTTCAAAAGTCAGCTAAAGGACATCTTTTTTAAAAATTTACAATGCCCAGAATAAAGGATTCTAGATGTTCCATGAAAAAGAAAAGGTAAAATGTCACCTGTAAAAGGCCAAGAATCACAATTACCCTGAACTTTTTCAGAGTAAAATGGAAAACAAAATATTTTATTCTAAGTGGAATTAATTTAGGGTATAATTTTTTTGCTAAGCAAATTAGCAGTCATGGATGAAAGTAAAATAAAGTTATTTGAGGACATAAAAAGTGTCTTTAAAAGTTATCTTTTCAAAGGAAAGTACTGAAGGATATTCTATAAATAAATAAATAAGCACAAGCAACTAAGAAAAAGAAAGCATGGATCCATGGAACAGACAGTCAAAATTAGAGAGACTAGAGAAGCGTTCTCAGAACCACACAGAAAAGAAAACCCAGAAAACAACCAGATCAAACTATGGGAGAAGGGGGGTCTGCAGAGGGACTTTAACTGACAAATAATCAAATGTTTCTGAATATATGGAAAATGGCACTAAAAGGAGATATGGGATGAACAAATGGCACTATCTAAGTGTCTGTAAATTAGGTTTGAAGAAAGCCAGAGAACTCATACTAGCAAATCAAAACTGATAATACAAAGCAGGATAATGTATCAGAACCAAATAAGGTTTCTCATACTGATGAAAGGTGGATTAAACATTCAAAAAACTTAGCTCACTTCCATTGAATGAACTGATTTTACTTATTGCACCGTAACAACAGAATAAAATGGAAACTATATGATTATTTCCATAGGTATTGAAAACTGAGGAAATGTCACATATATTTATGACAATAATTTAAATCTCAACACACTAGGATAAGAAGGGTGTTTTCTCAACTCTTTAAAGGGCATCTGAGGAGAAATCTACAACCGACTGTTTATGGGAAGAGAGGATTGAGTTCCTTGGAAGGTGAGGTGCTGTTTTTCTATTACTTTATTTGGTGAAGTTGGTCTTATTTTGTATATGCATCATATGGGTTAGAAATAGGAAATTTAGGGGCTGAGGATGTTGCTCAAGCAGTAGCCGCTTGCCTGGCATGTGCGGGGCACTGGGTTCGATCCTCAGGACCACATACAAATAAAATAAAGATGTTGTGTCCACTGAAAACTGAAAAATAAATATTAAAAAATTCTCTCTCTCTCTCTTAAAAAAAAAGAAATAGGAAATTTAATTGAAAGTAATGCTGTAATTGATGAACATAAAATAATGCACCAAGGGAAACGAGCAAGATTTCTACCTCCATTTCAAGGCAAAAATGATGTCTTTCAATTATTTTGTTCTGGGGTTGCAACTTCAGCATTGATTCTTTTCATTTAAGCAGTATATACTTAGAAAACTTGCTTCCTGTGAGGCTCTCTATCAAATCCAGGAAAAGTAAACGAATTCCCCACAAAACGAGACATGAGTCCACATGAAATGATCAGATAAGCCCAAACCAAAGCCTACGCCCACACAGAAGGTCTAATCTGGTTATTGGAAAAAAAGATGTGAAAAATGACATTGCCAAAACAACATGGGAAAATAAACCTGCTCTTCCCAAGCTGTTGTTCTGGAAGAGAGTTGGCAAGCTGATTCGCACTATGCTGCTTTGATGGATTACGGTTCTGTGGGTTATTCTCCTCAGGATCTTGTGCATTTTAATCAGCAGCAAAACCTAAAACAGAGTAATAAAAGCAAGATTTCAGGCACCTACACAGGCTTTCAGAAACAAACAATCAAAAAAACTTTTAGAAGTTTGGAAGTTTGCTGGAATCCCTGAGACTAGATAAGCAGGTAGATATTTTCCTGGCCTCTGCATCTGCATCTTGAGAGGAGTTTCTGAACTAAAAGATGTAAAAACAGAAAAACAGCCACTGACACTCCTGTGGACCAACACTAGACCTTCACTCTACTGTGAAATCCAGTATAGCCAATATTTCATTTTTCAATTTCAACTTGTAAATTACTTCTATAAGGGGAATTTTATAAGAGGTAATGGATACATTTTGAGAGCAACTGAAAAAAAATCTCAAGACCTAAAATTTCCAGCATCTGCAATCAAGTTTTACTTTCCTTAATCCATGCCGAGCAAGGTATTTGCAGTGTAATGCAGGTAATTTTATTCATAATCATGAACTGTGTATTTAAGTAATCAGTTCTATGCATAATTATTCATTCTGGATGAAAAGCTGTGCCTAGCTTTTCTGAGGATATATGCACATTTTGTCCAAATTCAAACCAATCATACATGCTTTAAAAATTCATGCCAAACTGATTTTTGCCCATCAATGAGTCATGCTAAAATCTGTATGCAATTGATGCTTAGAAATTGGGTAAGAAGGGGCAGCTCCTATAGAATAGTGTTGTTTGACTGTCCATAGTTTCACAACCTGTAACTATTAATATGAATGTGTTAACAACAATGCCCGTCTCTATGAGATCAATAATGTGCTTGCATTCCTGAGAATCCTCAGACCTGTGTAAAGTACTTCCCACTCCTTCAAAGAGCTTATGGGCATTTCTAAAATATGGACCACTTGTGTCCAGTTTCTGAAGGCTATTGGACTCCACCAGGCTGGAGACTGTGCACTTGACCCTTTTGCCAAACCCTGAAATATCCTCTGGAACTTGGTCACAGAAGCTCCTGCTATTCCTTTGAGAAAACTCTGAGCACCATAAGAGATATCCAAAAAGTCCAAAAGGTGCTACCTTCCTTTTTGTATCCACTGAAGGGGAGTGAAACTGCACTCTGTGAAGAACAGTCAAGTGCCCACCCTGCTCTGTGCTGTCTTGTGAGACTGTAGTCAAAAGCAGCACTCCCTCTTGGTTCAGGTAAGGATGTCTCTCATCTTGCACCAAATTCCCTTTACTGCCCCTCAGACCTGCTCTTCTTCTTGAGCTTTATTTCCAAGCTGTTTGTATAATTGTTATCATTTTCCCAATCACTCAGGTTCAAATTCTTTGAGATCTATTTTCCACATCAAATCATTTGAAAGATTCCCCCAACTCTCATTAGCTAAGTCCTTCGTGTTTAGTATGGACTCATTTGTTTGCTTATCTAAAGAATATTTCTTGGAAAGCAAATCTTGGATTAAGTACTGTATTAGAAATTTGGAATCAAACATTTAAATAAGATAGAATAATAGGTAAATGATTGTACTATTACATAAAAATAACTGAGGCCCTTATTTTTTCCCACTGCATCTATATAAATATTCTTCTACTTGGTTCTTAAAATTCCAGACTCTGATTCAACCCAATTACTTCAAGCCATCTTGTTCATTTTCATAAATCCTGGTTCTGAACCTATATACCAGCATCCTGCTTAACAACTCTGGGAATATTCCCATTGTGTGATCAATGAAGTGCTGAGTCCTTTGGTTAGGATTCAGGGCCTTTGTAGGATTCAAATCACCTTGCCAAATTTTTGTGTATTCTTTCTTTCTAATGACCTTTTTTCCGGGCATCATGGACTCATAACCATTACACTAAGCTTTGTCTTGTCCCTTTCACATCCATCTTGATTGTACTGCTGATGTTCCTGTGAGGATGTTGACCTTCAGTTTTAAGGATCTCATGCTTATGGGAGGTGGGGTGTCCTTCTTCTGAACTCTGACTTCCCTTCGCTGGTCATCTGGCACTTATGGCATATTGTTTTATATTTTGTTTATTTATGTCCATCTTTCATCTCTCATAATAGAATGGAAGTTCTTCTAAAGGAAGGGGTGAGACCCTGTTCATCTTTAATTTCACATGTCACATACTCAATTTGTTGATTGCATAAAAATATTTTATTAGCAATAAATCCCTTGACTTATAGCAAAAGTGACTGAATGGATATATTTGTCATATAAATCCTATTTTCTGCTGACTTCCATTATATGATTAAAAATAGTTCCCATGGGGTAAAAATTGTAATATGCTTAGGAACAAACTTGTAATATGTTTAGGAACAGACTAGCCCTATGAAATGTTGAGCATTGTGTAGAAAAACACAAATTCAGCCTAGAGAATATTCACCTTTCCTAGTTATCTTTATTTCTTGATAATTAGTTTAAAAACATTTGTTGGATAAGTGAATAATTAAATGAGAGAGGGGAGTGGGGAGGGAGCACCTCTGTTCAATTTTAGAAGTCTGATATAATACATTAATTGTCACTTCAAGTGGAGTGTTTGAAGTGACACTTGGGGGCAAAGTTCATTTGTTGGGCAGAGACTGCCACGGACAGTCTGTTGCCTCTCATCTTACTTGTCACAGTCTGCTCAGATTTGGCATAGAAAGAAATGATGATCTGAAGCAAATCACATGAAGCATTCATAAGAAATCCAATTTCTGTATGGATATGAGTTGTTCAATCTGACATCCATGCCCTCTCGCTGGGGCTTCAGCTCGCCCATTTATTTTCCCTTCCATTATTTACTGCGTTCCACATTAAAATATGTTCTCCAGATTCCCCTTAAGAAAGAACCTATTGCAAATGAGATAAAATACATACATTAAGAAACTAAGGAAGAATGACAAAGAAAAACCTGCTGCTCAGCTTTCAGAGAAACATCTCGACCATTTAATTCCTTTAGAGTTTGCTTCAGTTGCAGAATGATACTTTATCCAAAGACACACCGTTCCTGGGACAGTGTCGGGAGCCAGCCATGAGCTGTGTATATGAGCTATGAGCATTTGAGCATTTGGGAGGACTGGCCTAGTGTTGCACGCTCTTTGGGCCTTGAAACACAGGGCACTTTCCTCTCACTCTGCCTGTGTTCCCACACAACACCTGAGATGGGTGTGACTTGCCAAGATGTCAGTCAATCTGCTGACCACAAGACATCATGACCCTACTCAACCCCCTGAAACCTGACCCCTTGCCTTATTCGGAAAGAACATTCTATTGAACCTCCTTTTGTGTGCCCCCTCCCCCCCCTGCATAAAATAAAGAATCTAGGTGAAGCTCTCTCTTTCCAACAGACCCCTAAGGTTGAGAGCCATCCCAGATTTTGAAAAGGTATTTCAGTGTGCTTATGTGCTTTCTTTGCTGTTTTCTTAGTTATTGATGTAGTCAGATTTTGTGAACCCAGCATTAGGTCACTAGCCTGGCTAGGTGGTGATAGGACAGTTCAGATACAGTAATGTACTGAAGTGGAAGTAGAAAGCCTTGGCTTTTGGTCTAATCTGTAAAATGTGTAACTTTCTGTAAAATGTACAATTGCTGAGAACTCTTGGACAAAATAGTCACAGAAAAGACCGTGGACTAGGTGGCTATTGCTAAGCTATATGGATGCTTTGAAAAAATAAAAGGCTGAATATAATTAATCAGTAATTAAAGGCTAATTGTGAAAGCAGTGGTGGGACAGAGGGAGTTGATGACTGGGCTCAGGACTTAATAATAAGAGAAGGTAAACTCCAGAGGAAGTTGAATTTGAAGTCCCAAAGAAGGGTTGCTATGCCAGCATCAGGGTCTAGGATGGGAAAGAATGCCATTCTGATACATGGTATGAGGACATTTGGGTTGAAGCTCTTGACAATGTCAAGTTCCCCAATTCCCCTGAAGTAAGTCTGAAATAGTGGCTGAGTACTCCGAAATTAATGCTTGGTGTTTCCTAATTGCTTGAACCTTATGCATAGTTTCTTTCCTTCAGTGCTGAAGATAAAACCCAGGGCCTAGTGCATGCTATGCAAGTACTCTGGCATGGAGCTACATCTCCATTCCCCTTCCATCAGACTTTTCCCAGAAGACACCGTGTGATGCCTCCCAAATATGTCTCTATCTCCTCTCCAAGACAGTAGTGTTGTAACTAGGGTTAAAGTTGCAATCTAACCAATGGGAGATGGGCTGAGCCTAATAAGGAAGGAAAGAAAATGTATCCAGAAGCCACATTGGGAGTTAACATAGGATATCTGCAAGAGTCAGGAGATTATCATGAGCCAGGACCCTGAAAGGGCTTGATCAAAGGGTAATGAAGCATAAAGTCAGAAAAGGCAGACTTTATAGTTCTTCCAGCACTCTCCTAGGATAGAGGACTCAATACTCTGGCAAGGATGTGGGAGATTGCATAGCTGTATTTCTAGGATAGCTTCCAGAAGTATGAAAAAATTCATGTTCCACACAAGTTGAGCTAGAAATGCTAGAATTGTCATAGAAGATGGTGGACAAAATCATTTTCAGGCAGAGAGAAAATGGCATGCTCTAGGGGATATGCTGTGCAAGGTAAGAAAATCCGTCAGAGAACTGTATTTCAAAGGAGGGCCTAAAGGATACACCATCTACCAAAGCAATATGAAACACATCAATAAGTTTCACTTCCACTTCGATTATAGAAAGCCAAAAGAAAACGTTGCTTCCCTGCTTAACAATCAGGAAAAGCTGGATAAAACAAAATCATAACATTTTCTAAGACGATTAGAGAACAAGATAACAAGGTAAACTGAATTTCAAAAGTTGGCAAGCCCCTCAGTAAGGAGATAGGATGCATGTATTCTTTTGCCTTTGGCAGAGCATGGGGGAAAAAAAGCAAGATCCATAAACGCAGATGAGCAAAAAATACATATAGATTAATTAACTCTCAGAAGCTGATTATAGATTAACATGACAATTGAGAAGCCCTGAAAGCCTTAGACAAAAGGGTTGCACTCCCATAAGTTCTTTTCCATGTGTTTGACAAGATGTTCCTGGAAAATATTGAAACAAAGTCCAGAGAGGGCACCCCTCAGTGAAGAAAGCCTGTAGGAGGTAGACTGGCTGCCACTGGATGTGTATAAAGATTTGTTTCTGACATAGGATAGAAGCTGTTATGGTAGATATGAGTCATCCCCCAAAAGCTCATGTGTAAGACAATGCAAGAAAGTATAGGTAAAATGACTGGGTTATGAAAGCCTTAACATAATCAGTGCTTTAATCAACTGATAGGGATTAACTGGGTGGTAACTGTAGGCAGGTAGGGTGTGGCTGGAGAGAGAGTCACTGTGGCTGGAGGAAGAGAGTCACTGAGGCATGACTTTGATGTATATATTTTGTGATCCGAGCTTAGTTTCTCTCTGCTCCCTGGTGCCATGTCCTGAGCTGCTTTCTTCTACCACACCCCCTCCCAGCATGATGTTCTGCCTTACTTTAGACCTAGAGCAATGGAGTCAGCTGTCTATAGACTGAGACCTCTGAAACCATGATCCTCAAATAAAACTTTCCTCCTCTAAAATTGTTCTTGTCAGGTCTTTTGGTTACAGCATTGAAAAAGCCTGGCTGAAACAGAAGCTAATCATGTGTGCCTTCAGGATAGATATAGAAGATCTTTCTAATTCAGCCCACAGCAAAGAACAATTGCTTCAGGGCAAAGAGAACAAGGGAAAACATTCTGCTTCTGACTAAGGAACAGGAAATCCCATTTTTCTCGGGAACCAAGCTGTTGGGAAACTGTTCTTCTTATTCTGGAGAGAGCCTGGAAATGTTCTTTTGCATGAGACCCATTACAGACACAAGGACCTGAAGAGTTGGGCTGCCATGAGAAGGACAAGCAAGGTCATTATAAAAGCCTCCCCCACAAGGTGTATTTGCACAGGGCTTTTCAAAGACTAAGGATGAAGTGAGAGAACAGAGAACACTGCCACCAGATGCTTGGCACCAAACATAAATGACAACACTCAACTGTTGTATATGAGGCAATACTATGGACAGAAACCCCTCCATGGTACATGCAGAGAATGACTACTGAAAACTGAGATGGAACAGAAATCCTTTGGCACCACAGGGTGCGCTCTAAAACAAAAGGCAACCTCAACCCACCACTATCATGCATGGATGATTATGATAGAGGAATACAACTCAGCCCAGCTCAGCTCCCTACTTTATTAACTCAACTCCTCCCCCCACGTGAATATAAATAATAATGTCTCATTTCTATATATAAATACAGCTTACCTCAGACTCTAAGATTCTTTTATATACATTGTGAAATATTTAATTAAAAACTACTAGACACACAAAAGAGCAACAAGAAAAAAATACACTGTCAAGAGATAAAGCAATAAAAAAAATATTATCCAAAGGTTGCCCTACCTAATATTGCTTCTAGGAGACACAGTCTTTAAAAAAGTTCATTAGTATATTTTATCTCATGAAAGCAGTAGACAACAGGCATAAAAATATGCAGAATTTCAGATGGGAAAGAAAGAAATTATAAAGGAGGCAAATGAAAGTTTAGAAATTAATGTCAGAGATGAAAAATTTTTTCAGTGTGCAGAGTAATAATAAATGTATTTGATGAATCAATTGTATTTGAAGAAAGATCAATAAAATTACCTAAACTGAAAATCAAAGAGAAACAATGATAAAGGTAAAAGAGCTATGGTACAATGTCAAGCAGACTAAGCAATGTGTAATGGGAGTTTCAGAACAAGAACGGAGAATAAAACAGAAGAAATATTTTAAGAAATAATGACCAATTAATATTTCAATATTTAATAGAGGAAAAAAATCCTACATAACCAGGAGGTTCACAGAATCCCAAGAATACAAAGTATAAAATATACACACACTTAAGCTTGTCATACTCAAATGGCTGAACACCAGAAAAAAAAAACAAAACTTGAAAGTAACCAGGTAAAAAGAAATACATTCACAGAGGAGCAAAAGTAAGAATTATAGCACAGTTTGCAGAATTTTTGCAAAACATGGAGTCACACCTTAAAGGTAGCAAATTTTAAAAACACAAACACTATTAATTCAGAAGTAAGCATTTGAATATCATGTCTTTCAAAAATGAAGATGAAATTCAGACTTTTTTATTAAAACAGAAGATGAAAGAATTCATTACTAGCAGATATAATATACTGAAGAAAGTTACCAGTTGTTTGATACCAGGTAAAAATAAAATTAAATATACACAAAGAAGAGAATTTGAAGTAGGTTTCAAATAGTAAAAATTATAATAAAAGACAGCTTTATGACATTTAATCTCTTTAAAAATAAGTAACTGTCTATAGTAACAACATATTTGCAACTATAATATATTTTAAAGTAAAATTTATGATAACAATAGTAAGGGAGATAGAAGAGAGGAGGAGAAACTGAACTAATATACAACATTTTCACTACATTTCATGTGGCATAATATTATTGAAGGTAGACTAGGATAAGTTAAAAATACAGGAAGTACACTTTGAAGCATCAAATAAAAAATGAGAAGGACTTTAATTGCTCAGCCATGTGGAGATATATGAAATTTTTTAAAATATCTATCGAAAATGAGGCAGGAAAAGAGAGGGACACAAAGAACAGATAGGGCAAATGAAAAAAATTAGTGATACCATAGACTTAGTAATTACATCAAATGTAAGTCATCAAACCTTATTTAAAATAGAGATAGAGTAACAAATTGGATGAAAATAAAAGCAAGACCTAACTAAAAATTGACAAAAAATATCTTTTTAATACAGAGACATAATATTTTTGAAAATAAAACCATGTGAGAATGCCAATTAAAGACACTAAGGATGATTCCATTAATATCAGAGAAAGCAGACTTCAAAGCAAGAAATAATTTCCCAAATGGAGTACATCACAAATGATAATTCATCAAAAGACACATAGAATATCTAAATACAGGGCTGGGGATGTGGCTCAAGTGGTAGCACGCTCGCATGGCATGCGTGCGGCCCGGGTTTGATCCTCAGCACCACACACAAACAAAGATGTTGTGTCCGCCGAGAACTAAAAAATAAATATTAAAAAAAAAAATTCTCTCTCTATCTCTCACTCTCTCTCTCACTCTTTAAAAAAAAAGAATATCTAAATACATATGTATCTAATAACAGAGCTTTAACTGCACAAAACAACCAAGAGAAAAGAAAGGGGATAAAGACAAATTGATAATTATGGCTGGAGACTTCAACACCCTTTTCAACAATTCAAGGAACAAAAACACAGAAAATTAGCAGGGATGTTGAAGACTTAAATTACACTGTCAACCAATTTTACCTAATGATAATTACACCCCCAAAAATACACAAAATAGCAGAGTTCATATTATTTATAAGTGCATTTGGAATATGCAAGTGTGACCATATTCTAGGCCAGGAAATAAGTCCTAGCAAATTTTTAAAAGAACTGAAATCCTATATAGAAGATATGCTGTCTGATTATTTTTAAAATTTTTAAGTAGAAACAGATTACAGCGAGCAGAGCCGCCACCCGCGCCCGGAACAGGCCCAGCGACCCGCCGGCGTGGTAGTCACGTCACCCCAATTGGAGTAGGGGCAGAGCAGAGCTGCCGCCCGTGCCCGGAACAGGCCCAGCGACCCGCCAGAATGGTAGTCACATCACCCCAATTGGAGTAGGGGAAGAGCAGAGCTGCCATACATAGACTGAACGTGAAAGGTTGGGAAAAATCATATCATTCATATGGACTTCGGAAACAAGCAGGAGTGTACATACTCATATCAAATAAAATAGATTTCAAGCCAAAGTTAATTAAAAGGGATAAAGAGGGACACTACATACTGCTCAAGGGAACCATACACCAACAAGATATAACAATCATAAATATATATGCCCCAAACAATGGTGCAGCTATGTTCATCAAACAAACTCTTCTCAAGTTCAAGAGTCTAATAGACCACCATACAATAATCATGGGAGACTCCAACACACCTCTCTCACCACTGGACAGATCTTCCAAACAAAAGTTGAATAAGGAAACTATAGAACTCAATAACACAATTAATAACCTAGACTTAATTGACATATATAGAATATACCACCCAACATCAAGCAGTTACACTTTTTTCTCATCAGCACATGGATCCTTCTCAAAAATAGATCATATATTATGTCACAGGGCAACTCTTAGACAATATAAAGGAGTAGAGACAATACCATGCATCTTATTTGATCATAATGGAATGAAACTGAAAATCAACGATAAAAGAAGGAAGGAAAAATCATGCATCACTTGGAGAATGAACAATAGGTTACTGAATGATCAATGGGTTATAGAAGACATCAAGGAGGAAATTAAAAAATTCTTAGAGATAAATGAAAACACAGACACAACATATCGGAATCTATGGGACACATTGAAAGCAGTTCTAAGAGGAAAATTCATTGCTTGGAGTTCATTCCTTAAAAAAAGAAAAAAAACAACAAATAAATGATCTCATACTTCATCTCAAAATCCCAGAAAAAGAAGAACAAAACAATAGCAAAAGAAGTAGAAGGCCTTATTCTCAATTGAGTTTTTAAGTTGGTTTATTGCTTCCTGCATTTCTAGGATTTCTGTTTGTTTGTTTTTTATAACCTCTATCTCCCTGTATAGTTGATCTTTTGCTTCTTGGATTTGTTTGTGTAATTCATTGTTGAAGTGATCTTTCATTGTCTGATTTTGCTGTCTGATGTCTTCCTTGAGACTCCAGATCATCTGAAGCAT
>NW_026000229.1:32769105-32774125 GCF_001458135.2 Marmota marmota marmota
ATATAAGGAGAGTAACTAAGAACAGAGTAGGGACGAAGAGCATGAGAAGAAGATTAACATTAAACAGGGATGAGAGGTGGGAGGGAAAGGGAGAGAGAAGGGAAATTGCATGGAAATGGAAGGAGACCCTCAGGATTATACAAAATTACATACAAGAGGAAGTGAGGGGAAAGGGGAAAAAATACAAGGGGGAGAAATGAATTACAGTAGAGGGGGTAGAGAGAGAAGAGGGGAGGGGAGGGGAGGGGAGGGGGGATAGTAGAGGATAGGAAAGGCAGCAGAATACAACAGACACTAGTATGGCAATATGTAAATCAATGGATGTGTAACTGATGTGATTCTGCAATCTGTATAGGGGGTAAAAATGGGAGTTAATAACCCACTTGAATCAAAGTGTGAAATATGATATATCAAGAACTATGTAATGTTTTGAACAACCAACAATAAAAATTTAAAAAAAAGAAATAGATTACAGCAAAGATATTTGGCAATACCTAAATAGTCAGTAATCAGGACAAACACAACACAATTTTAAGCAACACATGTTTTTAATTAAAATATAGGGAAAGTTACAAAATATTTGGACTACAACTTATCAACTTATCAAGATTTGGGGAAAATAGTCAAAACAGTATTTATAGGAAAATTTTTATTCGCTAATGCTCATATTAGGAAATAAGAATATCTCACATCAGTAATACAATTTTCTACTACAAGAAAATCCAAAAATAGGTAAACAAGACTCAGGGAAGAAAAATAAAAGAGTAAAAACACTGAAAATTGGGGAAGGAAGACGATAAGAATGAATCTAGGTAACCAAAGGCCCAGCCAGATCACCCAGATGGATTAAGAAACAAGGAAGGATACATGAATCATCAATGTCAAGAATTATAGTAAGGACATCATTAAAAAGCCTACAAATGAAGAGGATAGAAGTGGATTAAGAGGATAGAAATAATTAAATGTTTATGCTTATAAACTTAACAACTTAGATGAAATATATAAATTTCTTGAAAAATAATTACCTAAATGTTTGAAAGCCAAATACTCTAGATAGCCCTATATCTACTATAGATAATTAATGTGTAGTTAAAGGTATTTCCTAAAAGAACGCTTCCTTTGTAAACTCACCTACACATTTAAGGACCAATAATAACAATTTTGCACTAGTTCTGGAAAAGAAAACAGAAGAGAAAACTTGGACACATTGTATGAGACCAGCATAACCCTTATTCCAAAGTTGGACTTACAGTGAGGTAATAAGAGTCAGTGTATCAACAATAAACATAAGTAGATATATCCTCAACAAACAAAAATAAAAGAAAACCTAGTAATAGATAATATCTATTTCCACCATGGTCAGAAATAGAAATATCTAGTTACTTAATTTAATCTCCTATCTTTAGGTGTATTCTACAGGCTGATTTTATAGTCTATAATTTCAATGTTTGAGCATTTTGTGGACCTGTTCCTCATGCTTTTTTGTTCCTACTGGCTTTTGATCTTGGGACCACCCCCAGCCTACTAGTTGAATGACTTTTCATCAAGTAGGATATATTCCTGGGTTGCAAGATTATTGAAACAGTTGAAAAATCAAACAACACAAAACATTACATCAACAGATTAAAAAATGATAAAAATTATTAACAAATTAGGATAAAAGGAACTTCTTCCGCTTTTTATTTGGTTTATTATGTTACATGACACATTCTCAATTTAGAAGCTAGTAAATATCTGAAGAGGAAACTGCATGGGCTTCTTTCTTTTTCTCAGTGATCTTGATCTTCAAACCTAGGTTAAGGGCTGTTTTTTGTTTTTTCTTTTTTTGTCCTCCTCAGCCCAGTGTGACTGTGTGTCACTTTAGAGCTCTACTGTCTAGCTTCTGTTCATGGTTAATGTGTTGGTAAACGTTCCGCAAGCAATAGCACTCACCTCTGAGCACTTCCTGTCTCTCCAGGAGCTTGCCCCCTCCCTCCGGAGCTAACTACCTTCTTCATTCTATTATGCGTCCAAATATTCGCTTTTTCTATTTTGTGCAACTTTCATAGTTGTTTTGGACAGAAAGTTAGTGTAACACAAATTTTTCCACCATGCTCAGAAATAGAAATCTCTAGTTACTTACATTTAATCTTCTATCTTTAGGTGTATACCACATGCTTATTTTATATTCTATGCAATAATTTCAATGTTTGAGCATTTTGTGGGCCTGATCCTCATGCTTTTTGTGCCTGCTGGATTTTGATCTTAAGACCACTCCAGCCTACCCATTGAATGACTTTTAGACTAACAGCTTAACTTCCTTTGTGACCCAAGCTAAACATTGCTTTCTCCAGAAATCATGAGCATTTGCTCCTGCCACACATCTGGAGCACTACTACTCTAAGAATAGTTGTGATTACAATCTCCATATCTTAAACTAGCAGAAGAGTGTAAATTTGGCATGCAAATCCATATGAGCGTTTGCTTATAGCTCTAGGTTTCCATAGGATAATGGATAGATAATACATGATAGATAGATAGATAGATAGATAGATAGATAGATAGATAGATATTCTTTTTCTTATTACCCAAAATCCTGATTTGAAAGAAGTGAGTTTTTAAGTGGTTTCTTGGAAAAAAAGGGAAATCAAATTTATTGATAGGTACCCTTATACTGGGTTATGGGTCTTGGAGAGTCTAGCCTAATGCAAAATTTAGATGATCTATAAGATTTGCTGCCTGAATCTGGTCCTGGGTTGTCTGGGTTTTCTGTGAGGCCATGAAAGTCCTGATTTGGCATTGTCAAAGAGAAACTCAATTCAGTTTCTTCTTCTCCCTCTACATTCCAAGTTTTTGACTTCTTGTATTCCTTTTCTTATTGCTAGCATTTTACTATATATATTTTTTCTTTTATTAGAGCATTATAATTGTACATCATAGTAGGATTCATTCTGACATAATCATACATGCATGGAATTTAATTTACTCTCTGCTAATATTATCATATGTTCTTATCTGCTCCCTCCCTGACACCTCACCCAGTCTTTCCCCCATTCCCTTTCCTCTATTCTACTGGCCTACCTTTCCATTTATTTATTTATTTGAATTGGTGCTTTATATTATAAAGGTGGAATTCCCTGTGGTATATTTATACACACACATGCTGCATAATTTTGTCAAATTCATTCCACATTTTCTTCCTTTTCACATCCCTCTTCCCTCCCCTTCAATCTCTTTCTTGTACTCCATTGACTTTCTGTCTTTATGGTATCTGACACACACACACGTGGCTTTTTCCCCCCTTGCTTTGCTCTAGCTTCTACTTAGGAGAGAAAAATATTCGAACCTCCATTTTCTGAGTCTCCCTTATTTCACTGAGCATAACGTTCTCCATTTCCATTCATTTACTGGCAAATGCCATAATTTCATTCTTCTGAGTAGCTCAGTAAAACTTCAAATTGTGTATGTACCACAATTCCTTAATCCATTTTTCTATTGATTGGGTATCTAGGTTGATTCCACAATTAAGCTATTGTGAATTGTGCTGCTACAAACATTGAAGTGGCTGCATCACTATAATATGCTGATTTTCATTCATTTAGGAAAATACCAAGGAGTGGGATAGCTGAGTCATGTGGTGGTTCCATCCCTTGTTTTTTGAAGAAAACTATACTGTTTTCCAGAGCGGCTGGACTAATTTGTGATCCTGCCTACAATATATGAGTGGACCTTTCTCCCCACATCCTTGTCAGCATTTATCATTTGTGTTCTTGATCCTTGCCATTATGATTGAAGTGAGATGAAATCTTAATGTACTTTTGAAAGGCATTTTCCTTATTTCTAAAGATGTTGAACATTTTTTCATATATTTTCTGTGTATATAACAAATGCATATATAAATTGTCTCTGAATATAAGAAATTCAAATATGGATTTATATATTTCATATATTGTGCTTAGTTCTTTTCAAAGGGTGCATTGGTAAAGATCTTTAGACCTCTTGACTCCAAGAAACAGGAGTCTATAATCATATTCACATGTATAACTTCATTTGATTCTCATGATCACCTGTGAAATAGATGTCATTCTTATTGACATCTCACAAATAGGGATATTGTCATTCATGAAGATAGAGTGACTTGCCCCAAATCCACTGCCAGAAAGCAGTAGAGCTTTTCTTTAAGTCAGATTCTCTGACACTAGAACCCATATTCTTTTCATTTTTATGTTTCTTCATCCAGAAGGAATAACTCTGGCCTCCAAAATTCACATCAGTTAGAAAAAGAATAGCAAGAATTGAATTTTACTTCAATAAATGCTTTAGCTCTTGATTCATCAAACAATCCCAGTTTTGAAAGAACACAGGCATCATTGCTTGGGCAGCCATTCAGGCTGGCATCACTAGACATGCTCCATCAAAAGAACATCTCTAAACAGCAGCATAAGGTCAGCACTGGCTGCTTTTCAGAGAAAATTAATTATAATACAGGAGTTTGAAAGATCCTATACAGATTTCAGTATATTTCATTTCTTTACCACAACATCCACATTCAACCTGCTGTGTTTCATTACAAAATCCAGATATCAGGCCCAAACATCACAGCTTATATTTTTTATGTATTTTAATCAAAAATCTTTGATCTTTGTGATATCAGTCCCACAGGCAAAAACTTTTGTGCTAAGAAATGCTCTACTCTATCACCACTATGAGATCCATTTCTATTAGTAATAATATTAGCAGTAAAGTCAAGGGGGAAAATAGCACACTTAAATGGTAAATTTCCACCAAGTGGGAATTAGCAGAAAACACTGTTCAGGTTGCCTAAATTATTCATCTTCATCTTCTTGAGTGCTTTTGCTTGTTAGTGCTTTGGGACTGAGGATCAAACTCAGGTCTTTACCATGCACTAAGCACACACTCCACCACTGAGCTGCACCCTCAGTCACCTTAAGTTTTTAGACAGTGCATATTTATTGGATAAATTTGTATATATATATATATATATATATATATATATATATATATATATATATATATATAT
>NW_026000229.1:32776013-32792197 GCF_001458135.2 Marmota marmota marmota
TATATATATATTTCATTGCCATGAGGCTTTGTGTCTTTCCTTTGCTTGCCTTGCTTCAGTCTTCAGGGATGGGTCAATCCCAACCCATATGCCAGTCTTACCTTAAAGAAGTACATTGCTCGTTTTAGAAACCTTGCAGTTTAGAAGTTCTTACAAATGTTTATTAATGTCTGTGCTTTGTTGCTAGATTCCATTTGTCTAATAACTTGCATTTTTCTCTGCCAATGTACATCCGCTTGTTTTGTTTTCTCAGCTTCTCTGAGTTTTCAAAGAAGGTCATAGCACTAAGGGAATTTGTATCTAAGAATTATATTAATAAAGGAAATATTTTTTACTATCCATCTGGCTTTCTCATATTTGTGTAAGATTTGTGGTTCTGAAGTAAATATGGATAAAAATGCCACATATTGACACATAATTTCCCTAAAGTTAAAGAAAACAACAACAATAACACATTATCTCTCTCTATCCCCGCCCACATGATGTGCAGGGAAGCATAGAAAATCATTGTCATTGTCATTCCTAATCTTTTCTAAAGGATATAGCAATAATGAACAGTTAAGAGACTTTCTCCAGATACATACAGTTCCAAAAGAATGCAGGTCTTCTTCTTGCAGCAGAGTGTATGATTTTATAATATATGCCATGTGTGCTTGGTGTAATTGTAACTTCTTAATCTTTATAATAGAATGGGAGGGGCACCATTTTGAAAACAGATGCCATATCCCTTGCCTCTGTTGTCCTCTTCTCTCTACACTTAATCCACTTGCTTTGCTCCTGAGTCTGGCACCAAATCACTTCATTATTTAGTTGGCTCATTATTGAGCAGAACTTGTTGCCAGTCTGGTTCTCATCTTTTGACCCATCTATTAATAGCATGCTATGTTAAATAGTATATGGATTTTAAACATCTGGGCTGCAGTTGTAGGCCTACTAATTATAGAGTGACTTAAAACAAATTACTAAACTTTGGAGGCATTAATTTCTTTTATTTTTATTATGTAAAATAAGTCTGGTAATTCACACTCTGGTTGTATTTGTGATAGCCAAATAAAATAATGGATATTAAAGTATTTGGGACATAATAGATGCTTAACAAATAATAGTTTCCTTGTTATTCAGAGTCCTGGTACAATATAGATTATACACTCAAAAGTCAATTAAAGATAATTAAATTGTGTGTTTTATACAGAGGTGTTAGCAAGGTTAAGTAATGAAAACCAGATGGTGAAACACATAAGAACTAGCAGCAAGTAGTAGTTGTTATCACTCCTAGGCCTGAAGGGATAGTGGGTTCTACATCCCTGAACAGAATGAGAGCTACAGGCATGTATGAAGGGCTGCTGGACAGGATCCATAACCTTCAGCAGAAGAAATCAGCAGCTGCCAAAATCCTCCCTGCTGGGGATGCAGGAATGGTAGATGGAAGCAGAAATAATACCCCAATTTCTCCATCTTCATGCCCTCTGATGCTCTGCTAGTATCTTTCCTTGATTGATCCCAATTGGAGACAGGAGGGCAAAGAAGTCAAAACAATGGGGCAGAAGGGCAAATGATGAAACTCAAAGAGCAAGTGGAAAACCAGTGGCACAGTTTCCTTTCTTCACTTTCCATTTCTATTACCCTAGTGTTTTATTTACCTGCATTGATCACTATCCCCACTATTGCCTGTCAATAGAGTGTGAAGTCTTTGCAATCAAGGATGGTATTTATTTATGACTCCAGCATTTCCTAAAGGATGCACCATTATAAACAGACTGTGCATGGAAAATGCAATCTACTCTATAACCCCTTTGGAAAAACACATTAGCAGATAGATGCGCTTATAAAAACACTTAATTGTTCTTAGAAAATAATAATAACAAATATCTGCCTACTGAATTATTTTTCTGGGAATACTAGTAATACACAAATACTAGTTCAGGAAATGTAGTTTTGAAAATCATTGCCTCCCTAGTGCACAGAACAGTACACTCAATTAACGTTGAGTAAATACATAAATAATGGAGGCCCTCTGTGACTTCGTCCTGAATTGCTCTTGCATAATTCCTTACCTTCTCTTTCCTTTCCCCCCACCAGAAACTGCGATTTTGTCTCTTCACTGTCATCTGAATCACAGAGTCCCACATCTTCTCTCAAGGTTCCTATGTGACTAGCTGCCTGTGGGTGACTTAATTGCATTATGCATGTACAATGAACATTTGCAGGAGCATAGTAATCTACATTTTGTCTCTTTGATATATTCACAAATATGATGCTCTAACTGCCTGTGATTGAGGAGAACTTATCATTCTTGCTAAGAGTTATCTGGTTCTGAATTTGGAAGATGCTGCCTTGCAGGTATATGCCTTAGCTTCCCTTCACAATCTGTACCTGATTGGGGTCCTTTGGCATTGGGCCTAGCTTATTGTATAGGACCACTCCGGTTCCCAGCCCCTCCCAGTGAATTCTTCCAGTGAATGCTGACCATTTTCCATTCCATACCCAGACTTCAAAGATGCAGCATCATCTGATTTATATATTGTCTTGGTCAATAAGAATGAGAGATTTGTTTAAAACTTCTTTCAAGTGCTACCAGGCCTTTTCCCTATAAAACACTTTCTGTTTTTAAATAACATTAAACAAAAAATAAAAAACAAATTGATGTAGGTGAGTCAAACAATCAGTGAATAGAGGAGAGGAGGGAAGCCAGGCTCTAGAGGAGATTAACTGTATTTTCTCAAGAGAGTTTCTAGGGAGTGAAAGGGCCAGAAATAATAAGAGACTGTAGAAAGAAAGAAAGATTCTAGAGAAGAAATAAAACTCCTTTACTTGTCTATGTTCAATGTATTTATCTCCTTCTTTACTGATCTGGTGGCACCAAACTAGATTGGTGAATGAAAACATCCATTTTTATACTCTTGAGCTTTAGGCTAGTAAAAGAAAAGATCTCAGGTAGCAGGAATGATGATCACAATGAAGCAAGGTCTTGTGGCTTCATTTCTGCAAATTCTCTGGATGCATGAGATTGATTTCTACATTTTAGGCAGGGTATAAGGATATATGTCTGTATTTATTTGTGTGTATGTATGCATATGTATATAATATTATGAATTTCCTGTTCTGGCCACAGAAGTATGTCAGCATATGCTGCAAACCCTAGGGTATAGAATACATACCTTGTGTTCCTTCCTAGTAATCAGCTGAAAAAGAACCCCAGGACTAAAACTCAGTCTCTATTTACTGTATTGATGAGGGAAGCAGAGCTACTTGGAGTTATATAGCTAAAGGAATTTTTTATAGGGATTAAATGTATATTCAGTGAATGGTGATAAAGAAGCCTATGAAAACTTCTTGTTGCATCTGGCAATGACCCTGAAGTTTCTATAGGACACCACAGTTTGGCAGCAGCAAATAATCTTGGACTTGAAGCAAAAGTTAGTGGAGACAAACTGGAACCCAGGAGGACAGAATAAAACCCACATGTGTATCCAATCTCAGCGATCAGTGTTTTGCAGAAGTTGGTGCCCATCATCACTAAGTTGTACATGCACGTGGCCTCGGACTTGGAGAAGCTGAGGGAGCTCATAAGGGCCCTGGAAGAGCTCCAGACCTGCTTGTTCTTCCTCCCACATGGATGAGGTAACAGATCAGTGACAACACACAAGCTTCAGTGCCACCTTTCATGCTATACCAACGTTCAGAACATAATGATTGAAACTTCTTATCTTCTGTCCAAATCCTACAGAAGTTTCTCCGTGGCCTACCCTAACCCAGAACCATATAAGGAAGGAAATTCTGAAAACCGTAATACTAATTTGGAAACATTGATACAATATAAGATCACTGCCATTATCATATTCTTGTACCAGAAATTTAGAGACTCAGAAAGGTATCTTTGTAACTCCTGGGGACCATATCTCTGTTTGTTGTGAATTCACAGCGAGCACAAAGAACCTCAGAGGTACTGAGACCAAATAGCCAGATGTCTATCTACCCTAAACGTTTTCTATCTATCTCTAGAAGATATAACCATACACCCCAATGTCTTGAACAAAATCAAGACATTCACTAATCTGTACTCTACTGTAGGCCTGAATGTCAATTTCTTTAAAAAAATTCAGTCATTAATACACTTTAATGCTAAAT
Source organism: Marmota marmota marmota (assembly GCF_001458135.2). Taxonomy (NCBI): domain Eukaryota; kingdom Metazoa; phylum Chordata; class Mammalia; order Rodentia; family Sciuridae; genus Marmota; species Marmota marmota. The sequence continues at coordinate 32,780,142 of NW_026000229.1, forward strand.
ACACTTTAATGCTAAAAGCTCTTTCTGTTTTACCCATGCCATGATAACTGTTTTATTTCTAAAATACTTTTAATAAGAGTTTCAAAATCTGTGATAAGAAAGTAGATGGAAATGAAACCAAAAAAATTCTGACAGGTGAAGATTAAACTGAGTGCAGATTATCAATCTGAAAATAAAGTGCTTTATTGCATGTAAAATAAGAAAAGGTATTGACTTATACTTGATCCATGGTGTGTATAGTTGCAGTATGAATGATCGATGAATATTACCATCAGAACAATGTCATACTCTTACAATTATGGTACATCAGAAGGCAAACTTAATTGCTTAGTTCTTAATGAAAATCAAAAATCACATTTTAATAATGTTAAGAGTTTTAGCTCGGGGCTGGGGTTGTGGCTCAGCGGTACAGCGCTTGCCTAGCACGTGCAAGGCCCTGGGTTCGATCCTCAGCACCACATAAAAATAAATAAATAAAATAAAAGTAAAAAAAAAAAGAGTTTTAGCTCAAACTTTCAAAACGATACAGAGTCACAGTAAAACTGACAATAATCCATCATTAACCCTTTGATATAATAATCTAAAATAAATTATAGAGTTTCCATATCTAACTGTCACCATCCTTCCCCACCAAGAACAGAAAATGTATTTTCAAAATCTAGTTGGCTGACTTTTCATATGAAAGAACATGGTCCTCAATCAGATTGACTATTCAGTTTCCTTTGTTTTGTCCAATATGAAAATAAGTCAACATATATAATTAAAAAGAAAAAAATACAGATATGAATAAATGCTTTAAAATATTTTGAATCAAAATGTAATCTTAGGTCAAATTTGCACAAAGTAATGTAGTCAAGGCAAACCTTTAAGATAATTGAAGGATATAGTATGTTTTTTACAGTTCTAAGAACTGAGACATTTGAGGTCTAGCTGCCTAATTCTCTGACTTAGTTGTTTCAAAGAGTAAATCAGGTGTCGAGTCTAACAGCTTCATATAAATGTATGCACACATGGATAACCAATAGATAAGATATTTTCCTGATGAATTAGGGTTTAAGCTTATTTACATAATTGTTAAAAAATCATCCATCCATTGTATCATTCAAATATTGAAAAAGTGGTGCCAAGATAAAATGCCTTTTTTAAGCAACATCAATAGTTACTAAAGAGATTCTGGGAAAAACTATGAAGTGTGAATGTTTTGTGTACATTGCCTTCTTGTTACATTCACATTACCATGTAGTAAGACCAGCTCACGGAGGACAGCATTTATAAACTCTCCAACAGAAAAGCCAATAAGTAATAAGTTCACCCTCCAGATTTTACTCATGAGCATCATGTAATTTAATGGGTCTGTTTTATTTCTCTGGGTTGTTCTCAAGTCACTGTTAAGATTTAGAATAGGGTTTAACTTTCATTCTGTACATAGCACTGGTAAATATTGGGCATAGTAGCATCTGAATCTGCAAGTAACAGATTTTAACTATTATTTCAATAATTTCTTCTTTCAAACTCCAAGAGATTCACCTGAGTAAAATGGCTATCTATTTTTGTACGTTTATGTATGTGTATATTTTTTTGGATTTTTTTCATGTGTAAAATATCTAGAGATCTGGAAGAACTCCATGGGGGGACCAATAACTAGCACCTGCACTTCTTTGACCTATTTGCTTCAAAGAATAAATTACGGGTGGAAATCTAACAACTTCAGACAAGCCAGTGATAATGATACTACTGAACTTTCCTGAAAATTTCTCTTCAACCCTAAAGTTTTCTCATGCATTGGAAATATCACACCCTCCATACATGAAGTCAAATTCAGTATTGACTTAGAATACGTTTTATAAAAGTCTCAACAAATAACTATTTTACCTTTAATAAATTCTGACTTCCTTACTCTAACACACTCAGAGAAATTCCTTTTTCTCCAAACTTCAGCATCTGTCCACATTTAAAGATTTGTATTTCATTTGTCTTTGAGATTTAGCCAAGCAAGGATTTTATTTCAGTACCCGATCTTCCTGAATTTTGAGTTGCATTCATTCTGGCTATGGTACTTGGATTGCCAATTCAGTCAACATTTCCTGACGACTCTTTACAGTCTCAGAGCACTGTTTAGCATGAGATCCTGGAATTTCATGGACTGTGTACTATGGTAATTCTTTCTGTGTATTTTTAAAAGATTTTGACATTAAAATCCACAGTTTGCTATTCTTAAACTGAAAAATTATTGGGATGAACTTTTTGTAAAGAATTTGCTCATCATGAAAAATTTCCCCCAATTCTGATGCTTCCAAAATCTTCATCTTACAGAAATGTCATCTATGCTAAAAAGTTTTAAAGCTCTCCCTGGTTTATCATCAAGCGCATTGGCATAATCTTCTCTGTCCTTAACATCTTCCTCTCTATCCCTAGTCAAGATTCCCTTAAGATTCAATATAATCTTCGGAAACCACTATGGATGATATTTAGTTTACTGATTTTTATCCTCAGGTGGACATTGCTTGTTCATTATTGATGCTTTTGCCTTTTTGTCTATCCTGCCTCTGGGATTGTTTACTTGGTTAATTTTGTTTGTTTCTTTGGCTTCCCCAGAATCTGGTTTCATCCATGAACATTGCCTTTCATTGTCATGATATAGACCACAACCGCTCCAACTGCTATAGCTAATGTAGATTCCTGGTATCTACCCCCAATAAAAGTGAATATGATAGCTCAGGTAACCTCAGTTAATCAGAAAGAAATTCTACCTATATGTCTATCTATTCATCTATCCATATGGATTATACATGTATAATAACTACTCTATGCTACTATAGCATATACTAGATAGATATGCATGACATATATCTATGAATAGACTTATCTTCCATATTTTAGTCTACATCTTCTGCCTATTGAGAAAGAATATGAGGTAGGCTATCATTAAGAAAACAACACAGGTAATGGCTATTCTTAGAAACAACACTTCAGGTGGTATCAATTTAGAGTTTTTATATTCAATTTGCTGATTTATAGCCAAAGAAACATTTTAGTATTCTTTTCTACTAGGGAGAATATATATGGTATGGTTTGGTCATGAGCTGTTCCACAAAAGCCCACATGTGAGACAATGCAGGAATGTTTAGAGGCAAAATGATTAGATTATGTGGGCTATAACCTAATCAGTGGATTGATTCTTTTGATGGATTAATGATTTGAATGGATTAATGGGTGGTAATAACTGGTTAGTCACTTTGGCATGCCCTTGGGGACTATATATTATCCCTGGCTCCTTACACTTGAGTTCTCTTTGTGCTTTCTGGCTGTCATGAACTGAACAGCTTTCCTTCAATCATGCTCTTTTGCCAAAATACTATGCCTCATCTTGGGCCCAGAACAATGGAGTCAACTGACCATTGACTAAATCTCTGAAACCTTAAGCCAAAATAAACTGTTCCTTCTCCAAGTTGAACTTTTGGGGTATATTGGTCACAGAGATGCAAAGCTGACTAACACTATAAGTAGTTATTTCATTGCTGCTTTTTCCCAAAGACTATGAAAAGATATTGTAAATTAAATCAATAATTTGGAACATTTAAAGTTAAAGAACACCTACAAAAGAACAAAAGGTATCAAAAACAAAACTAGCTACATACCGGTCTACAAATTCTTGCCACCAAGCCAGTGATGTGAACTCTGTGACCTGAGCAACCAACAAATGGAACAAATTTTCACAGTCTAATGTAAGATACAGCCACCTATCTATGTTTCTTACAATGAATAGTCTTTTATTTACTGATACATTCAATAAGCTGTGTCAATACACTTTGTGTGTACATGCATATGTGTGTATTGTGTGTGTGTGTGTGCATGTCCATGTGTAAAAACAGTGTTATACACAAGTATTTGTTTCTCCTAACATCTTGGTCACCAGAAGCAAATTTAGAACACCTAACTAAAGTGTAATCTTTTTGTGAAGTTGTCATTTTCTTTCCCTGTATTAGTTGTCTGTTATTTTGTGATATTTTTGTTAGCTAGCATTTACCATATTGGACTTTTACACTTCCCTGCAATTTTTTATGTATTTGCCTTCCTATTGGACTTTGAGTATCTTAAGAGAAGAATGATGTTCTCTTAATCCCTTACATTATGCACATTGTCTAGTATATAGCCAAGGAATAAATATTAATTGGAAATGAATTAATATTCTTTGTATTTAATTTTTCCTTTTGGGGAACAGACATATATCTAAAATGATGAGAGGCATTTTAGATGTAGGAAATTTTGAAGTTGATTCTTCTGTTTAGAAGAATGCCAATATTGGTTTATACCCTTTTGCAAATAATGCCATGGAGAGATTGTTAGACAGATATAATATAGAAGTTTTGGTTTTTGTTCATACCATAGACCCACTGAATTGTGCCACAGAGGCTACTTTTTCACATTTATTTTTCACAGTTTGTGAATTGTCTCTGTATAATTACTTTCAATTAACTTCCCTCAGCCAATCAACAGACCATAAACTAACTTAAACAGTTATGAACAGAGCTTTGTGATGAGAATTTGTTCTTACATTAATTGTTAGTTCATTAAGAGTCTGGGCTCAGGGAATTACTGTAGCTATATTTGAGTTCCTCATTTATGGCTGCATTAATATATTTAAAATAAGACTTCTCAATCAGTGAGCACACAATATAAATGTTTTAAATCACTTCTATCAGACATTGTAAGAGGGCTCTAACAATGCAGTAAACCCATTCAAGAAGATTCTGGAATTTATTTAATGACTCAGTAAACCTGGGTCCCTGAAGGCAATATCTTGTTCTTTTCTGTCATTTGACCCCAGTGTGAATAAATGCACTTCTAGTTGTACATATATCTAGCTGGATTTCTCTTGGTAAAATAATAATCTCAAGGAAATATGATTATTTTGATACAGATCTATATTTGGTAGATGCTGACTAGAAGAAAATTAAATCACAATAGAATAGAAAAATGTGGTGTCTTCTTGCTGAATTACAAATTTAGCACAAAGTGAGATATTTGATAAAATAAGAAAGACATGTTAAAGGAAACTGATAATGCAGCTCTATTGATCAGATAAAATTAAGTGCTATATGAATCATTATGTGAGGGCATGAAGCATACTCAATGCTATAAAAGACAGGTGAAAGAATTTTATGTATAAAGAGTTAGGAAAGTGGAGAGAATGAACTGGATACAAGAGAGGCAAGAAGTCTAATAAAATCAGCAAAAGAGGAACTTATTTCCCCTAGATCTAGTGATGAAGTTGATAGTACTTAGAAGGCTGGAAAATGAAACCAGCAGAAGATAATGATGAAGCATTTTCACAGGAGACTGGACACAACACTGAACACCAAATTACAATGGGACCTTTTTAGTATAAATATTAGGCCACTATGTCACCAAAGAGAAGAAAAGCAAACAATCCAAAGTTTTTAGATTTCCACATTGTCAAATTACTAAGAACAGGAAATGTAGGTATGTGCCTCATACAAAAAGAATGGACAAAAATAAAAATAACTGTTGCCCTCTTGGGAATTATTTGTGGAAATGGTGGGAATAAATTTTGGAAAGTATGTTTTGAAGTGTCCTAGGACTTAACACTCTCAAAATGTTACTAACATTGGTAAAATGTTGGACAAATAGATGGTAAATGAGTAAGAATGGGTTAAGTTGTGCTGTAGTAAAAAAACAATCTCCAGATCTCAATGATTAAACAATAAATGATGCTTCTTCCTCATATAGAGTTTTAAAGAAACTGTTCTTATATATACTAGGACCAAAGTCTAGGCTGATAAGAATACCCTTGTTCTGCAGTTTCATTATTTAACATTTATGGTTTTCTTAATTGTTGAGGCTGCTAACAAACTGTTTTAATATTGTCTTGCACTAGCCACCAGATGCTTGGGCCAGGTATCATTTCTCCTTACAACTCATTGGTTAACATTTGTGTTGGGGTCTTGTCATATAGTTGGGGACTCAGAAGCTGAGTCTTCTCTGTGCTCAGAAGAAGAAAATTAGATATGGGACAACACAAATACTATCTACCACAGTTAGTTTCCTTGAAAATTAATGCCCCAACAGTTCCCTCAGCTGCATTCTGGTTTTTCTCAGTATAATTTATTATGGATATAGGTAGAAATCTGAAATGACCCCTTTACAGAGGTTCTGATGAATTTGAGAATTTATATACTGGGATCAAATTTTCAAAGAATTAGTAGGGAATATCAAGAACAAATGCTAATATATCAAAGAAATAAATAATGGTTGGATAATGAATGCATATTCTTTGTATTATTATTTTTTTCCTTTTGGGGGAAGGCATCTATATCTAAAATGGTCAGAGGCATTTTATTTTTTAAAATTTTTATTTTTTATTTGTATATGACAGCAGAATGCATTACAATTCTTATTACACATATAGAGCACAATCTGTCATATCTCTGGTTATATACACAGCATACCCAGTCCTGGGCTTTTTTTGGTTGGTAGACTTTTGATGGCATCTGCTATTTCATCTCTTGAAATTTATCTGTTTAAATTGTGTATATCATCCTGATTAAATTTTGGCAAATTATATGACTCAAGAAATTTTCAATGCCTTTAATATTTTCTATTTTATTGTTTTAAAAATAATTTCTAATTATCTTCTGTATTTCTCTAGTATCTGTTGTGATATTTCCTTTTTGATCACATGTTAGTGATTTGAGTTTTCTCTCTATTCTCTTATTTAGCATGGCTAAGAGACCGGTCTGTCAATTTATTTATTTTTTTCAAAGAACCACCTTTTTGTTCTGTCAATTTTTTCAATTGTTTCTTTTGTTTCAGTTTCATTGATTTCAGCTCTAATTTTAATTATTCCCTGTCTTCTGCTGTTTTTGGTGTTGATTTGTTCTTCTTTTTCTAGGGCTTTTAGATATAGTATTAAGTCATTTGTTCATGTTGCATCAAATGACTTAACACTATACTGTTGACTTTTTCTTTTTTTAAGGAATGAATTCCATGCAATGAGCTAACCTCTTAGAACTGCTTTCATAGTGTCTCAGAGATTTTGATATGTTGTATCTATGTTCTCATTCACCTCTAAAAACTTTTTAATCTTCTTCTTGATGTCTTCTGTAACCCATTGTTCATTCAGTAGCATATTATTTAGTCTCCAGGTGTTGGAGTGGATTTTATTTCTTATTATTGATTTCTAGTTTCATTCCATTAAGATCTGATAGAATGCAGGGTAGTATCTCCACTTTTTTATATTTGCTAAGAGATTCTTTGTGGCATAGTATATGGTCTATTTTATAGAAGGATCCATGTGCTGCTGAGAAGAAAGTATATTCTCTCATTGAAGGATGGAATATTCTATATATGTCAGTTAAGTCTAAGTTATTGATTGTATTATTGAGTTCTATAGTTTGTTTGTTCAGCTTTTGTTTGGAAGATCTATCTAGTGATGAAAGAGGTGTGTTAAAGTCACCCAAAATTATTGTGTTATGGTCTATTTGAATCTTGAACTTGAGGAGAGTCTGTTTGATGAACACAGCTGCTCCATTGTTAGGGATATTTATAATTATATATTTATAATTGTTAAGTCTTGTTGGTGTATGGTTCCCTTGAGCAGTATGTAGTGTCCTTCTTTATCCGATTTGATTGACTTTAGTTTGAAGTCTACTTTATTTGATAAGAGGTTGAAAACCCCTGCTTGCTTCTGCAGTTCATGTGTGTGATATGATTTTTCCAACCCTTCACCTTCAGTCTGTGAATGTCTTTTTCTATGAGATGAGTCTCTTGGAGGCAGCATATTGTTGGGTTTTTTGTTTGTTTGTTTGTTTGTTTTGATCCAATCTGCTAGTCTATGTCCTTTGATTGGTGAGTTTAGGCCATTAACATTCAGGGTTATTATTGAGACATGGTTTGTATTCCTAGACATTTTTGTTTATTTTTGGTATTTAATGTGACTAGGTTTTTCCTCTGATTAGATTTTCCTTTAGTGTAATCCCTCCCTCTGCTTATTTTCTTCATTGTTTTTCATTTCCTCATCTTGGAATATTTTGCTGAGGATTTTCTGTAGTGCAGGCTTTCTCCTTGTAAATTCTTTTAACTTCTTTTTTATCATGGAAAGTTTTTATTTCATCATCAAATCTAAAGCTTAGTTTTGCTGGATATAAGATTCTTGGTTGGCATCCATTTTCTTTCAGAGGTTGGTATATGCTATTCCATGATCTCCTGGTTTTGAAAGTCTGGGTTGAAAAATCTGCTGAGATACAAATTAGTCTCCCCCTATATATGATCTGATTCCTCTCTCTTGTGGCTTTTTAAGATTCTATCCTTATTCTGTATGCTAGGCATTTTCATTATAATGTGCCTTGGTGTATATCTGCTGTAATTTTTACGCTTGGTATCCTATAAGCCTCTTATATTTGGTTTTCCAATTTGTTCTTCATGCTTGGTAAATTTTCTGATATTATCTCATTGAAGAGATTGTGCATTCTTTTGGTTTGAAACTCTGTGCCTTCCTCTATCCCAATGACTCTTAGATTTGGTCTTTTGCTGCTATCCCATAATTCTTGGATGTTCTTTTCAAGGTTTCTAACTTTCTTCACTGTGTGATCAACTTTATTTTCCAGATTGTATACTTTGTCTTCATTATATGACGTTCTTTCTTCTAAGTGACCTAGTCTGTTGGTTATGCTTTCTATTGAGTTTTTTTTATTTGATTTATTGTATTCTTCATTTCAGGGATTTCTGATTGGTTTTTTCCAGGGTCTCCATCTCTCTCTTGAAGTAATCTTTTGCTACCTGTATTTGCTCTCTTATCTCATTGTTGGAGTGATGAATTTTTGCCTGTATTTGCTCATTTAGGTCATTCTTTAATTCACAGATCATTTTAATTATGAACCTTCTGAAGTCCTTCTCTGACTTTTCATCAACTTTTCTTTCCATGGGTTCTGTTATTATAGAGTCCTGGTTTGTTTGGGGCACTTTCCTCCCTTGGTTTTTCATGTTGTCTATGTGTCTTTCTTTCTTGCAGTGTGAATCTGAGATATTACAGTTTCTTCCCTATATTCTTTTTTTTTTAAGAGAGAGAGAGAGAGAGAGAGAGAGAGAGAGAGAGAGAGAGAATTTTTTTAATATTTATTTTTTAGTTATTGGCGGACACAACATCTTTGTTTATATGTGGTGCTGAGGATCGAACCCGGGCCGCACGCATGCCAGGTGAGCGCGCTACCGCTTGAGCCACATCCCCAGCCCCTCTTCCCTATATTCTTATAGTACCTGTGCAGATTGTCTGTACCTCAGCTTGATGCTGGGCTTTCAGACCCTGCTGGTGTCGCTCAATGAATGCTTCTGCATCCTGGGGCTGGGTCCTGAATAAGTTGGAGTGGGTGGATCTGGGCTGCTGGGCTTGACCTCCCATGGTAGGTGATTCTGCTTAGAAGAATGCTAACATTGATTTATATATTCTTTTGCAAATAATGCTAAGGACAGATTGTTAGATGTAGTATAGAAGTTCTGGCTTTTGTTCATTCCATACACCCATTGATTCATAATCCCTTTCTCTACTTCTTTCAAAATATTTACAAATAAGCCCCAACTATTTATTTATTTGTCAGAATCACTCAGGATTCCTTGGTTAGGGTTCTTGCTAGAGTATCAGGGGTACCCACGACCTGGTAGATAAGGCAAAACAGGAACATAACATAAGCAAAAAAAGCAGATTGTCCTACCATATGCTTGTCCAGGACCTGGGAAGAGTGAATAATCAGAGAGGCAACCCAGTGACTGAGCCCTGTGGGATACAGGTCCTAAGGTTATTGAGCTTTGCATTCTCTCAATTAGCACTGTCCCTGGCAATTGGAAGGAGCTCAAAATATCTGTGACACAGTAGTTAAACTTAAAGGCTCTTGAAGTTAAATGAATCCTTACTCAGGACAATACATAACCCCTAGAAGTTCTATTTTTGCCTTGCCTCATATTTTTCCAGGATCATTCACAAATCATAGAATTTGAAAATTACAAAGTCATCTAAACTTTTAATCCAGGTAGGCTAAGAATTTGCCACAAAACAGTTACTTAATAGGGCAAATAAGAAAAATAAAACATGGTTTTGATTTTATCTGATCCCCTTTCTTTCTGGGGAAGCAATTCCCTCCATAGGGTCATTCAGGGCTCCTATATTCCTAAAGACTTAGCCTTTGTTTTCCATGTTCCAGGACCTCAACCAGCCTTCTGTTCACACACGCTACAGCCAGTGCCACTCTCAAATGCTTTAATTTTCTTCCTGGGGTTTATTAACATTGTATATTACAGTTTTACTGATGTATTGTCTCTGTTGTCTATCAAGTGTGAATTCCATGAGGTCAAATCTCTTAAAAACTCTTTGGCCTACTGCATTGTAAAGCTTAGAATTGAGCTTGTCAAATAGTATGTTCTCAGTAAATACTGTTTGATAAATTAAATGAAAAATTATTCATTTGAATGCATTGAAGACAGGACATTTGGATATACGTGGCATGAGTTCTCTAAAGCACAGAAAAATGAAAACTGCCTTCATGATGAAAGTCCACCTGGCTTCATTTTACAGATAAACTATAGAAGTAGGTAGGAACTCATAGATAGACATTAGGGCCAGTCTGTGAGAAACACTGTGATTTAAAATTTGGAGTATGCTATTCCAGCAAAGAAGAGTGGAATGAGGCAGAGGCCATTAAAATAGAAGGATCCTGGGAGAGGGTTTCAGCACAGAGCCCCTGGCAGCTTTGCTGCTTACTGGCGGCAGGCCTCAGGAAGACATGGAGGTGACCAACAACCTTTGTGAGTCTAGTTTACTCTGAAGTGATGGCAGGGGGAGCCTTATTAGATAGAAAGCAAATAAATGGAAACCCCATTTGCTTGTTTGAGATGTTTCTACTACACCACAGCCATGTGGCATTAAATCATAATACCTGGGAAATCGTTTCTTCATGCATAACACAGAGATAACCATAAAACAGGCCTCATCTGGTTGAAGTCTTTCAAAAGGCTCTGAACCATTTCCTCCTATCTTCCTTATGAGTCCATGTACAGGAAGATACAAGTACCACATGCATTAGGCAAGGACTATACGATCTTTGATGCCTACTCTTAAAATCAACAGTTAACAGAGCATGAGGAGAAGGAGCATGTTTTAGCTCACCCAGACACTCTGGTAGCATGAAATCCTCTCATGCTTAAATATGCCTTCCAGTTTACCTGTTCTCCAATCTAAACTCCAGACCCACGAGCTTCAGCACTTCTCTTTAAGCCTGCAAATGTACAAGAGAAATCCAACTGCTCCTTAGGCCACTAGGAGATTCCAACAAAGCACTAACAATGAAGAGAGAATGACAGCTTCATCATAGTCAGCTTCAGCTCTCAAAGGTCTCTAGTGAGGCAACAAAAGAAAGAAATAGGAAACCATTGCTCTGAGGCTGACATTCTAATATTTGCTGCCTGCACATTTTTCATGTAAGTTCAGGGAGGTGATTGGGCTCTGTGAAGAATCTCCTTTTGCCAATTTCCTGGGGCCACCCTTTGCCTTTTTCCTCTGTTAGATACCCAATTTCCTCTATCAAATATTTCCGAATATTCTCACTTTTCTATGCCCTTTTGGCACATTCAATTTCCTCATAACACTATCCCCAAAGAAATAACCAACAGTTCTGTGTATTACTTGCTGGGATCTAAACAAATTAATAGTGGTAGTTCATGTGATAGATACCCAATGAATGCCATTGTATCTTTCTTAATGACCAAAATATTCCACTGTACCCTGTGACTTGGTTGTGACTCTCTGGGTACCTTGGTGCAGTTTGAGAAATATGGTTCTACATCCTATATTTTTCCTCTTTAACTCCTTTATTTTGGTGGCTATGTCCTCTAGAAGTTTTGTACAAAAGAAAATATTATAGTCAAGTTTTGACATACTGATTTAAAAAGTGCCCTTATTCAGTCCTGAATATTTAAAATATTCTTAAAAATATTTGGCTATATATATATAGCCAAATATATATATATATATATATATATAGATGATA
>NW_026000229.1:32792212-32826065 GCF_001458135.2 Marmota marmota marmota
TATATATATATATATATATATATATATATTTGAGGAAATCAGATATTATAGGCATGATTTTGAGCTTTATATATTTTTTAATGTGAATTTTTATATACTTGCCAGATTGAAGGCAAACAGTGGTAAGACAATGAATAAAGAAACTCCTGTATGGACCTAATTCAAGTTCACCAGTGACATGCCAACATGATAAGGTCTGTCTGTCGATATTTTTAATAGCTAAAAAATATGATTGATTGGAAAAGTATACAATCCAATTATCAGAGACTGAGGTGCAAAAATAGATAAAAATGCTTACACTTTACCAAGTAGAAATGTGAATTTGAAGGAAAATTTGTAGTTTTGATCCAAATTGTTCCATTTAATTATAATATTGTCATCCATACTTTAAATTAATAAAATATTTCATCTACTTTTAATGATATAGTCAATAATGCAGTCAGCTTGAGCTCAATAGGTAGGCCAGTTTATCATATCTTGAAAGCCAGCCTGTATTTATAGTGTATTAAATGCATGAGCCAATAATTCTCAGGCTGAAATAATGCATCAATCCATAATGAGAATTGCTTTTAATTTAGCCATTGATAAGTAAAGGATAACTCAATATTCATCTTCTAGAAGGCTCTTTTAATAATGACCCAATTGTCCTTTCTCCATAATAAAGTCAACTACTCAAGCAACCATGCCATGTTCTAATCCCAGTGAAAATTAGCATGTCTAAGTCCTATTACATCAGTGCTAATGAAGCCAGCCTCAGAACTTGGAGACCTTCATGATTCCCTGGCCTTGTACTTTTTTACTATTCTAAGGAAAACTCCATGCAATTGCAAGTAGAGGAAACCAAATGGGAGGTCTATCAGAGCAAACTTTATGATTACAATAAAAATTCAAATCATCACTTTCATCATATGTACCAAAAGCAAAATAGCATATGTTCATTTCATCACTTTTGATCATGTTTCTTGAATTTTTATCCTTTCAATATCCTAACCACACATACATAAAAATTGACCTACAAAGTAACTACTAAGTAGTTGTCCTATTGCCATTTAATCTTCAATAGGAAAAACAATGGAACTTTTTCTGACTTCCATGAAATATTCCTCATTTTTATATTAGCTGAATAGGATCATTCAGACAGGTTCTGAGTAGAACCTGCAGGCATCTTAAACAGCCTCACCTTAGAAACAATACTCCACCAAAGCATGAGTTTTGTTGCCACAGCAGAGTAGTGGGTTCCCACTGAACTTACCACTGACTGAAACTCATAGAATTTTCTAGTGACTGTTCACAGTTGTGCCATGCGCTTCCCCTTCTCCCCTCCTCCCAAACCTCTTGAGATTCCAAGTCCCAGAACCTGTATTTATTCCTGGACACTTGCACTGGTTTTAGTGCCACCTGTCCAGTGTTCTCAACAGGCTGCCTTCATCCTTTCATCCTGATGAAATTCCAGAATTATTCTCTGTAGTTTCAGGTGCAAGTTTTCATAACCCTATCTGCTTTCAAGTAGCCAATCTTCCATTGGATCCTAAAAATCATCAGGAAAAGAAGTTGCAGTAAAGTTTCCCCTTTATATTTGACTTTGGTTTCAGAAAAAGTAAGTGAGTTTTCCCATAAATCTCTTCCTTCACCTTTTGCTGGTTTTCTTTATGCTGCAAGAAGTACTTCCCCCTTTTCAGAAGTACTGAAAACTGACTTGTCTATTCCTAACAGCCACTGCGGCTGTTTGTATTTTATTTATAATTCTTTTATTCTTTCAAAGAAGCTTCAACAATGTCTTTCTCCTTTTTTTTTTTTTTTTGGTAGGTGCTTAAATTTCAGCATAGAAGCTTAATGCAGTTTTATAGCGATGCCTGAGAGGTTTTATTTCAAACTGTTTTAAGATGGAGAAGTTTTAAGTTACAGAGCTGAAGTGTTACATTAAAAAAGGAAAAAATATAACTGATTTTAGCAACCACATAGTGACATTATCAGTCTAAGAGTACACAGTCAAAAGAGAGGTATATATCTAAAATTCCTAGTCAGGTAAACACTCTGAATGCCTAGTCTCACTGAAAATAGATAAAACTAAAAAACCTTTGTATTTATATTTTTAAATTCTTTGTATAACTCAAATAATTATTGAATTACTTTCATGCTATTTGCTTTTAAGATGTTTTACAAAATATCCAGGAAGACATTTGAACATTTTGGAAACATCTGATTAGGTAATAATGATTACCTTCACACATATGACTTTATCCAGTCCTCAAAACAATCTTGTGATTTAAGCCCATTGAGGGGTATATTTTATGAATGGAGAATTTGTGTCTCTTGAGGATCATATTTTACAAATGAAGACTCTTTGTCTAAGGAGAAAAAGGAGATGTGGAAAGGTCACATAGACTTTAAGTAGACATAGACAAAACTTGGGTCAGCCTCAAGTATGTCAGCTCCTAAACCAGTGCCCCTCCCTGTTCAGGTCTACTCTCATCAATGCCTCATTCCTCTTTTCCAAATGGAGGAAGAAAATCAATTCAAATGTTATTTTCATTTATTCTTTCAATTCTCTATTATATTGCATTTAAATTTCTTATGAACTTCTCATCTTTATTATTAGTATTTCAAAAGTCAGGAAAAAAAACATAACAAAAACATTGATATAAAGTGTTTGCATTAGAGACTATGCTAGTCAGAATTTGATAGCAAATGTTTAAAAACAGGTTCTTTGGGGGACAGAGGTGGACATTCATTTGTAGCCTTTATGTTTCTATGGTGTAAATATTCCTACATGGCAGATTTCAAACTACCAATAAGACATCATTGATGTCCAATGTCTAGTTATTAAACAATGTGCATAGTCAGCTTTCCTGACCTAGGTTTAGCTGTCCCAACCCTCATGGAATCTCATCTGCTCTAGGATATTTTGTCTAAATGAGTCACATATGAGGCTGGCATCTATGTTTTTATTTCTCCTAATGAACTTTTTAGATGAGTAAGTTACAAGAAACAAATTATGTTCATTTTGTACACAGTTCATTGTTTTTTGACAATTGTATAGAATAAAAAAATCACCAACTCCTTTAAGGTAGGTTACCTCCATTGTGTCTATTTCACTCCAGTCCTGGTCAGATCAGTTTACATTTTATATAAATATTTTAGAATAAAATGGCTGATAAGTACATGTTCAACTTTTTACTAAATTACCAAAAGGTTTCCCAAGTGGTCAGTTTTCTTAGGTATCCAATGACAGTTTCTCTTTTTAATTTTATTTGTATTAATGGGTGAATGGTAGTTTCTCATTGAAGTTCTAATTTGTATTCACCTGGATATTATGGATGTGCATCATTTTTCTATATGATTACTGACCACTCATTGCTTTCTGAGATGCTTTTTAAAAATTCTTTGCTCATTAAAAAAATCAGGCTGTCTTCCTATTATTGAGTTGTAAGAATTCTTTATATATTTTGGATAATAGAAAAAATATTCACTTTTCAATTTTCATGAAAATAGATGACTATAAAATAAAATTTAAAATAAGTTAGGGAAGAATTAGCATTTTGCAACAAATGTCCTACATTTAATAACATTTTTCTATATGATCATATACTTTCATTATTTTGATAAGAACTTTGTGTGCAAAATAGGCTAGTTACAATTACTTCACTTTCAGAATGAAGAAACCCAATTTCAGTAGATATAGAGTACTTGTTAGCATGTGGCCTTTGCAACTAAATGACCTAAGTTGTGACTTAACATTTACTAACTGAATCTCTGAAACTCAGCTTTATCTCTGGTTGAATGTAAAGAATATTTAGGGGTTAACCCAAAGAGACATTGTAAGGATTAAGCATGATAATGTTTGAAAAATATAAGTTTTCACAAGTTAAAATTAAAAGAAAATGTAAGTCCCCCCAAAACTATTCAAATAGATTTGAATGGCAGATTAAAGGATGATGATATCCATTTTGGGGAATGATGCAGATCAAATAAGAGATCTCTTGTTTTTAGTGCTTGTAGTTTATTTGTTTCTGTTTTTATCACCAGATCTGAAAGTGAAGTCAAAACATAAAGAAGTCATGTCAAAAGTGAAGATCCCTAGAGATTTGGTTTGCACATCTCAATTCAGCCCTGAATTGAGATCACCCCTGACTGGCAAGAAAATCTACTCCACATACCAGTGTTAAATCACTAGTAGAGAGCAGAAGCCCTATGACAGGCCTACCCTTCAAGTGTGATGTAGTACAGAAGTAAAACACACAGAGGGATGCTGATATGTTCATAAACAAAATCTGCCCATCAGAAT
Organism: Marmota marmota marmota; assembly: GCF_001458135.2. Lineage (NCBI taxonomy): Eukaryota > Metazoa > Chordata > Mammalia > Rodentia > Sciuridae > Marmota > Marmota marmota. Next base: position 32,796,498 of record NW_026000229.1, read on the forward strand.
CAGACTCAGAATAGTTTGGACCAGATCTAACTTGTCTTTCCCTTGGGCCTTGGCACTCTGTTACAAACAAATCAGCTCTTCTTAGTTAATCATAATATGTGGGCTGCCCACGGAGCACATGAACATCCTTATTGTGGGGCTTGACATTTCCCTGGGCAATGTTTGGTTATAAATCAATTATATTGCCATTGTCTCTCAGAAAGGAAATCCTTCCAATGTCCAGATCTTTTATGTGTGTGGAGAGCTATTTTTTTGACTGACAGACTGACTTATTTTGATCACCATCTGAAATAATTTTGACAGGTAGATGTGAAATCTAGGCTTTCAACCAGAAGAAAGAAATAATAAAGGCATGAAGAGACAAAGGTATAAGAAATAGAAAACTTTCCATTTGGGCTGGTTCATAGTGGATGAATAGATAAGTAGCAAAAATGGAAAAACTAGTTAAGGAAAAGATACCAAGAAACCCAGGGGGCAGCTGAGAAATCGGGACTTCCTTTCTTAAATAAGGAAGAGCAAGAAAGTGAATCTGAGTAGGGAAATACCCTTATCACTATTGTGAGCCAGAGTAGAATGTTTATGAGTATTAAAAGCCATAAAAGAACCATATAGATGGCTCTGGTGGTATTTTAAACAGGAAATAAGGATTTAGAATTATCACATGATATTGAAGTCCTAGAGGATGATTCAAAGTTTAGCTTGGAAAACAGTATTAGAACAGATGTTTCAATCTTGAGAAATTTGATAAGACTGAAAAACTTATCAAAAGCCACCATATATTACACTGTCCAGGAAGTTATGGTTAAATTTCTTTAACACTGAACCATTGTGTTCCTCAAAACTTTTTTAAAGATGGGTGTTATTATCCCCATTTTACAGAATATAAACCCACAAAATGATTCTAGGGATTTGCCTACAATAAAAAGGGAAGTTTCAAAGTTGATACATAAGTTCAGAAATCATAGCCTGTTAGGATGTCTCAGCATTGCAGAATGAGGATGATGAGGAAGGAAAGTATGTCACATAGATGATACCAATTTCCACTTGCCTTTATGAAACCTCTTTATTCACTAGCTGAGGCAATGAAGAACAAGAACCAAAATACTGATGCCCCTCACTCTGTCCCCTTTCCTCATGTTTCAAGGATCTTGGAACATAAAAGCATTGACACAGGCTGAATTTGGATCATACCCCTTACAATAAGGAGCAACTTTCTCACACAAAGTGGAAGCTGAGGAGCTGCCCCTCCACTGTGGCCTAAGACTCCAAGGAAGCTGAGAGTAGAACCTGTCCCCTCCCCATGCCTGGCTAGCATAGGCTAAATAAGTCTGCATATGCATATTTTCTGCCTTTTGTCTCTTTGCAATTTCTTTTAAAAGTTTTGCTTACATTCAGAGATTTTGAAGATGGAATATTTTTGAAATGGTAAGTTTCTTCTGTCTTTCTTCAAAGCTGGCTTGAATAAAACCAATTTTCCTACTAATTAGACTCTGAATATTTCTGGAGCTGCAAATGGTTTAGCCCAATCTCTTCCCTCAGACCTGTATTAGTGCTGCCTGGTAACAGCACCACCATCATGGAAAAGCTCAGAATTTAGACAGAAGTCCAAGTGAAGCTGTCTATGTGGACTAGGAACCTAAAGGTGTAGGGAGTTGATTCCATTTGTATGGGGCGTGCTTGTGTACTGTACCAGGAGACCAGGGGATCAGTAGGTGGCAGGGAGCAGTAGCCAGCATCTTGACAATGTTGAGCCTCTTCAGAAAGAAATGCCGCATCCCGAAGTATGGTCAACTTTCTTTTTCCTACTCTGCTCTTGAATACTGGCCTCAAAGATGTTTCCATCCACCTTCTGCTCCAAGCTTCTCCACTCCGTTAGCCCCTGGGGGCTAATAGAAGCCACAGGGTTTGGGGGGAAGTTTGTCTTTCTTGCTGGACCACATCAGCTTGCTTAGGCAACATGGAGGTGAGGTGCTGGAAGACAATTCATTCACTTTCTAAATTCTGCAGCATTCATACAGATGATAACAACATGTTCTTTTCCTCCATCATCTTCTCTAGAATCTTCTTTTCAATTCATAGTTACTCTGGGGAAAGGTCTGCATTTTTAAAAAAAAATATTTTGTTTACCCTTCTGCTACATCCATAACCTGATTTCTTTACAAGCCTCTCACAATTTCTTTCCTGCCCTCAGCCATGGTTTGTGTAACTTGAATGGTTACATCAGATGGCCCAGGGAACACAAAGGATCAGAGAACAAAGTAGGATGTTAATCTATAGACGATTAAATGGGGGTACTTAAGAGCTAACATAGCAACTGAAAGCCCTCCAAAGGGCTTATAGGTCTACTAAGGATGACCTCAGAGAAATCTGGCATATGGCCAAGCACTAAGAACTGAACAGGCAATTTGGTTGCTTTTTCTCTCTCTTATTCATTCAATAGATTTAAAAAAAAAAAAAAAAAACATATGAATGATTAATTCAGTCTCAAGAGGCTGGCTGTGATCTAATTCACTGAAGCTGTGTGCAAAACAAAGGAGGAACAGAATTAGAGAGATTTGGGAGTTCTGGTCAGGATAAAATAAAATGCACATTTGTTTGATTTCCCCCTTTGTTTTCCCACTTATTAATATCTGCACTATTTGAATGATTCTCTAAATGCCTTGGAAATGAAAAGAAAATGATGGCAATAGTAAAACGGTACTGGCTGTCAGGATAGTCAAAGCATTTATTTCATTTTAGCTGAGACCACTGATTTGTTTTTTCAGTGATGATTAAGATCAACAAAGTAATTTTACTGTCTTCCTCTCCCTGGCTTTTACTATTTGTCTTGCTAGCACTTATTAATAGGTGTAGTAAGAACAATTCTAACCTTGGGTAAAGACAGGATGGGAAAGGAACCCATGGGTGCCCTGGAAAATGGTTTATGAAAGCTGTCTTTAATTTTTTTCATTACTCTTTCCTTCCTCCTTCCTCTCTTTTCTCCTCCCTTCTTCATTTGTCTTCCTTCCTTTCTCTCTTCCTCTCTCTGTCTCTCTCTTTTATTCTCTCTCTCTCTCTCTCTTCCTTTCTCTCTGTGTGCAGGGACAAGATAGCATTCTAAAAATTTTCTAAAATGTGCCTGTGCTCAACTTGTTGGCTGACCTGTGAATGTATAAGTCCCACCTCCCTTAAGGAGCACACATATTTTGAACTAGCAGGACAACAGACAAACAAAAGACTGACTGAAATAGTTTTAATGTATTACAAAAACAATTAAAAGGTTTAACTAGAAAAAAAATAGTTTTAATGTATTACAAAAACAATTAAAAGGTTTAACTAGAAAAAAGAACCAATATACAAATGCTACAAGAGTTATTTTAAAAAGCAATTTTTTTTGATACAAAGAAGTAATAGATTTACACAGTTTTAATATGTTCTGTAACTTCCTTTATATTTCTCAGAATTTATTACTCACATTTTTTTGTCTCATATGTAATTTAATTTTGAGTATTTAAAAATTTCTAAGTAACCTGAATCAGATAAATTCATTAAATATTTGAAATAAGTTATTAATATTATCTGCTTTACAAGTTTCAGGAATAAACTTTTTAAAAAAAATCCTCTTATATTCAAATGACAATGACACTGGGTCTTTTTCTCCTTTTTCTAAGTTTCTTCTTATGAGATCCTTAGGGTATTTACAAGGGCCTGAGACTCACCTCTTTACAATGTTCACTTCCAGAGAGCAGGAATCAATTGGCCCAAATGAAGTCATTTTGAAGAAAACGAAACATCAGTGTGTCTCTTGAATTTGTGAGCTCCTGGCTTTTAGGTTAAAGAATACCTTCCCATTAGCACTATAAGGATCCCCAGGGATATAAGGGCATTCAGTGTTTGGCCATAAGGTAGCATTTAAATCCATCTATGTTTTCCCAACATCTAGCATTTCTACAATAAGAAAAATATCACAGGGATAAAGCTGAGTGGTAGAATATCCGAGTTTGAGCCCTAGCACCAAACACAAAAACAAAAACAAACAAAAAATAACAACAACCAAATATCCACACAAAATAAATTCATAAAAGAAATATACCAATAACAAATTGTTATCCTACAGAATAATATCCTACATACAAATAGGAGAATTTTGAATGATTTGATAAGATATATATATATTATATGTTTTAAAAATATCTGAGATATATATATATATATGTGTATATATATATATATATACACACACATATATATATATATATCTCAGAGATTTTTTTAAAAAATTATTCAAAGGCAAACTCCTTAAAAAGTGTCCAGCAGCTCCCCTGATAGTCCCCTTTTCCTCCTGTAGGGAAAGCTTCCAATAAGATGGGCAGTGGGAGGTCTGTGGGCCTGGGTTGCCCATTGCATTCTATAACTGCACACTGGAACCTTGCATGACTAGAAATTAGATTCCAGAACATGAATTCCTACTCATGGGTGGTGGGCTTGGGAAAAGGTACCAGCCAGAAAATTATAGTTATATATGACTTTGCCAATGACTTGGGCAATCTAGCTGCAAGAAGTCACCATGACATCAGTAGTCCTGCTTTGACATAAAGTAAAAGCCAATTTGGAGAATTGGATTCTAAGTACATTTGTATTCCATTGCAGTTTGAAGAAATTCAACACATTTTCTAGGTGGCTAGTTTGCAGGCAATCAAAATACTTTTTAGTGGCTCAGTATACCTCCCATATATAGCCTCTACCCATCTGGCAGGGTTTAATATATCAGCAACTGTGTCAGTTCAACCCACAGAAGCCTGGCAGCCCATTGTTGCTCCTAGAGGATACTCTAAAGGATGGTCATTGTTGACCCAGGGACTAATCCCAAGGAGCAGATTATGTTCACCCAAGACAGGCAGTTTACTTCAATTTTTAATAGCTTGGAGGAACACATTTTGAAAAACAGAAAAAGTGAAAGACTGGCATTCTGGGCTGCATCCAGAAGATTAAGTAAAGGTTAAGAAAGGCTTGCAACATTGTTTCCAAACTTTTTCCAACAACTGAGGAACCCAGGTTATCTAGGAGGAAGGAAGAGCTGTATGTATGACTGACTTAGCAATTATTCTGAGGCCCCAGACTCGGCAGTCATTTATTTATTGGCATTTACTGGTGGTGTGTCTTGACAAAAGGGAAAGAGAAGTTGAGATCAAGGTAGTTGATCACTAAACTGGCACTAAAATACCAAATATCACTTCTGCTACTAGATGGCCAGTTCATCACTGTGACATATTAGCTGAGGAAGCTCCTCACTGTGGGGCAACACAGTGCTATGCTCTGTGATATTTTACCATCTAATTCATTAGGAAACAGAATTGTCCACACAGTATATGAATTATATGTGCAGAAATCTGCAGCTGTACTCTGCATTATCACTGGATAAACCTATTTTAAAAGAATGATCACCTAGTTTCTCTTCCAGAATCATATTTTGGAGCTCCATGTTTCCCTATCATATAATCTGTGACTTCTGCTTCCTTCCTTAATTTTTCCTTTACCTTATACCAACAAATTGGCAGTCCCTCAGTGGATATCTTGTTAATCTGTATTTCCCATTGTGTGTGTGTGTGTGTGTGTGTGTGTGTGTACGTGCGCGCGTGTGTGTAAAAGAGAAAGGGAGAGAGAGAGAGAGAGATGAAGAGAGGGAATATATGCCCTTGGAGGAAGGGTGTGGTTCAGTATTTCCCTCAATGGTGCTCATTCTGTACTGAGTGACTCTCTCTAAGGCCTTCATTGTCAGTCTAGGAATTTGATTCAGCCTTTATTATTCCCCACAAGTATTCCATTTCTCAGGATGTCATAGAGACAGATTTCCATAAATAGTGAATAATATCTCAATGGCCCAAAGTACCTACCCCTAAGATGTATCTTGGAGATGAGACATAGATCTCTAGTTGTTTCATTTACACTAGAACTCTACAATGCATCCTTGGTCAGGTGCCCAGTAACAATTTTCGTGAAAATCAGGAACTAAGGAATACTCTCAAAAGCCTGTTGCAACAGTGTCATTGGATAGTGAAAGAACCATCAAGGTTTACCATCAGAGAAAATGCCCGTTTATTGAGGAACAGCTCTGCATATTTATAGAGCTGGGGGTGGTCTGACAGTTGGCAGGGGGTGCTTTTTGATTGGTGGGTAAGGATCATGTGAGCCAGCAGGGCTCACACTGGATGGCAGTATCATGTGAGCCAGCAGGGCTCACAATTGGACGGCTCTTCTTGGGGGATGGGGAAGTTAGTCTTTGGAGCTGGGGCAACTCCCAACAGACAGAATCTAAGAAGGCAAGAAAAGGAGCAGGTGTGTAAGTCTGTATTACCTTTTATGTGCTGGAGCTGAGGACAGAGATCTAACATAATTGAGCATCAGACTATGCTCAGAGTATATAAGTTGCATAAGGAAAATATCAGCTCGTGCTGGTGTGATGAAGTACCAAAATATATTAGTAATTTACCAATGTGGAGTCATTCCTTCAGCTCAACCTCCATGGCTGAGGTAAGAACCAGCCTCTTCCATGGCATGCTCAGAGACCAGTCTCAAACTCTGAAGTTGTGGTTGTATGATGTGGTAAAGACACAGCAGCATCCGTCACATCAGGCTCCATAGTTGAGGGTGCACCAATCTTTTTTTTTTCAGAATTATCAAATATAATTAGACTAGGATTGATTGTTATGATCATTGGACTATACTCAGTTTTAAGATGGCTAGCTTATACAGGATGTATCATGAACAAATTAGCACTCAACTTTCAGAAGGTTTAAGGCATAAATTGTAAAGGTCTTCAGAATTCAACTGCATTATTTAAATGAGTGGAGTGAAATAAATGAACTAGATAAAAACTCATCAAAATTAGAAAGCCAGGCACAGGAGTGCACCCTTGTAATCCCAGTGGCTCTGGAGGCTGAGGCAGGAGGATTGAGAGTTCAAAGCCCACCTCAGCAAAAGTTAGGCTCTAAGAAACTCAGTGAGACTCTATCTCTAAATAAAATAACAAAATAGGGCTAGGGAATATGGCTCAGTGGTTGAGTGCCCCTGAGTTCAATCCCTGGTACCCCCACTCCAATTAGAAAGTTATTGCCCAGCAACAACTATTTTTGTTTTGTGAGTATGACAGACTAATATTTATCATGAAATCAAGAAAGATGAGATATGTGAATTTTTAGGTGAAATGTGATTATTTTTAAGGTAAAACCCCTCTTCAGGTGGACTTGAGTTTTGGGGTTATTAGTTTGAAATATCTGAAAACATCTAGAACGTTATTAATTTGTAAAGCACCTAATAGGAAAAATAAATAAGGAGAATATAGGTCAAGGTTTATTTCAACTCCCCAGACCTCTGTCTCTTATGGGATTCCTCAATAAAATGAATTTCAATTCTCTGTGAGTCACCCCCTTTTGAAGCCTAATAAGCATCTACTAACTCTGTAAATCTATTGGTTTCTTTGAGAAATGGCTTTATATATGCTTGGAAGAGTGAGTACATTTTATTGCTGCCAAGATTCCCTATGATATTTCAAAGATATCATTTGCTGCCTTCTTGTTGCTTTTACAGGGTTTTTTTAATGCTATCATAAACATGAACTTGGGACAAAAGAACTTGTTTAGATAAAGTTCAGCCCTCTGGAGCTAAATCTGGAGTGTTATTACAAAACACCATAAATAATGTCATTCCATCCTTGAGATGGAAGAAGGGGGTGTGGTGATGGGTGTGCTTGAGTGGCAGCTCAATCTCTTCTCATCAGTGTATCAGTTTCCTGTGGGTTATCCCAGGGGCAAAGCAGAAAAATGGTTTTGGAAAAGAAATAGTACTGACATCTAACCAGAGGTTTCTGAAGTTGCAGTTACTTACCTAACCACCAGTGATATTTGTAACTTTAATTTTTAATTATACAAAGTAGAAAGAGAATCCAAGAAAGAAAATAGACATAAGGGAAGAAAAACTTGCAAGGTCCTTAAAGCAAAGATATAGTGGGACAATGAGCAAATCAGATGAAGGGAGTGCAGGGATCATTGCCTTGACATAGGAAAAAGAAGGAAGAGAGAATTAAGAGAAGAAAACATGTGAGATTCTCTGCACTAAGACACTGACAGACTGTTTAGTGAACATGTGTTTTGCCCATCTGCACGACTGTAACAACATCCATTTCAGAGATGGTAGAAAGCTCCTATTGGAATTTGCGGTCATCTCTTCCTGGACTCTGAGTATACCAGCCTTAGCCAAGTGAAGTTACTCAAGTCATCCAGAAAAGATTTTTGAGGATTTCTGCGTTCCCAGGCAATGCCTCACACATAAGGTAAAAACCACCATCAACAAAAATAAACAAATGAAAAATGGCTTGTAAGTATCACAGTATATACATACATCTTAAAGGAGACAGGGTATACGTGTGTACATGTGTACATTATATAAAGACATATAGTGGTATTTTTCATTGACTGATAAGGTGCAAAGGAACTAGTATAAATCATATGTGCCAGACAAGAATTGGTCAGCCATGGAGCATTCCCTTTAACACTGAGTCAGCATGATGTGCTTATGAATCCTATTAGCTTCAGTGAGGTGTGTATGAATGTAAGTAGTACTGATAGGAAAGGGACTATCTAAAATGATAAATTGAAATCAGGGAGTGTTATGTCTCTGCCTTGTTCTTTTTTCACAAGGCAGCTTTCATTGGCTATTTGGGATCTTTTGTGATTCCACATAAAATTCAGATTTTTTTCTATTTCTGTGAAAATGCTTGTAATTGAAATAATATGGTACTGGCATCAAAACAGACAGATCAATGGAACAGAAAGGAGAACTCAGAAATTAATTCATGCATATCTATAAACTAATCTTTGATAACAGTGCCAAGAAACATCATAAAGAAAGAAAATTTTCTTTAAGACATGGTGCTGGGGAGTGATATTAACCAAATTACATTATTATATTGTGTGCATGTATGAATATGTAACACCAAATTCCACCAATATGTCCAACTCTAATGCACCAATTAAAAATGGGGTGGGAAAAAATCTAACATTAAAATAATGGTGCTGGGAAAACAGTATGTCTATATAAAAAAAATAAGAATATTTGTCTTATGCCATATACAAAAATTCCCTCAAAATAAATTAAAGACTTAAATGCAATTTCTGAACCAGTGAAAATCCAAGAAGAAAAGATAGAGGGAAAATTCCTTAACACTGATTTTGGAGTATGATCCCCAAAACACAAGCAGTAAAAACAAAAATAAACAAATCCTATTGCAATAAATTAAAATGCTTCTGCATAGCAAAGGAAACAACCAACAAAATGAAAAGGCAACCTACAATATGGGAGAAATTATTTGCAAACCCTATTTCTGATAAGGACTTAGAGTTCAAAATATATAAGGAACTCACCCAACTCAATAGCAAAACCACCTAAAATATTCACTTTAAAGATGAACAGAGGACCAGAGTGGACATTTTCCCAAAGAATATATGCAAATGGCTGGCAGGTATTCAAAAAAGTGTTCAATGTCACAAATCACTAGGGAAATAAAAAATCAAAACCACAATCTATTGTACATCTGTTAGAATGGCTTTTATCAAAAAAGAAAAAAAAGATAATGCTTCTGAGGGTGTGGAGAAAAGGGAACTTGTGCATGATATTGGTGGGAATGTAAGTGACACAGACATTATGGGAAAGGGTACATAGGTTCCTCAAAAAAATAAGCAGAACTACCATAGTCTCCAGTAATCTCTCTTCTGGATATGCAGCTAAAGGAAATGAAATCAGTAGCTCAAAGAGATATTTGCATACCCATGTTCACTGCAGCATTATCCATAAGAGCCAAGAGATGGAAACCACCTAATGTCCATCCATAGATGAATGGATAAAGAATTGTGATACATACATACATATGGTTGGATATTATTTAGCCATAAAACAAAAGAAAATCCTGTTATTTGCAACAATATGGTAGAATTCAAGACTATTAAGAGAAACAGGTCAGACAATAGAAATAGAAAGACAAAATGTGAAATCTGAAAAAATCAAATGCTGAGAAGTAGAGAATAGAATGGTGATTGCTAGAGAATGGGTGATAGGGGAAATACAGGGATGTTGAACAAAGGGTACAAATGTTCAGTTATAAAATAAATAAATTCTGGGGAATGTAATGTATAACTTTGGTGGTAATGGCTGTGTTCATTTGATCATAATAATCATTTGTGTGTGTGTGTGTGATATATATATATATATATATATATATGTATATATATATATATATATATAAAATCACATTGTATTCCCTGAATACATACAATCTTTGTCAATTAATATTTTAAAATTTAAAAATAAGTAAACTAAAAAAGATCATGGAAAAGAGCTTTTGTTTTGTTTTGTTTTGTGTTATTTTGTATGCAATATGGTGAAAAACTTAACAAGTTATTTTTTTTAATTCCAAACCATGTAAGTACATGAGCACATGCTCCCATTGTAAACACACACACACACACACACACACACAGAGAGAGAGAGAGAGAGAGAGAGAGAGAGAGAGAGAGACTCTGAATGAATGAGCAGCCATAAAGGCAGGAACACATGGAGGTTCAGGGTGACCAGGAGTTGACAGTGAGAGGAGAGGTAGGAAATGCAGTGCTCTGTGTGGCCTGTGACCTTCTGATCCTGAGGCCAGGAAAGTTAATACAAGATAGCCTGGGCTCTGCTATATGAGAAAACAGGGGTGTGGGGGGGGAGAGAATGTGCTGCTTGGCTGGTAGGTAGTAAGTAATCTGACATGGGAACAAATGAAAAGGGAAAATAAGTCATTACATTTCCTCACTGGGAAGAGATATACAAGAAGAAAAAATACTGAAGAGAAAACAAATCTAAAGAACATGTTGGGGCAGTGATAGAGGGAAGGCTGACAATGACAACAGAGTTAATGATCAAAAGGGGTTTTTCTCATTAGAGTGGAAAAAGTCTTGGCATAAAATGGATAGAATGGAATTTCAAAGGGACTCTATAAAACCTGCAATATGAATGGAGAAGAAACAGATGCACTGAACTAAACAGACAGAGACATAAGAAACTGCTAGGACGGGAGAAGGTTACAAGCTACATGTGTCACCAATGTGAAGAGTGGAAGAGGAGCCTGCAGAATGCCTGCCCTTCCCACTTCCCTCAAAGAATCCCTTTGTGATGCTCACTTCTAACTTCTAACCACCTGCATTTCTTTTAATGTTGAAGTATATAAACTTGAAAAGACTTATAGAGACCTTTGGGAATTAGGTCTGTTTAGAGTTGGAGTTCTTGACCTTTAAAATAGTGGCTCTGAAACCATACAATTTTAGTGTTGTCTCATTTATTTGTGCTAAATTGTGAGGCAGGGTGGATACAACAAAACGAAGCTAATATGCCTCTGGGCAGTATCCTTATGTCAGGAAACCTGAAAAATCCAGAATCAGAAAAGGTCTTGAATTCTTTTTCTTGTGTATTTATTATTTTCATCCTATGTTTTCATAATTATACATATTTATGGGGTAGAGTGTGATAATTTAATACATGTACACAATGCATAATGATCAAATCAGGGTAATTAACATTCCTCTTTCCTTATGAATTTATCATTTCTTTGTGAATAGAGACTTTGAGCTGTTGTCTTCTAGTTCTTCCTAAAATATAAAAGAAATTGTTGTTAACTATATTCACTAGAACTAGAATTTGTTCTTCATATCTAAATATTTTGGTACCCACTTTTCAACCTCCTTCTTTCCTCCTCCCCATTAAGCTTTCTAGCCTCCAGTATTCTCTACTCTACACTCTTTATTTTTTTTTTTGAGATCAACATTTATTTTATCTCCCACATATGAGTGAATAAATGTAGTATTTGTCTTTCTGTGCCTGGCTTATTCTACCTAATGTCCTTTAGTTCTTTCCATCTGGCCATAAACAACAGGATTTCTTTCTTTTCTATAGTCTTGAAAGACTGAGTTTCAGGAGGCCAAGAAATCACTAGATAAAATACCCTCTAGACACAGAGCAGAGCTTGTAGACCCTAGCCCTTGGCCAGGATACAAGTAGTGTGAAGATGTGGGGGCTTAACTGGTGGATGACTTGGAATGGTACTGCAGTATGGAGAGAGTGAGTATGTATAAACTTTTACCAAAGCTTCCTCCTTTGAGCCATGTACCATGAAACCAATCCATTTTGGTAAAACTCTATAAGCAAAACTAAACTGGCCTATATTCCATATGTTGGATCAAATTGGCCCCATCAGAAGGCTTCCCAAGTACTAAAAGCACAAGGTTGATTCTCAGCTAGAGGATCACTAGGAACTCACCACAGAAAGGTGCTTAGAAATGAAATCTTGGAGGCATATCTTTAGTCCAAAATGTTGGAGAGTTTAGTAAATTGTATGTTTTTAACCTCATAGCATAGTTTTTGCATTTTAAAATGATGTATTTTTTTCCTCAACTCCCAAAGAAGAAACATTTTTATATAATATTTAGGTTGGAACTACTGGAACCCAAATGAGTCATTATAATGTTGTTAACTAAAACTTCTGAAGTCAAAGAAGGAGCAGTTTATAAAATCAATGTCTCTAAAGATCTCTTTCCTCTATCAGAGAAAATATAATACTAGAGAAAACAGTAGCTGGGTTGGTTAGAGAAAATTTGAAATATTTGAGTATTATTGGGGATTAATTAACTCTTACAATATTATCCTGGACAGTCATATTTTCTAACAAGCAAGCCAAGATCTTGAAATCCTTTACTGTCCCATAGTGGGTTCATAGTAGGATACAAACAAAGATGAGTCAATGAGAAGACCAAAGTGAAATGGTTAAAACCAGATGGTCTGCTTGAACTGAGGTTAGAATTGTACCATCAATAAGATTCAAGATTAGATTCTAGCATGAACAAGAGAAATCAGAAAGGAACCTGACTTGAACTGGAAGAAAATTCAGACACAAAAGCTGATTTTGTAGTAAGCCCTGCAAGCCATCAGCTCACTTTGTGAGGTAAGCCACCCCTGAACAAGGCTGGTAGGAATGGGATTCTTGATCAGGGCTGCGGAATCCTAATTCCTTCCTCCTCCTCCACAGCTCCTTGCAGATCCTCTGCACTGTACACAGCCAGTGCATTTATTCACTGTCCTTATTCAGAGGAGCCTATCTGTCCGGCATCTTCTTCAAGGGATTCTGCAACTCATGCATTTGGGTCTCTCTTTTAAACTGAATTATTAAGTACCACATATTTTTATAAATCATAATTCATTTACATCAGAATATAGGATAACTGCCACAGTTTTGCACCACTGCCTCCTTCCTCCCACCCAGCCTCAATGTGCCACCTTTATTATTTTTTTAAATATTTATTTTTTAGTTGTAGTTGGACACAACACCTTTATTTCACTTGCTTATTTTTGCATGTGGTGCTGAGGATCAAACCCAGCGTCTCGCATGTGCAAGGCAAGTGCTCTACTGCTGAGCCACAACCCCAGCCCTCAATGTGCCCCCTTTAAACAGTTATATGAAAAGTTTGCTCAGTGCATCCACAGTGCAAAAGAAAATTAGAAAAATATGTTTTCCCTAATTAAGAAGTGAAAATCACTCTAAAACACTTCAGTACAAACATTAATATGCTGCTTATCTCTGCAAATATTAACTCATGTCAAAAGGAAAATAAGCAAGGCACTTGTGAATCAGAGGATGACAATCTACCAGACACAATTTGACCAGACTGAGGATGTGTCCAGGCCTGGACAGTGCACTTGGCTCACCCTCTTGTCTTCTTCTGGTCCACAATTCTGTGTTTGACATCTCTCAGCAGGGGCTAGCACTGACTTGCAGATGTGACAAGAGAGTGTCCAATAGAACTCCTTAAATAAAGCATTTAGGGTTTTGCTTTTTAACCTTCAGGTTTCCTCTCATGGACTAGTTCACCACATATTCTTACATTCAAGTAATTATTGTCCAGCCTCTAATTATTTCAAGTCTGTGAGTTCCTGTGTCTAAATTCCCATGATTACACACTGCTTGATGACACTCCCGAACTCCCTCTGATTCATCCTCAGTGGAGTGAGGATAGCAGTTGTGGGAGTGTAGAGGCTGGAAACAGGCATCAATGCTCTGGGTTGAATCCTGGTTCCACTGTTTAATAGATTTATCCCCTTGGGATCTTAAACAATACCTGACACCAATAGGGTGAGATGAGTGAGGCACTTGTCTCTGGGGCAAAATTTAAGGGGGTACTGAAAAAATTCAGGAATCAAAATATACAATATTTGAATGCAATGTTCTAAAAACTCTAAATGTGAGCAGTGTTTGTTGATTTAAGTGTGAAATTGAATTCACAGGACCTATAGTCTTTTCTTGTCTAAAAACAAGAACCCTGATTCAGGTATTTATAGCAACCTAGCAGAGCAAGCAAATTCATCTGCTTAGAAAAACACATTGGCAGCTACAAAAAGTAAAAGATCAAGCTCAAAATTATTGACTCAATGGTTCCACGTGGACTTCAGCCCGATGCAGAAGTGCTGGGGGTGCTCAAATATATGTGCTTTATCTATTGAATCTCCTTCAGTATTAGTGTGCACAGATAAATCCCAATCTGCACCCGTGCTATTGTATTTGCCTTTTCCTGTCTGTAAATGAAACCATATATAATTTTATCCAGGCAATTTTTCTAATTATTACTTTCCAAGACAGTGCTAAACCATAGAAAATGACAACGGAGGCACTGTTATCTCTGGACACATATCAAAAATCCTGGATCATGACTGGCACCAGCATATTAGCAGGTTCTCTTGTCACTCTGTGACTTGAGAATATGTAGCTGTTTGGAAGATAAGAATATTCCCCACACACCCCTCCCACCTCCCAAGCCAGACTGCCTTTTCCCCTCTCCCTCCTTCAAGGAAAATTAAATGAAGACAGCTAACGAGCAGTTTTATTTTCTTTCAGCAAAGGTCAGCAATCCCACAGCAGCAAATTAATCCCAATTAGTAATGATATTTTGTCTTGATAAATGATGACACATTTGATTTACTGTGTTTCCAGGATGCAGGCAGCAAATGTTAATGATTTGGTTTGCTGGGAATTTATACTCTTGCTCATTTCCCATTTGCTGATCAGTTGCGGCTCCTGAAGACTTGGCTGCTTCAACTAATGAACTGAAAGCCTCACAGGAATAATGGTGTGTTCTGCACGCTTCATTTTTTTTTTTATGCCATCTGTAGAAATGCAGGTTCCTCTCAGAAAATATCTCTGGCAGCCAGGAAGGAGCGATTATGATCATATCAATGTCACTTGTAATTTGTATTTCGCTTGTTTAATGGCATCTCCAATAAATGAAGCTTTCTGTACAGAACAAAACTAATTATAACAAATTCAGCATCAGCGTGTATGTGTGTGTGGATGTGTGTGTGTGTGTGTGTGAGAAAGAATTCATGAATAGAAACATACCTAGTCTTTCCTCATTTCCTTAAAATATTCTGTTAGCAGTGATGCGGTTTACATAATAATTTATCTGCCCAACTGGTACAGTTTTAAAGTAGATCAATGAGGATGTTTTCTTGAGGTCTTCATAACTGAACATGCCATTCTTTGTGTGTAGTAAATGCAGACATAAGTGAAAGGTTTTCTCTTCTTTTCCCCTGGGTTCCCACCTGGAGATCAGACAGTACTTTGTGGATTGCCAGAGGCACATTCGATAGTTCATAAAGGCTGCTGGTGCTGTCCCCTGAGGCTCTGCAAGGCAGACTGGGTGATTCTGGGACCAGCACTTATCTTCCAAGCTTTACCAAAGACTCAGAGCAACAGGAGGCTCAGGGGACGATGGGCTCTTCCACTGCCAAAAGGTCGATGTGCCTGTCACACATCAATATCATCTTTGCTACAGAGAACAGTTGTGATTGGATGCGACTTCAGGCAGGCTGGTCTCCTTGTTGTTTACACGACACTATGGAAATGAAATATGTGGGATCATTACCCATCCTCATTTAAGAGCTGGAAATGTTAGAGCCCCATTTAGAATCTCCTTCAGGGAAATGAATATTTTTCTCTGGTTCTTAATCATTGTTCTTATTATCAACTAATATAAAATCAATAAACTTCACTATTCTTGCTTAAGGGGACACTTGTTATTATGGTAAATCACTGAACCTACATTATGTTTCTTCCATTCTCCTTTCCCTTCCTGAGGCTTCTGTTCTGCCTTTCTATCCCATGCCCAGCTATCTTTTCACTCTGGAATGAGGCTGGTATTCTCTGTTGTCTCTGGAATGCAAATGATTGGGGACATTGGACTGTTTACTCCACTGAAGACTGATGGTTTCAACTGGAGCAGGGGGAGATATTTAATGAGATTTTCTTTGCCAGACAACCTGTCTATTTCAGAGTGCTGTTTTGCAATGAGATGATCTTTTTTTTTTTCATATTCTTTTCATAATGTCCAGGAAAGCAGTAGTTCCAGGTCCTCTGAGAAAGCAGACGTCCAGATGGAATGATAGAAATGTGCAAGGATTTTACAAGAGGAAATGCCTATGTGAAAAAAAAAAAGAAGAAGAAAGAAAGAAAAAGAGAGAGAGCCAGAAGTGGCTAGGGATGCTCTTGGTTTTTCTAATACCAGTGTTTTAGTTTCTCTCATGGAGAAAATGATACAAGATAGACTAATGTCCTCCAGTTCCAGTATTGGACCTGGATAAGATATTTGTATCCTCGTGCTGCACTTCAGTGGAAATACACTATATTTTGTGGGACACAATTGCCATCCCTTGGATGGCAATGAAGCATGGTCTCTTCTAAATGTCTCTCTCATTGAGGTACTGAATGTGCATCTGGTTCGTTCTTCCCTTAAGTCTGGCTTCAGTCCCACATACCCTTTTAAACCTTCCTGGGAAACCCTTATGTTTGTGATGTGTACCATTCAACCCCTAAGTAAAAACACACCTATCCTGTGTAGTATAGGAGGTATGGAATCATTACATTATTTTTCAGCATGAAACTTATTGCCCACCCTCTTTGGGACAATGTGGTTCAGAGCAGAAGTAGGCTGGGGAAACCAGGCTGTTCCTAACTTGCTATGGGTCATCTTTCATATATTTAATTAACACCTCTTGATTTCATATTCATTATCTCTGAAATTTCTCTTAATGTTGTTATTCATTAAATTTTGTTCTATCCAATGTCAAAATGCAAGTTCTCTGTGAGTATTTAAATAATATTATTTAAAAAAAATTTTTAGTTGTAGATAGGCATATACCTTTATTTTATTTATTTATTTTTATGTAGTGGAGCGAATCTGGTGCCTCACATATGCTAGGCAAGCACTCTACCACTGAGCTACAACCCCAGCCCTAATATAAGGGGCTTATGATTATCAGAGAGTCTGGTATGAGCTATTTCCCAAGGAAACATTAGAAATTCCTCCCAGAACCCATTCTGTCCTCTTGGAAACAGGAAATCTTAATCAAAACAATAAAATGAGTACTCTGAGGAGCCAAATGACAACTTAATCACATGTTTATTTTTCAACCCATTATGATCCATGAAAATGCAGAATTTTTAACACTGCATGTTAAGGGGCTTTTGACCATAGTCACTGTGGTAGCAGTGTTGATATGACACAATGAGGAATGGGAAGGTCCAATGCTGTGTCCTATTTTATCTTTAATGCTCTTGGATTTGTTACCCATAATGTACTCCCAGAGAGACCATGGGCATTGTTATAAGCTGTTAAAATTCCATCAATTTAGCTGGGTGCTGTTATCCCAGCAGCTTGGGAGACTAAGACAGGAGCATCACGACAAGCCAGCCTCAGCAAAGGTGAGGCGCTAAGCAGCTCTCTAATAAAATACAAAATTGGGCTGGGGATGTGGCTCAGTGGTTGAGTGCCCTTGAGTTCAATCCCTGGCAACCACCCCCCCCAAAAAAAAAATTCTAGCAACCTGATCCCCACCCCAGACCTACTGAATCAAAATCTGTCTTTTAACAAAATTCCCAAGTGGTCTACATGTGCCTTTAACTTTGATAAATACTGCTGATTTTTAGAGAAGAGGATCCATGTGTTGTGGGACTTGGAAATTAACTTTACAAACAATGTGTAATTCATATAAGTATAGATATAGATATAGTCAGGTGTATATACAAAGTATAAATGCATATACACATATTCATACACTATTCTAAACCAAATCCACATTCGCTCAACAGTTTTTAGTGCTTTATATATATCATGACCTTCCCTTCCTCTGGTTTCTACTCTTTCCATTCAGAATCCTGCTAGAATCAGATGTATCTTCTATCAAAGAAGTTAGTGCTTGATGATGCATGTATTCCCCCTCTCTTAAATAACAATATTAATAGCTAATGAGCACTTGCTAAGTTTCAGGAGCATTTTTAGAAAATGGTCATGGATAGTTAATTTAATGCCCATATTTTAAGAGGTCAGGTGACCTCTTGTAGGCTAACCCTTATCTTAGAGATAAAAACATGCAACTTTTCATAGTAAGTATCATAAAAAACATTAGAGCACAGGGGCTCTGGGATAGTGGTGGATGTTCTTGAAGATTGAGCCCTATGTTTTACTTGATGGCAAAATTAAAATTTCAAAGAAGTCTTCAGTCACACAAATGAAAAGAAAGAACAGACTGTGGGAAATATGAGACACTATGGTGCTGTAAGAAAAGGAGCAATTGGAAAGTGGATATGGAAAGTGTTGCCCCTTGGCCTGTACTATCTCATCTCTTAGACCAGCTTTATATTTAATCGTCACATATGTGGGTTCTGGCAGTGGCTCTGTGGCTGAACATTTTTATTGATAACTCAATGCTTGAGACAGGCCTAACTGCAAAGCTCAAAAGGGGCTGAGGTGAGTTTCCCAAGAGTCAAAACCAAGATGAAGCATTTTTACTAAGTCTTCCTGTAAGAAGATCCATGATATTCTCATGGTCCTTCAATTCTTTACAATAAAAGCTATTGGAACTCATAATTTTAATCCTCATCAATCACATGCATTTTAACTTTCTTTTTGGTATAGTTTTTTGCCGCAGTCTGGCTGGGCAAACTAACCGGGGCGGGGNNNGTGACAAGCAACTTGTGAAGTTTGATACAGCAGGAGCCGCTTTATTGTAGGACAGCAGAGGTATTTATACAAAACTGAATACACAGCTTGACTCAACTTAGCATCATCCAGTTACAGCAATCAGTCATTAAGGAATCCTCATCATCTTAATAATTTATACACAGCTTAACTTAATTGACACAATCTAGACACAGCAGTCAGTCATTAAGGAATCTCCATCATCTTAATGGCTCGCTGGCATTACTTCTCAAACCACTCCTCCTGGCAAAGTGCCAGGTGCCATCTTGAGTTGTCTGTGGCCCTTAACAGTTTTTGATGCATTATGTATTTTAAATATTATACAGTCAAATCTATCTATCTACTTTTCATATCTTCTAGGTTTTCCGTGATAGTTAAAAAAATATTCCCAATAAATGGAATGCTTATTTAACCTTTAAAATGTCATTAAAATGTTTAATTTTTCTATTTACTTTATATCTCATTTAAAATATTTTGTAAGTATGATATGAGATGACAATGTGCATTTTCTCACATTTGGAAAGCCATTTGGGTCAAGGAATTTGATATAACAGTCATTATGATCCCACAAAATTAAAATACACCATTACCAACTTAAAATTTTAAATTAAGTATATGCTGGAATTTATTTGTTTTCTACATTGTTTCACTCTTGGATTTTTCTATTCTTACACCAATGACTTTTTAAAACTTCTGGTGTGCACATATATGTGTGTGTGTGTGTGTGTGTGTGTATATGTTGTTTTATTATTAATGTTTCTTCTAAAATTATGTTTGCGTGTTGTAATTTTCTTGACTATACTGGGCATTTATGTTTCAAATAAAATTCAAGACCATTTTGCTTCACTAAAAAAAAAAAAAAGAAGAAGAAAAAAAAGGAGTTTCTTTTCTACCTTGCTGTTTGGAAGGAGATGAGTGAATTCTTATAACCTTTTCAAAAGTATCCTCAAACACTGAAAAATAAATGAATGAAATCCACAAATAAAGTGCTGAAATTGATTTTTTTCTTGTTTGTTTTGATTAGAAAAATACTTTTTACTATCTATGTCATCGACCATTTTGTTTTCCTCTTGTCCTATACATATTTTTCATATCGCCACCTAGTCAAGAGAATGTAAATATTATATAGATACAAACTTGTTGTATAATTAAGTCAGTACATTGGATATATACATATCAAAATCAATACTGCTGGGCTCACTGAGATGCACCCTGAGACAATAGCTCCTCTATTTTGTTCCATTACCTCTGATTTGCAGGGGACTCTAGGAGGCTATTTCCCTGATACTTCTGGATGACAACAGTTGTGCTATTCTTCGTGTCTTCTGTGTAAAGCAAGAATTAAAAAAAAAAAAACACCTTACTGAAACTATATTTTGAGGTTGTTTGTGTGATATATACTCAAGTTATGATGAGTAGGGAAGCCAATATCAGTGAAAAAATAAGTGTTCCAACATTTTGTCTTAAAAACACTAAAGAATTAAATCTGTCTGGGAGTTTGTATGCTACTAGGAGGAGGGGACAAGGAAAGAAGGCAAGTTGCCAAGAGACAGGGCACATCTGCACGAAAATTGAAGCCCAACCATATATTCACAAGAAATGTAGCTAGATAAGCAAAGGTGGCCTGAAAATGCTGTTTCTAAATATAGGTTCAATCATATTGACAGAGAAAAGAAATGACATAAAAGTGATGAAATCAAAATAAGGCAATTTATGCCATGAAGAAACTTGAGCTATAATGATTTCTGAAACAGATGTTATAAAGAAAAAAAATAGATAACTTTTTAAATTGCACTGTTATATTTAAGAAAAATGAAAATTATGTAAAGGCCTATGGCAATTTGCAAAATATCAAGCGTAAAGAGGTTAGCAAAGTAACTCTATTATGTCTCAGTGCCAGACTTTCTGGAAGGAATGCATGGTTGACTGTTGATGGAGAATGATCACCAAGGCCATCATATCCTTCTGGTGGAATATCATAGGCTTTAAGGAGCAGGAAGTCAGGAAGCCATTCAACAAACAGATTTTAGTATCCTCGCTTCTTGGACATGAAATAAACACACTAGAAAAGCTCATGTGGTGATTTGGGACATAAGTCAAAATAGAGAAGTGGGATACTGTCAGAGTTAGGAACCAAAGAAGAATCAACTTATCCCTGAGAACACAAGAATCCATGCTGACCTGCAAGAAAGCAGAGAGCATGAACTTGAAGAGGAAAAGGGGACAGAACAGAATGTTCCTAAAAGGGTATGAACCAGAAGAAGAATGGTATTTGCCTTCTACTTAGTTGAGCCGGGTTTGGTGGTGCACACGTGTAATCCCAGCAGCCTGGGAGGAAGAGACAGGAGGATCAAAAACAAAAAAAACAAACAAACAAAGAAAAAAAACAGGAGTTTCAAAGCCATCCTCAGCAACAGTCAGGCACTAAGCAACTCAGTGAGATCCTGTTTCTAAATGAAATACAAAATAGGGCTGGGAATGTGGCTCAGTGATTAAGTGAGTTCAATCCCTGGTACAAAAAAAAAAAAAAAAGTAAGCAGTTGATATTAGAAGGGTTTTTTGTTTGTTTGTTTTGCTTTGTTTTTTTGTTGTTGTTTCTTAAATAAAGCAAAAACAAAAATGGCAACTTTTTTTTTCAATGATGTCTTATAATGACTGAGTTAACTGAATATGCAAATATAACTATGTTTATTAAAATCACAGTTTAAATTCTTAAGAAATATTTCAAATATTTCATCAGTTTAAAGATAATAAAAATACAAAGTAAATAAAATTCTTCTATGTAAACAAAATTTGTCTACCAACTTCTGCAGATCATATGTCAATGGCCCAAATTGCTCTAATATGTGTGTGTGTTTTATATTAAAAAAAAAATCCTTGATTCCTCTTTCTCCTTCATTTCTACTTATAATGTGGCTGTAATTTTGTCAATACCTCTTAATTTATTTCAGATTTTAGTTATTTACAAAATATTTACTCTTATTGCTGTAGTGTAGGTTCTCATGATCACTTGCCTGGACTAATATATAGTTACACCCCACAAAAAAAAAAAGTAAGAAAAGCCACACCACACCCACTTTGGTCCATCAAAGACTAATTCATCAGTGGACTGATGATATGTATGGGCCATAAAGTAAAAGAATAAAATGACCTTAATCATCTGTACTTGAGGTGTATTAAAAAAATAATAAAAATGGTAATGCTACTATGGGCTGCAGTGTACCATTTCTTAAAATGTTAAAAATAGAGTTACCTTATGCCTTAGCACTTCTATTCCCAGATATACACTCAAGAAAAATGAAATAATATATTTTCAAAATAAAACCTTGAACACAAATTTTTATACTAGCATTAGATTTAATATCCAAAATTGTGGAAACAGTTCAAAAGTCCAACTGATGCATAAGTTATATTCACTAAATGGAATATTATTCAGTCATATAAGGGAACGAAGTTCAGATACATGGTACAGTATAGATAAACTTTAAAACATGCTATGTGAAAGAGGTCAGATGTGAAATACCACATAGTATACAATCTCATGTGTATAAACTGCCCCGAATAGGAAAAACTACAGAGGCGAGCATACTTTAGTGATTCTCTAGGGCTGGGAGAGGAGTGAACATGAGTGCTCAGGGGGATAGAGTGTCTTTGGAGGTAGGTGACAATACTCTAAAATTAGATAGCAGTGGTGGGCAAACAACTTTTTGAATATTCTAAATATAAACTATATACTTTAAATCACAAAAAATTGTGCTTGAATCATATATCAATAAACTTGTTAATAATAATCAATAGAGTTCTATTTACACTTAGGATATAGAAAGCTGATAGAAGCTTATTCTCAACCAAAAGTAAAGTCTGGATAGTCTATGAAATTGCAGTTTTTATTGACCCTATAAGAGACCTGATGTCACCAGACAACCAAGTCACTTGAAGTCCAAAGAAAGAAAAGTCCCTAAGAGTTATGAGTGATCACCTGTGGCAGAGGAAATGGGAAAGAGGTGTTCAATGAGATAGAAGCAAATAAATGAAGTTAGCTTAAAATTTTGAAGAAAGGCAGAAGAGCATATGTAAGCCATGGAAAAAGCACAGAAAGCCTGGGAGTTAGAGACACAAAGGGAGTTGTGTGTAAACACAGGATCTTCTCATGGACCCCCACCAAGTGCTCACAGAATGACTGAGGTCTGGACCATGCAGTATAGAAATTCCCCAGTGCAGGCCAGCTTTAGAAAGCACAAAGCTCCACTCAGACCTTTCTCTCCTATGCAATGAGATTAAGATGAAGCTCAGGGAGAAGCATCAGCCTTATAGTCTCCAGGGTGCAGGAGAAGATCTGTTAGGTCTAGGGAAAGAGTAAAGGAAAACATCTAACCCTTAGTGGGGATCAAGAAGCAGTTATATCATTGTTAGAGAAGGAGGAGCAACACTGAGAAATTCCTACTTCAAGAAAATGTTTACCATGACTGCAAACAGACTAACAAGCATAGAGGAAGGAGTGACAGCACTGTACTGCTATCAGAGGAGCAAGGGCAAGGAAAAAGCCCTATCAGGTGTACATGAGTAAAAGTAAAAAGGGGAGAGCATAAACAGTGAGAAAAATTCATGGCAGACTCATGTCAATATTATGCAAACAGTGCAAAGAAGGTAAAATTTAAAAAAAAAAAAGAAAGAAAGAAAGAAAGAAAGAAAGAAAAGAAAAGAAATCCAAACCTAGTTCAAGTTCTTACTAGACTGGTTCAACCTGCAACACTAATAGCCTCTCAGAAGAAAAGATATGCTGAGTTTCAGGCATAAACATGGTTTACCTCAGTTTCAACTGTTCTACATACTATATTGGGCAATTAAGCAAAACTATGAGAAACACCAAAATATCAATAATTTTTTTAAAAAATCATGAGATACAGCAATCCATAGAAAAAGACTTAGTCTAAATAGATGTTGAAATTAACAGGAGAAATTTAATTATGACTTATGTTAAGGGATTGAGTGGAGAAGATAGATAGTGTAAATAAACAAATAGAGAATTTTAACAGAATATAAAGCAGTTTTAAAAGATGAATGGAAATGCTGAACTAAAACCAAAACAGTGGGCATAAAGAAATTCTTCAACAAGCTAATCAATAAACTTACCCAGAAAAAAAAATTTGGTAGCTTGAGTATATAGACCAATAGAAATTACACAAATGTAAAAAATATGATGAGAAAAAATAAAAAATTTTCAAAAGCTATGGTACTTTAACAAACATTGCAATATTCATGCAATTAGAACAGAGAGACAAAACAGCAGAAGAAATATTTGAAATACAACTGCTGATAATTTTCACAAATATAATCAAGGACATAAAAGTAATATCCAATGCATAAAATATCCCTCAGCTGAATAAATGTGCACACACATGCAACTTATATATTGTATTTCAACTGCTGAAAAACAAAAGTGCCAAGAAAATCTTGGAGCTTGCCAGGATAAAAGTAAACAGTGCATGCATTTGTACAGATTAAACACACACACACACACACACACACACACACGAAACTTCTCCTTAGAAAGTAAAGACAACTGAGTGACAATAGCAATATGTTGAAAATAAAACCCTGTCATCCAGAAAGTAATAACCAGAAAAAGCTGTCTTTAAAATGAAAGGAGAAATATTATTAATTCAAACAAAACAAAGATAAACCAATTTATTCTAACCACACCTGTACTTTGAAAAACATTGAAAGAAGTTCTTTAAGCAGAAAAAAAAATGATGCTTCACAGAATCCTGAACCTATGTGAAGAAATGAAGATCATAAAAAGTGGTTAAAATAAAGGTAAATATAAGAGATATTTTTTCATTTTTGTAATTATTCTAAATGGTAATTGGCTGTCTAAAGCAAAGGTAATAGCAAAGTAGTGTGTATTAATAGTACACACAAAGGTAAAAAGTATGACAAAAATAACATAAAAGAAGACTAGAAGCAACTGGAAACATATGTTTGAAGGTACTTAACTATGTGTGAAGCAGTATAATATTCATTGAAGGTAGATTGTGCTTAAATAAGTACTGTAATGCTTGACAACCATTAAAATTTTAAAGATATTTAATAATTTAAAAAAATGATAATGAAAGGTAATGAAGGCCATTACATAATGTTGAAGAAGTCAATTTATCAGGAGGACATAACACTTGTAAACATATATGCATCCAACATTGGAGCACCTAAAGACAAAAAAATATTAACTGGTCTAAAGGGAAATGTAGACTACAATACAAAAATACCACTTTTAACCATGAATAGATTACACAGGAAAAAACAAATCATGAAATAATGAACTTGAACTACACTTTAGACCAAAAGGACCTAACTCACATATACAAAGAAAATTCAATCTCATGGTAGCAGAATGCACTTCTCAAGTGTGTCCAAAACATTTTTAAAGATACTAAGTTTAAGAAGATATAAATTTCTTAAAATCTTTCTACCATACTGATACAAAACTAGAAATCAAAATTAGGGTAAATTCAGAAAACTCACACATGCATGAAAATAAAAATGCTCCCCAAATACCAATGGATCAAAGAAGAACTTGAAAGAAAAATTTAAAAGTATTTTGATATGAATGAAAATAGTGTAACACATGTCAAAATTTATGGTCATAGTAAAAGCAGTTATAAGATGGAAGTTTGTATCAACAAATATCTAAGTAAAAAAGAGAACTGTCTCAAATAAACAAGCTAAAATTATATTTCAAGGAATTAGAAAAAGAAGAAATGAGTCCCCAAACTACCAGAATGAATAGCAAAGATCATAAATGTAATAAAGTTTAAAAATTTTAAAATATAAAATTGAGTTAGTTTTTTGTAAAATATATGTAAAATTAGCAGACTCATAACTAGCCTAAGAAAAAATGAAAAGAGAAAACACAAATAAATAAAATAATAAATGAAAGAGATATTACAACTGATATCACAGAAATACAAAGGATATTAGAAACTATGAATGATTTAATGTCACAAATTGGATAACCTAGAAGAAACAGAAAAGCTCCTCATGACATAAACTACCAAGACTTATTCATGAACAGATCAATATGAGCAAGGAGATTAAATCAGCAATAAAAATTTCTCATAAAGGAAAAGTTCAGGGCTTGATGACATCACTGATAAATTCTACCAAACGTTTAAAGAACTAATTCCAATCTTTCTCAAACGTCTTTAAAATATTGAAGCAATGGAAGTACTTTCAAAATCATTGTATGAGACCAGAATTACCCTGATACTAAAGCCAAACAAAGACACTATAAGAAAAGAAAATTACACATCAATTTCACCTAACTGCAAAAATCTTCAACAAAATACTGGGGAAAAAATGAATTCACCAGCACATAATGACCAAATGGGATTTAGCACTTTAATTCAAGAATAGTTCAAAATATACAATCAAAATATATGATTCATCATACTAACAGAAATAATGGACACACATTATATGATCATCTTAATATATGCAGAATAAGCATTTGATAAAATACAACAATATTTTCATGAAAAAACCTCAACAAATTAGGTATAAAAGGAATGCAGCTTTCCAGGTATAGTTTCATACACTTGTTATCCTAGCAACCTGGGAGGCGTAGGCAGAAGGATTGCAAATTCAAGGCCAGTCTCAGCAACTTAGTGAGATTCTAAGCAATTCAGTGAAATCCTGTCTCAAAATAGAAACTAAAAAGGACTGGGGAATGTAGGTTAGTGATAAAGCACCCCTGAGTTGCTCAATACCCATTACAAAAAAAAAAAAGGATGTTTCTCAATGTGATAAAGGCCAAATATGACAAAATCAGGATACCTGCTTTTACCATTTCTATTCAATAGATGACTAGAAGTCCTAACCAGAGCAATTGGACATGAAAAGGAAATAAAGGCCATCTAAATAAGAAAAGAAGTGAAATTGTAGTTGTTTGCAGAAAACACGATAATACATATAGAAAATGTTAAAGACCACCTCAAAATTAGAATTAATAAAAATTTCAGTAATGTTGTAATATACAAAGTTAGCATAAAAAAACAATAGTGTCTCTATGACACTTCAATGAACTAACTAACCAAAAAACATACCAAGAAAAAAATATTATTTGTAATAACATCAAAAAATAAAATACTAGGATTAAACTTAATCAATCAAAGAGGTGAAAGATCTGTATATTTTTTTAAAAACTGTAAAACATTGATAAAAGAAATTAAAAACAAAAAAAGTAAATGGAAAAGTATTCATATTTAGGGCAGAAAATCCACTTTTGTAAAATATTCATGCACAGATGCACTGCACTATAACTAGAAGAATGAGAAGTTGTACTTCATTTATGTATGATGTGTCAAAATGCAATCTACTGTCATGTATAACTAGAACAAATGAAAAAACTTATTTATGAATTTTTCAGATAAAAAATTCCAATGGCATTTTTCACAAAATTATTTTTAAAAATCAAAAGGAATCTCAATAGACTCCAAATAAACAAGGAATTCTTGAGTAGAAAGAACAAATCTGGAGGTGCCATACTACCAGATTTCAAAATATATTATATTATAAAGTTATAATAATCAAAACAGTACTCTAAGTCAAAAACAGACACAATGATTAGTGGAACAAAATAAAAGCTGCAGAAATTAACTCACATATTTATTGCCAACTTGATTTTGGCAAATGTGTCAAGAACACATTGTGAAGAAAGAACAATCTCTTCAAAAGATGTTGGTGAAATTGCATATACATATACAGAAGAATGAAATTGACCCTTGACCATATACTAAATTGAATTCAAAAAGTATTAAAGTCATAAATATGAGATCTGAAATTATAAAACTACAAGGAAAATAATCAAGGCAAAAGCTCCACATTACTCCAAGTAGTAATATATTAGGTTTGACACCAAGATCACAGGCAATAAAAGAAAATATAGATAACAAGATAGTATCAAAAAAAATACACATCTAAAAATAGAACTACTATAAGATTTAGTAAACCCTATTTTCATTATAGATCCAAAGAAAATAAAACTAGAATCTCAAAGAGACATCTGCATGTCCATGTACATTGAATCATTTTTCACAATTATTCATCATTATTGCCAAGATATAGCTGAGATATAGAAGCAACCTAAGTAATCATTAATAGATGTATGGATAGAGAAAATGTGGCTATATATACACAATAAAATACCATACATCTTCTAAAATGAGTGAAAACACCATATATGAGAACATGAATGAACTTGTAGGACATTATGCTGAGTGGAATAAGCCAAGCATAGAAAGATAAATACTGCATAATCTTACCTGTTGTGTGAAATCTAAAAATATCTAACTGATAGAAGCAGAAGGTAGAATAGTGGTTACCAGATTCTGGATATAGTGGTTGTGGAAAGGAGAGGTGTTGATACAAGAGAAGAAAGAGTCAGTTGGAGAAAAAAGAATATTTTAGTAAATTATTGGACAGTATGTTCGCTGTATTTAATAATAATGTATTATATATTTAAAAACCATTTTTAGTGGCCAAATTATATTGTTATATTGTGTGCAGGAACAAATATAACAACAAATGTACCAATAAAAAAACTGGAAAAAATAAAATAAAAAATATTAGAATGAAAAAATCTAAAAAAAAAAAACTATTCAGAGAAGATTTTAAATGCCTTACCAGAGAAAATAAGTATGTGATACTATGAATATGTCAATTAGCTTAATTTAATCATTCCAGAATGTACACATAGGTTATGACATCACATCGTAGTGTATAAACATAAAAAGCATCACTTACAATCAAAAATAAAATTAGATATAAAAAGAAAATACTTCTGAGATCCAGAGGATAAAAACACCTTCCCTTTGGAAGATCAAAGAAAAGAGTTGTGTTTGACTTCTAAAAAACTAGGCAAGAAGAGACTAAATCAAGATAGATAAAGTATCTATACTATTTATCTATTTATAAAGAAAATCCTACCAACCTTGAATTCTACAAGTACTCTGTGAATTATTTTTCAAAAGTAAAGGAAAAATGAAAACTTTATCAGACAAATAACAATTGAGGGGTTTTATTTTCAATAGACTTATGTTACAAGAAAAGTTAAAAGAAGTTCTTTAAGAAAAAGAAATTTGTATACTCAGAAACTTGACTCTGTAAAGAAAACACTGAAAGGTAATAAGGGAAGATAAAATAAATAATTTTCTTTTTTTTAAAATTTTTTATTGTTGGCTGTTCAAAACATTACATAGTTCTTGATATATCATATTTCACACTTTGATTCAAGTGGGTTATGAGCTCCCATTTTTACCCCATATACAGATTGCAGAATCACATCAGTTACACATCCATTGATTTACATATTGCCATACTAGTGTCTGTTGTGTTCTGCTGCCTTTCCTATCCTCTACTATCCCCCCTCCCCTCCCCTCTTCTCTCTCTGCCCCCTCTACTGACATTCATTTGTCCCCCTTGT
>NW_026000229.1:32827538-32866571 GCF_001458135.2 Marmota marmota marmota
AAAAAAAATAAAATACTTGGGAATCAACCTAACAAAAGAGGTGAAAGACTTATACAATGAAAACTACAGAACCCTAAAGAGAGAAATAGAAGAAGATCTTAGAAGATGGAAAAATATACCCTGTTCATGGATAGGCAGAACTAACATCATCAAAATGGCGATATTACCAAAAGTTCTCTATAGGTTTAATGCAATGCCAATCAAAATCCCAACGGCATTTCTTGTAGAAATAGAGAAAGCAATCATGAAATTCATACGGAAAAATAAACGACCCAGAATAGCAAAAACAATGCTAAGCAGGAAGTGTGAATCAGGCGGTATAGTGATACCAGACTTCAAACTATACTACAGAGTAATAGTAACAAAAACAGCATGGTACTGGTACCAAAATAATTTTCTTTTTAAAATATTGACTTGACAGATATTAGTTTGAAAATAATAGCAATGACATATTTAATGATAAATATAACTAAGTATGCTTGTGGATAATTGAAATGAATGACAGCATGATGCAAAGGACAAAAGGAAGGAATTGGGATTATTTTGTTATTACCAGATATTTGCAATATATGTGAAGTGATGCAATGTTATGAAGGTGGACTTGGATTTGTCATAAATGTACATTGAAAACTATATGACAATCATCAGAAAAAGTGAAAAAAATGTTACTGATATGTCAAGAAAGGAGAGAAAACTAAACAACATAAAATGTTCAATTAACATCATGAGATGCTAAAAAACAACAAGATAAAATAGGAACAAATAACAAGGGCAAATATAGATTTTAACAAAACATATCAATAATTACTTTGGCTATCAATTTTCTAAATTCACCAATAAAAAAACATAAATTGTCAGAAATGATCTGAAAGCAAACCCAACTACATATTGAAGAACCCACTATAAATATAAGTCACACAGATTAAAAATAAATGGACTGAGAAAGATATATTATGTTAACACTAATAAAAAAAGTGAGAGTAGACATATTAATTTCAGACAGGTAGACTCCAAAACAAGGAAATTTATCAGGAATAAATAAGAGCATTGCACAATGATAAGGGCATCAGTTTTCTACAAAAACAAGTAATCTTTATCATGTGCATATCTACATCACAGCATCAAAGTATAGGAGACAAAAATTGGCAAAACTGTAGAAAGAAACAGATGACACTATTTTTTAGTTGGAAACTTCAATATCACTCTATCAGAAATCAACAGATTTTGTATTCAGAAAATACATTGGAGAGAGTTGAACTTAACTAGCAACATCATCAATCAACCAGATACAATAACATCTATAGACTGCTTATGGAATAACAATAGAAACACATTCTTTTTGAGCTCACATGGAGCAGTTGCCAAGATAGAATATATGAAACACACCTTAACAAATCTAAAAGAATAGAAATTATACAATGCTTTTCCTCAGATCAAAATGAAATTAGTTGGAAAATTTCCAAATCTTCAACAAAATATTAGATTGAATCCTAAAACATAATTATTATTAATTATTATTATTCATTGTGATGTAGTAGGATTCATTCATGTATACAAATCTGCTTCAAAATTTGAAGATCAACTGAAATAACATATCACATCAACAGATTAAAGAAAAAAATTATCACATAATAATAGTAATAAATGCAGAAAATGTATGACAAAAATCTAACTTCTATTTATAATAGATATTCTTAATTAACAGGAATATGGAGAGAATTTCTTCAGATTGATAGAAAAAGGTTTTAAAATCGACAGCTAACATCAAACTTAATAGTGAAAACTTTGAAGTTTTCCTGCTAAGATCAAGAATGAGATAAGGATAACCCCTATGATCACCGATTTTTAAGACTGAAACAGAAGTCCTATGTAATGCAAAGAAAATAAAAGGGAATAAAAGTATACAGCTTGAGAAAAATAAATAAAACTGTCTTTTTTGCAAGTGACATTGTCTATATAAATATGTAAAAGAGTAGACAAACGAACAAAAAAACTCACTCCTGGAACTAAGTGATTATATTAAGGTTGAAAGACATGGAATTAATATAAAAAAGTCAATTGCTTTCCTATCTTCTGTCAATGAACTAATGGAATTTGAAATTAAAAACAATATAATTTGCATTAACACCCCCAAAAATGAAATAATGAAGAATAAAACTAACAAAATATATACAAGGTCTATGCAAGGAAAATTATAAAACTCTGATAACA
The DNA here is from genome assembly GCF_001458135.2 of Marmota marmota marmota. Taxonomy (NCBI): domain Eukaryota; kingdom Metazoa; phylum Chordata; class Mammalia; order Rodentia; family Sciuridae; genus Marmota; species Marmota marmota. The sequence continues at coordinate 32,829,750 of NW_026000229.1, forward strand.
AAGAACTAAATAAACAAAATATTACATGTTTATGGATAATATGACTCAAGATGCCCATTTCTTACCAAGTTTATCTATAGTTTCAATGCAATGAAAGTCAAAATTCCTGCAAGTTATTTTCTGGATATCAACAAGCTGATTCTAAAGTTTACAAGGAGAAAGCTAAAGACAGAATAACCAACACACTAGTGATAAAGAACAAAGTTTGAGGACCTAATCCATCTCAAGAATTAGCATATTACCACAGTAATAAGGACATGAAATAAGGACTTCATAAGTCATGAAAGAATAGAAAATTAATTGTTGGAATAGAATAGAGAGCCAGGAAATATAACCTCATAAATCTGGCCTTTGACAAAGGAACAAACGCAAAACAATGAAACAAGACAGTCTTTTCAATGAATAGTGCTACAAGAACTAGATATCTTTATGCAAAAAAAAAAATGAATCTAGACAGAGTTCTTATACTCTTTATAAAAAATAACTCAATATGGATCGCATAAATGTAAAATGCAAAGCTCTAAAATTTCTAGGGATTTTTCCTAGGTGAAAATCTAACTGAAATAAGAGTTGGCAATGGCTTTTTAGCTAAAACACCAAAGACATTATCCATGAAAGAAAAAATTGATAAGCTAGACTTCATTAAATTTACATTTTATGTTCTGTGGAAGATATTGCCAGAGCATAAAAAGAAAAGCCACAGACTAGAAGAAACTCTTTGAAAAGACATATCTTGTAAAAGATATCACAAGTACACAAAGAATGTAGAAAATCAATGATGAAAAAAATAACTTGCTGGAAAAAAAATGGGCCCAAACCCTTAATGGGCAGACAACTCATCTAAAAAGATACAGAGATGGTGAATAAGTACATGAAAAGATAACCCACATCCGATATCAAAAAAGCAAAACAATAACCAGATACCACTACACACCTAATATAATGGCCAAAACCCAGAACAATGACAACACTGGGATGGTTGTGAAGTACCAGGAGCTCACATTCACTTCTGGTGCAAGTGCTAATGGCATACCAAAAGATAGTCTGGTGAATTCTTACAGAATTAACTTACTCTTACCATACAATTCAATAATCACATTCTTTAGTATTTACCCAAAGAAACAGAAAATTTGTTCACATAAAACTTAGATTTTATGCAAGCATTATTCATAATTTTCCAAACTTGGAATCAATCAAGATGGTCTTCAGTGAGTGAATGGAAATACTGCAAAACATTCAGACCATTGACTGTTTTTTGGTGCTATACAGAAATGAGCTACCAAGTCATAAAAAGATATGGAGAAATTTTAAATGTGTACAACTAGGTGAATGAAACCAATTTGAACAGGCTACATATTGTATAATTCCACCTATATGAAATTCTGTAAAAGATAAAACCATAGAGATGATGTAAATATCAGTGTTCTCCAGCAACTAGGGGAGAGAGGGATACATAAGCAGTACACAGAGGATTTTTAGGGCAGTGAGTCTACTCTGTATGATTGCATAAGGTGGAGACATGTCATTATATATTTGTCCAAACCCATAAAATGTTCAACACCAAGAGTAAATCCTAATGTAAACTATGGGCTTTGGTTCATCAATTATGAGAAATCTACCACCTCAGTAAGGGTGCTGACCATGGGGAAGGCGATTTATGGCTGGGGGCAAGGAGCACATAGGAAATCTCTGTAACTTCCACTCAACTTGGCTGTGAACCTAAAAATGCTTTTAAAAGTGAATTGTAATATTAAAATAACAACAACAACAACAACAAAAATAACTCACACAAATTAAGTTTCCAGTTACGAAATTCAAATTTGAAGAATGAATGAAAAATAGTATAAAGAAAGAAAATACAAACATAAGAATGGGACAAAATAGGAATAGAAATATTATATAAAACCAGAAAGATGATTCTGTTAATAGCATCTAATCAGATTTCCACACACAAAGAAAAGAATTTTAAAACATGAACTTGGTAAGGAAGAAAGGAAACAATTTCTATCTTTAGGCAATGTGACTACCTACACAAGAGTTAACTAAGGTTGCATGATTCAGATTGATGTTTAATTTATCCAATAGCATTAGATAGCATAAATAGCAAGAAAATTCCATAGCATCTCTGTGTAATAGCTGTGTAATAGCTATGTAATAGCTGTGGATATTTAATAATTTTAAAATACCATTCTCAAATGTACCAACAAGGTGAAATACTAATGTATAAATCTAACAATATGTATTAAAGATCTTTATGGTGAAAGCTATAAAATGAATGAAAACAAACAAATATATTTTTTAAAGTGGGATATAAGCCATGTTCCTGCATTGAAAGATTCAATATTAAGAGATTAATTCTTCCCAAACTGATTGTAGATTCAATATTATTTCAGCATAAATTCTAGCAGGATTTTTGGAAAGAAATCAGCAAGCTATCTAATATAGAAATTATAGAAATGGAAAGGATTAGAATAGCCAAACTCATTTTAATAAAGAACAAATTTGAATGTTTATTTAAGATTATCTATATAGCTATTATAATTAAGACACTATGATTTTATTGAAATGATAGAGATATAGATCAATGAGTATTATTACTTAGATATGAGGTGTCCCTCAAAAACTCACGTGAGAGATAATGCAAAAAAGTTTAGAGGTAAAATGATGGGTTAAGAGAGCCTTATCCTGATCAGTTCCTTAATACATTTGAATGGATTAACTAGGCAATAATTATATACAGGTTAAGGTTTGGCTGGAGGAGGTGGGGTGCTGGGGGTGTGCTATTGGGCGATATATTTTGTCCCTGGTAAGCTGACCTTAGTTTGTTTCTGTTTCCTGATTGTCACATCCTGAGCTGCTTCCACCATGATGTTCTTCCTCACTAGAGCATAAAGCAATGGCCATCTAGGGACTGAGACCTCTGAAGCTATCAATGCCAAATAAACTTTCTTCTTCTAAAATGGCTCTTTTCAGGTCTTTTGTGGCAAAAAGGCTGATTAAAACAATAGGACAAATTAGAGAATTAAGAAACAGATCTATAATGTCAATTGATTTTTAACAATGATGCAAAGATAAATAAATGCATAAAATACAGTCATTTCACTGGGGATTGAATGTTTTATATCTGATGTGTTGGTTTTTTTTTAATTTTGAGACAGGGTCTTGCTAAGTTGCAGAGGGTTTTACTAATTGCTGAGGTTGGCCTTGAACTTGTGATCCTCCTACCTCAGCCTCCTGATTTGCTGGGATTAGATTCACACACCACGGCATCCAACAAGTACAGTATTTGCAACAAATGGTTTTAGAATAATTATTTTTAATTAAGCAAATTAAAATAAAATCCAATCTGTACCTTAAACCATATATAAATATTAACTTGATAAAGATCATAGTTATAAAGGTAAAACATAAAAATGTAAAAGGTATAAGAAAGCATATTGGTAAACATATTTGAGATATTGGAATAGAAAAAGATTTGTTAGAAATAATACCAAAATAATGTCCCATAAAAGAAAAATGCTATATTGAACAGCACCAAAATTAAGAATTCCTGCTACTATAAGACACTGGTAAGAGAATGAATAGACAAGTCAAGAACTGGTGGAAAATATTTGAAAACCACCTGTCTCATAATGGATATGTATACAGAATATACAAATCCCTCTCAAATACAGTAATAATGATAATAAAAGAAAATTCTATGACTTCAAAGTGGTGTCCCCCAAAAGCTCACATGTGAGAAAATGCAAGAAGGTTTGGAGGAGAAATTATTGGGTTATAGCCTTAAAATAATAAGTGAATTAATCCCTGGTGGGATTAACTGAGTGGTAACTGGAGGCAGGTGGGGTGTGAAGGGAGGAAGTGGTTCATTGGGGGTGTGGCTATTGGGTATATATTTTATATCTGGAGAGTAGAGTCTATCTGCTTTCTAATCATCATGCGATCTGCTTCCTTTCGCAATACTCTTCCACCATGATGTTCAGTCTTACTTGGAGCCCCTGCGGAATGGAGGTAGCTGATATGGATGGAGACCTCTGAAACTGTGAGCCCTTAAACTTTTCCTCCTCTATAGTTGTTTTGGTTAGGTTGTTAAGTCACAGCAGTGAAAAAGCTAACTAAAACAAACATAATTACAAAAAAATGAAAAATATTTTGACAGACACGCTGAGAAAAGAGATGCAGATGGGAAATAAGTACATAAAAGTATGTTTCAGTTTATTAGAAACCACTCAACCTACAGCAGTATCTAAAGAAAAAAAGGAGGAGGAGGAGAAAGAATAGGAGGAGAACCAATTACAATAAGTGTGGTGCAAATGGGGAGTAACTGGATTTTATACATTTTTTATGAGAATGCAAAATAATTGACTGGGTGCAGTGGCACACATCTGTAATCCCTGTGACTCAAGAGACTGATGTAGGAGGGTTGCAAGTTCAAGGCCAGCCTTAGCAATATAGTAAGATGGTGTCTCAAAATTAAAAAAAAAAAATTAAATAAGACTAAGAATGTACCCCTTAGGTTCAATCCCAGTACCAAAGGCAGCAGGGGTGGGTGAGTAGGTGGGGAAAATACAACAACTTTGGGAAAACAATTTGGAGATTTTTTGAAAAGTTAAATGTATGCTTTCCATACTTCCCAGTCATTCCATTTCTATGTGTTTATCCAAGTGAAATAAAAACATGTTCAAACTGATGTCTGTACATGAATATTTATGGCTACTTTATTCAAAATCACCCCAAACTGGGAACAACTCAAAATGTTTGTCAACTAGTGAAGGTATAAACAAACTGTAACACAGTCATAAAATATCATACTTATCAGAAGTAGAAGGAATGAACTACTGAAACAAATAACAACATGAAGAGACCATGATTCCATTCATGTACTGTTTTTGAAGTAGCAAACCTTAGAGGGACACAAAAGAGATCAGTCATTGTCATGGGCTCTGAGTCAAGGGAGGGATTTTCTACAGATAGGCATGAAGAAAATTTAAGGGGTTATGGAAATTATCTATAGTTTGATTTTTATGGTAGTTACCTGTTGTATACATTTGTCAAAAGTCAACTAAATAACAAATGGTAAATTTTAATGCATCTAAATTTTATCTCATTTTTCAAAAGTCATTAGCAGACTTATGTTAGCTACATTATCCAGCTTTTCATCACTGAGACAAAAGTACCCAACATAAAAAAATTAAAGGAGGAAGTTTATTTTGGCTTAAGGTTTCAGAGACTTCAGTCCATTGCCAGCCAACTTCATTGTTTTGGGCTTGAGATAAGGCAGAACATCATGAGGCAGAAATCAGATGAGAGAGAGAGAGAGGATGAGGGAAGGAGAGAAAGAAAGGCTAGGGTACTAGGGATAAGAAATACAACAGTTACTAATATGGCATTATGTAAAAATGTGGATGTGTAACCGATGTGATTCTGCAATCTGTATTTAGGGTAAAAATGGGAGTTCATAACCCACTTGAATCTAATGTATGAAATATGATATGTCAAGAGTTTTGTAATGTTTTGAACAACCAATAAAAAAAAAAAGAAAGAAATACTCTTTGAGGGTACCCCCCCACACACACCATGACCCATTTCCTTCAACCAGGTCCTACCTCCTACAGTTTCTATTGTGTCCTAGTAGTCCATACATGGATTGGTTCATTGATGAAGTCAGAGCCTTCACGATTCAATTGCTTCCCAATATATCATCTTTAAGCACTACTTCATTGGGGATCAAGCCTTCAAGACATAAGTCTTTGGGGGACATTTCATTTCTAAATGACAACACTTTCAGAGTTACAAAAAAGAAAAATAACAAAAAAATAATCAAAATTACACATGAATTCACCTTGCTCAAGATGATACAAGTTTTTCCTTTACAGAAATGCACCAGAGTCCTCCCTGAGTTGGGCCTCCTTTGCTTCCTCCTCGTCTGCCCCACCTCAGCAGGGACCATTTTTCCAGACACACTCTGCTCTCACACTTTCATTACATGATGCAGAACTTCAGTTCCTCAGTCACATCATTTGTCTTTAAGCATTGGAACTTAGGAGTGTTTTGTGTTTGTTATTTGGGGTATTTTTTTTGAGGGAGTGTGTCTCTCTCTCAAAATAAATAAACCTGAAAAATGACACAAGGTCAATATTAATGGTAATAAAATTAATCCTTACAGAATATTTTAACAGATATCTTGGAAAATGCCCTCTACTAACCAAAATCACTCCTTTCACAATGTAAAAGTTCCCACATGTTTAGTTTGTCAAAGAAATGAAAACAAAGCATGAGACATGGCAAATGATTGATAGAATGGAAACTAGATATTCACTCAGGGAAGGAATATAACCTCCCAGCACTTCAGCTGTAAACCTTTGCAGATTAATGTTCATGGTTTCAACAATCCAAGGGTGGTTGCTTTACACTGCCATTATACTTGATAATTTTATTTTGTTCAATAGAACATCCCTTGAGTTTGCCAGAATTAGTAAGTCATTTATGGAGACAAGTAATTTATCTAGCCATCCTACATCTTCATCTTCATCTGAATACAACTCTTTGTTTTTTATTCTTTTTGTTACAGATGCTTTTAGTTTTGAGAAGATATTTGTATAGCATTCAATTATGAAAACACAGCATTAAAAACTGGGGAATTTTTAAAATTGTGCAGCCATAAAGATAGAAGTGCCAAAGTACCACCATATTGGGGAAACTAACTGAAGTGAGTTTTTTAGCACTTTGTCCAGATTTCTTCTTCTGTATTCTGGCTCATTTACTGGGTAATAGAAAAGTCTGCCAACCTTGAATAGGGCCCCGAAAAGAAAAAGACTATGCAACAAGTCAGCTATTGTATGTATCCTTCTACCAGTTGGGCCACACAATCAAGCAGACCTTATAATATTAAAGACATCTGTGATGAAAAATACAGTCTATAGCATTTTGGGCTAGCTTTAAGAGGAGAATCACAACAGGAGAACCACAATCCTTGGTATCCTGGAGCAAGAGATTATCATCTTCGGGACAAGGTGGCTCTTCTGATATGCTACCATGATTAGATTTCATGCTTAGATTTAATGGTATTTCAATAAGTGCAGTGGCCATCTGACTACAAAACATTAACTGCCTATCATAAGTCAGTTCTGTGGGAAGCTCCAACTCATAGGTTAGAGGAGCACTCCACCAATCTATCTTGAATTAGAGATGGCATATGTGGGATTGAGTCTGAGCAGAGCCAGAAGGCACAAATTTTACCTACATCACTGGTGGATCTGATCCCATGTCTGATATCACTGCTGCACAGGTGCTTGTCCCTGAGCTCACATCCACATTCTTGTGTGGAAGCCTAAGGACCAGCTGAAAGAAAAGGAGCAAGTGCAGACTTGGTTTCTGAGCAGACTAGGTCAGTGCATTTGTGTGTATCAAAAACTGAAGGCTGCTACCTAAACCTCACTATGTCGTTTCTATGAAAGAATGAGGGGAAAATCCTCCCAATTGGCAGACTTTGTGTAGTGTACCTGGTCAGCCAAATAAAATGACCCAAAATAAAAACATAAATAATTTGATGGTCTGTAGTAAATGGCCTAGCTTGTTGGCTAGGGACTGGGGAAGAAAAATCCTGAAAAACAGGTCAAGATGATCTAGGGAAACAGTTTTGGGGTAGACAAATGGAAGTGGGTACAATAAGTGAAGATTTTTGTATCACTAACTCCCATCAGAAAACATCCACCACAAAAGAGTCATTGAAGACCTCTGTAGACAGCATGACTTGAGCAGCTGACATCAGCCAATCTCTATCAGCGGGCACCCCATTGCTGGCATGATGGCTAGTGAGTAGTGGTAGATGGCACCTGCATATGAGTCTGATAACAATGGCTCTCAGTCACCAAGACTGAGGCAGCCTCCACCACTGATGAATGTTCAAACTGACAGCAACAAAGACCAATCCCACATCACCAAAACAGCACAATTCTTTGTGGAGACCACCTAGTCATCTGAAGATAAGTTCACTTATATTGGACATCTTCCACCTCAAAGGGACAAAGAGTCAACTTTCTTCCACAGAGTGTATTCAGGGTACAGGGTTTCTATCGTTTTTGTTTGTTTATTCTCCCTGCTATCAGGACCTTAGCAAGCACAACTTCTAAGGGCTAATAGAAAATTCGATACATAGAAATAGGCTATCTCTGATTGCCTCAGATCAAGGGGCATATTTTATATCACAGGTGGTCTCAAAGTGTCCAGAGGACCATGGGATGTACAGTGAAGTTCTCTCACACTGTAATTGCCCACAGTTGCCTACCAGACAGGTCACAGAAATATCCTCTTAAAAACACTGCTTAGACATCCATAGAGAGATCATGCTCCAAGAGCACAGGGCACTATCCTGCAGGATATAGTAATCATCATAAATTAAGTGCTGTGTCCTCAGCAGGCAGAAGGCATCGATGTGTGGATCAACATGTACAAGTAGAGAGGGCCCCACTTTGTATCACCCCTATAGGGCTTCCCAGGGAATGTGCACTTTCCATCCTTATAACATTTTAGTCTTTGCATATCTAGAGAACTTGATTCCAGACAGCAATCACTTCCACCAGGAAATTTGGTAAGACTCCAACTGAAACTTAAGCCCATGAGTACCACTTTCAATTAAGACCATCAGGCAAGGAATGGAATTGCCATGCTCAGAGTGGTAACTGTCCCTGATCAAGGTAGACTAGACTATGTCTGGGAAAAGACGATACACTGGAGTACCTCTTGGTGTCTCTATGCTTAGATTTAATGGTATTTCAGTAAGTGCAGTGGCCATTGCCTGAGAAGGATATGGTAACCTATGACCCATATCCACTAGAGATGAGGACTTGAGTGAACATACTAGGCAAACTATGTAAGGATAGGATAAAAATATGAGTAGAGGAGATAGATAATGAGTATCAACTGTCACCTCAAGATCACTATTAATAGTATGGTTGATAGTACTTCCCACTAACTCAGGAAATATAATAAATCAAGTCCTAGAGGAATAGTTCCCAGATGGAAAGAATTACCGTAAGAGGCAAGTAGTGCTCTGTCCGTATTTGCTCAACAGAGAAAAACACTACCTTTTCCTAGCTGCTTCACTCCCTAGGAATTGCTACATCAAGGAAGTGACTGCTGAGGCTACATTCTCTCCTTGGTGTAACTGGAAGCCAATGATTAGTTTGTGTGGGGATAAAAAAGGCTGAGTCCTCACTACTTCAATTTAAGGCAGTTCTCAAGAGCTATTGCAGCTCCAGTGCAATATTACACTATGCAGTCTGTAGACTCTACTGAGGTCTCAGGCACAACCGCACTACAAATCATTTTCTCCCCATTCCCCATTGTGGCTTCCACATACGTGTTATCTTGTGAGAATTCCCACCTCCATCTTCATGCAATTCTCCCTTTCAAAGTCTATTCTAGAAATGCACCCTAAAATAACAGATTTAATTACAGCTTACATGATTGTTCATTAATCTCAGTAAAAGCTTGGTTTGATATTCTACCTAATCAAATCAGTATGAACTTCATTGATGAAGTTCATAGGAAGCAATAAAAAGGAAAAAAATAAAAACCTGAAAGAATATAAAAATGGGCACTAGCAATTCTGAGCTTATCTAATAGTCCCATCTGACACCAATAATCTGAAATCTCCCAGTGACCAATGAATCAGAATAAACAACCTGACAACTTTTACCATGGATTTATTTAGGTGTCATTTTTCTTCACATTTCTAGATACAATTTTAAGAGTAGAAATGTAGGATATAGTGATGGCTACTTCGTTTAAAATTTAATGTGAGACAGCAGTCTCCTTCTTTGAAATCTGTCTGCCTTTATTTCAAAATCAGATCTAGTAATTGGTAGAGTGAATAACTGGAAGAACATTGGTAGTCCCTAGGAAACATAAAATGTCATCCAGTCAATCGGTATCAGATAGAATGCAGTTGAAGCCAAATGAAATTTGAAGTACTTGCCTTGATGCTGACCTTCAATATGAAATTGAATATGAGCAAAGCACTAGAGACAAATTTGGAAGTAATGAAGAAGTAGAACTCTCTTCCTAGCAAGAAAAATCCAGATTTCCATGGTGTTTCTGATAGAACTTCTGTGAGTCCCAAAAGAACATTATTAGGGATCCTTCTTGAAGCGCAAAGTAACTTTTATTTAACACCTAATGTGAGAGGTGATTTTATATAAATTATATGTATGAAAGACCTGACAGAAAACAAAAGTCCACTTGGTGCATATCTTGTCAAAGGATGTGATGGATTACAATGATGTTACAAAAGGGTTCTTAAAGAACTTGTTAAATTCATGGCAGCCGGGATATTTAAGAACAGATTTTATATCTGAAGGGGACACAAATTTATTCATTCACAGGAGTTGGAACCTGGAGGTTAGCCTCTTGGAAGAGATGTCTATTGGAATGAGATTCATTGACATCCATGTGGAAAATGAAAATTCAGGAGTACTTTATTAGTTTTGTAACATTGGACAAAACCAAGGGTCAGAAACTGTCTAAGTCATCTTTTCAGTGCTGACAAATCTAAAATTGACACCCAAGGCTCTCAGGAGGTAGGCTGAGACAAAGATAAGAATATAATGGAACAACTACAAGCAATTTATAGGAAGATTTAAGCATGGGCTTTTCTTCCATGTAAAATATATTGCTACAAAACAATGTGGGTGCAATGCCTTACTTTCATTTATATTAAAGTGACTGGACTTTATCAGAACTTACATAAGAATAAAAAAGCTCCTTTCTCCCATTTCCCATGGACAACTTATGAAATGGAGAATGAAAATCCTTCATCCTTTTTTATCATTCAATATTCCCTTGGTTTCTAGAAATAGAATAACCAATTCAAATTGGTTTGACAAAGAAGATTATATAATCATCTTATCAATAAGAAGTATAGGAAGTTAGGGATGTAGCTCAGAGGTAGAGAGAGCATTTGCCTATCATTTACAAGACTCCCTGGGTTCAATCCATAGCACAGTGAAAAAAAGAAGAAAATAATTATAGTTCAGGGAAATTTCAAGGTTAAGTCAACTCATTTTTGTCAGAGATATAGGTGAGCTTCTTCACTGTGACTTCTTGGAATTTCCATCATTCTTCTCTGTCTTTCTCAGGGTGTATGAAATGGTACCTTCGGGGCTTCAAGACATATCCTTTAGCTCAAAGTTTCAAATCCAACTTCAACAGAATCTGAAGTCAGGAATTGGACTGGTCCCTGATTTCTGTACCTATTTAAGAACTAGGAATGCTTTCCAAGAAACTTTCCATATTCACTTTCCATTTTATATCCTGGGCCAGGGATATGTCTTTGCCTATGCCTAGAGATGCAACTGGAAAGCTAAATGGAATGATCACGGGTGGCTTAGATCATTCAAATCCTAACTCTTGGGAGGGACAGGAAAGGCTAGGAATGATTGGTACCCAAAAAAATCAGGTGCAGTTAGCAGAAAATTAGAAATTGTTTTTATAATAGCTGTTGAGCAGGAAAAAAAGGGAGTTTTTTCTATCTTCAAATTAGATGGTATAATGAGCTGTTCTGTTCTCCTCAAAATTATATGTTGAAATTTAACTCCTAGCACCTCAAAATGTAACCGTTTTACAAGGCATGGAATTTAAGGAGGTAATTAAGGTTACATGAAATAGTGTGAAATCTTCTAATCCAACATGGTGGGTGTGTTTATAAGAAGAAATTAGGAGTAGGACACAGACACAGAAGGAAGACCACATAAAGAAGATAGCCACCTATAAACCCAGAAAAGACACCACAAAACAAATAACACTGTGATACATTGATCTTGAACCCCTGGTTTCCAAAAGTGTGAGAAAATAAATTTCTGTTACTCAAAGTATCCAATGTCACATTTTATTTAATATGGTGGCTCTAGCAAACTAATACAGTGGGCATTCTACTTAAAATTTACTGTCCTTTTGCTTTTCTTGACCCTCCAAAATCTTCATAGACCCAAAATTTGGGTTGCAGAACAGTTAATTATGCTTAGTTTCCTCATTTCTCACATGACATGGTAAATAACATTCTTTTCCAATTAGTCTCAGAGCCAGAACATTCAAAGTAATTTTATGAAAAATATTGTAATGAGTTGTTCTAACTTTAAATAGCTTAAATTCTAGCTTGATGCAATGCCAGAATTTGTTGCCCTTATGCATAAAAGAATACAGGATTAGGGATTCTAAGCATACTTATTGTGTGTATAGCAGGAACTTATTTTATTATTTCAGAATAAGAATAGAGTTTCCAAAGCTGAGAACAATGAATTGTGATTTTGTTAGAACTGCAGTTTTCCCCTAATTTTTATTTTTACAAAGTTGTAATCAAAGCACATCATACATACAGAAAAGCACACGAATCCTAAGTGTACAAATGGGTGTATTTTTTTCAACTGAACATACCCAATAACTATGGTCACACATACCTACAGTTCAAGAATATTTCCAACACTCTTGAGCTCCTCTTTAGCCCAATATGCACGTATAATCACTACACTGACACCAAAACTATGAATTAATTATATTTGTGTGTTTGTACTTGATATCAGTGTACTCATATAGCACATATGCTTCTGATTTTCCTTTTTTAAACTAAATGCATTGTTATGTCAATACCTCAATTTTTATCCCATGTAATATAGGTGAGATATGCGCTACTTTAAATAGTAGTTGTATTGCAATTTTGATAAAATATTTTGGTGAAAACTAAATAAATTTCTGTTGAATATATACGTAGATGAAAATTTGTTCTATCATGTAGATAATAAAAAACTGTTTTCCTGCTGTTTTTTCTTATCCATTTACACTCCCATCATCAGCGTTGTGAGAGTTACACATTATCTACTCTGCTGATGAGAGTGTAAACTTGCTAAAGAGAAAAAAAATCAGAATTTATCAAGAGTTGATTGGAAGGCTGAGGCAGGAGGATTGCAAGTTTGAGGTGAGTCTCACAAGAAAATTAGTGAGGCCTTAGCAATTGAGGAAGACCCTGTCTCAAAATGAAAAACAAAACAAGAAAGCCTGGAGATGTACCTTATTAGTTAAATCCCCTTGGGTCCAGTCCCTGGTACCAATGAAAAAGAGGGTCTTGCTAATTTGCCCAGCATATTTTGTGTATAAATTTTTGTGAATGTATTGTAAATATCTTCTTCTTCTGATGTTATATTATGTCTCTTTTGAAGAAGGAAGGTTATTTTAATTGACTTCCATCACCTTTCATATATTCCAACTTTTTTTTTCTTTTTGATTAGACTACCCTTTCTCTTTACCTATTCAAGATTATAAAAAAAGTTCTCTTCTCGTTTTACCTTTTACATTTATATTTGCAATCACCTCACAATGAAATTTTGCATTTAGTGTGGATAGATACTAAGATTCACTTTGTATGAACAAATGTGAATATACAATAATCCCGGCACCAGTTTTGAATAGAAAATCTTTCCTGATCTCAGCAATGTAGTTTTGGCATGAATCAGATATGAACTTTGTTTATTGCATTGGCCTGCTTTTAAGTCAGAATGTATTCTTTTAATTTAAATATTTTTGTATAACAGTCCGAAGAGCTAGTACAATTACACTTCCAGCTTTGTTCTCTTTTTTCAAAATGTGTCTTAGTTATTCTTGAGTCATAGGGTATACTTGTGTCTTTTTGTTCATGAAAATGATAAACTTTTTCCCATATGCAAGTGCTATTTTATTCTTACACTTGGCGTGATTAGTGATCAGGCTTTTCAAATTTAGCTTTTCTAGTAGGTATGTAGTAGTATCTCCTTATAAATACAATTTACATTTTTCTGGTAACCAGCAAGGTTCAACACCCATTAATACACTTATTAGCCATTTGTGTAACTTTGTGGTGTTTCTATTTCAAAGTATTCCCAATTTGGTGGTGGGTGTGTCTTTTTTATGTTGAGATATATGTTTATTTTAATATGTTTTTAAAAGACATTTCCCTAAATCTATGTATTCTCTTTATTTTCTAAATGATGGTTTATGAAGTCCACATTTTAAAATTTTGATGATATCTAATTTTCAAAATTTTATTGTTCAAACCTTTGGTGTCTTATCTGAAAATCTTGGTTTTTCTCATATTTCCTTGAAAATGTTTTTCTTTGTAGCTTTAAAAATGTATATATAATATATTTCAATCCAATTACAGTGTTGTGATTTGAGGGTAGAGATTCGTTTTATTTTATAAATAAATAACCATCTTTTAGCAGTTTCGTTGAATGTAATATATTTTTCCTATCAAATTATCTTAGAAATTTGTTGAACTACAGCTACAGTATGTGTGGGTCTATTTTTAGACCCCTTTTCTTGATTACTATGACTTGAAATTAGGTAGTGTAAGTCACCTAAATTTGTGTTACTTTGAAATTGTTTTTGCATTTCCATGTACCTTTCAGAATCAGTCTTGCCCATTTTTACCAAAAACCAGTTATGATTTTCATTAAGGTTGCTTTGAATCTAGAGATTACTTTTGGGTGAAATTAGCATCTTAAAATATTTGGTCTTTTGATACATGAACATGGTGTCATTCTTCATTTACTTAGTTCATCTTCATCTCAGCAGTGTTGTACACTTCTCAAAGTGTGTATGTGCTATGGTTTGGACATGATTCCAGTGAATTCTGTTCTGCCTATTGAACAGTGCCTTCAAATTATTTTTTTTATATATTTTGCTTGATTTTCAAGATTTTAAGGTGGTAAGTTATATCCAGTCCCTGGTACTATAAATGATCTGAATAAAATTCATTTTGCATATCTTTGAAATTACAGTATCTTGTAAACAGTGTATACTTGAATTTAATACATTATGGTAATCTCTGCCTTTATATCAGACGCTTTGATATATTTACACTTAGTATAATAATTTATCTGGTGATATATTTACACTTAGTATAATAATTTATCTGGTTGAGTTTAATTTAGCCTCTAGCTATTCATTTTTATTTGTTTTCCATTTTTCTATTCTTTTAGATCTCATTTCCTATCTCCTTTTTAAGAATTTTTGATGTCCCTTTTCTTCTTTACTATTACTTTTAGGTATGTATATACCCTTCAGTATTTTCAGTCTAAACATGGAAACACAAGAAAATTCATCAGCAAAAAAGGAGAATTATATCCTGAGTAGGAAAACAGGGTGCAAGGAGGACAGATTTGAAAATTACTAACTAGAATAGAGAAGAATTGAAAGTAGCCACAAATAAGTGGGGGTCTCAAAATTAGCATATAAATTCTCCCCATATTCTTGGATGAGTCCAGTGAGCTGAAGGATAGAAATGCCTAACCTGAGATTTCAGTGACTGCCCAAGGCAAGAGTGTGAACTCAAATTCTGTCAAGTTAGAAAAGTATGGTAAACAGCTTGGACATTCATGACTTAACAGATTAGTACCGTATCTCTAGACTAAGGGATGTTCCTTGGGATTTAGGAGAATTATTTTTAAAGGTAACACCCTAGCAAGTTATTTATCTGACTAGCATACAATCACAATTAATTAAAGCAAGAAAACATAATAGCATCTTTAATGTACAGGATAAAATAAGAATTTCTCAACATGTGAAGAAACAAAAATTTGATTAACAAGAGAAAATTCTATAAATAGAAACAGACCCATAGACAATAGATTTTCAAATTAAAGATAACTTTAAAATAGTACGAAGCACTTTTTATGTCATCTCCAGGAAAAATGTCTATGATTGTTAGAGTGATGTGGAAACTGTAATAAAGAAAGTAGAAATACTGGAGATAAACTATACCTGAAACTTTTTTTAAAAGGTAGTTAGAAGATACAAACTGAATAAAAACACAATAGCCTATGAACAAAATAATTTCACCTAATATGTAACTGTAGTCCCAGAAAAAAAAAGTGAAAAGAGGAGACATAAAATATATTTGGAAAAACTATTGACCAAAATATTTCTAAATTAATGAAAGTCATTAATTTAAAGATTCAGTCAATTCAGCAAACTTCAAGCAAAATAAATTCAAAGAAAAGTATGAATATAAATATCAAAGCAAAATGCTGAAAATTGAAGATAATGATGAAATTGTAAAACATAACCAGAGAAAAATAAGTGCATTACAATAAGATAAATAATGATTGAAATAGAATTGAACTTCTGCTCAGAAATAATGGGAATAAGAAGACAATAGTCATTTATTTCAAATGTAGAATTTATAAAAAATCTGTCAACTTAGAATTCTATATCTAGCAGAAATATATTTCAAAAACAATAGTAAAATAAATATATTTTATAAAATTAAATCTGGGGAAATTTATCAGGATATCAATGGAATCAGTAGCTAAAAAAAGGTTTATTAGCTGAAGGAAATTCTAAATTAAGGGAATAAGTAGTCTAAAGAGAGGAAGGGCAATTATTGGGAATGGTAATTATGTGAGTGAATATGAACACAATTTTTTGATTGTAAATATTTTCAATTGACTAGGGCAAAAAATATATAGTATGGAGTCATTACATGTAGAATTAAAACATGGACATTTATAGCACCCAGAATGTTAGAAAACTTAATTATAATATTGGAGGGCTTTTTAATTATAAATGTAGGGCTTTAATGTTTCAAGATAGGGACTGGAGTTGTGGCTCAGTGGTAGAGTGCTTGCCTAGCATGCACAAGGTGCTGGGTTTGATCCTCAGTACCACACAAATGTAAAATGAGGATATTGTGTCCTCCTAAAACTTAAGAATAAATACTTTTTTAAAAGATAGGGCTAAGTTAAGGAAAAAATTTAATCCTTACACTAAAGGACTTTTGGAACATATATTTAAAAGAAAATAGCAAATACTTTCAAGTATTTTCTAAATGTAATTCTGTGTTTATGTAGTATAAAAATAGCCATATAAATTAACAGCCATGTATTTTAATCTCCCCACACATCCTCCAGTAACACATACAAATCAATAAGTAGAGAAAATAAAACCTTCTATTACTCATGCCTATACCATGACAAGGAAATAGCAAATACTATAAATTTCAATTTACATCAAAATGAAGAAATATATATCTGAAACGAGTAGTACCATATTCAAGCTCAACAACAATTTCAGTATTTTTAGTCTTCAATTGAATCTTCAATCGTTGTTGGGCTTGAATATGGTGCTATTTGTTTCAGATATATATTTCTTCATTTTGAGGATGTATGGGGAAATTAAAATACATGGCTGTTAATTTATATGGCTATTTTTATACTACATAAACACAGAACTACATTTAGAAAATACTTGAAAGTGGAAAACACTCACTTCCAAAGATCTTCTCCAGGTGTTAAAAGGATATCTAATTCATGACAGTGTTCACAAAAATTAATATATTTTTGTTTAGATGTTTTGTACAATAAATTTAAAAAAGTAATTACAGATAGATAGAAAATGTTCATTTCTGAGCTAGAAATTTTGAGAAATGAGAAGAAGCTTTAAAACAGCTTTCAAGCTCTGCCTGAAGAAAATTATAGACATATTTGGGACACAAAATATTCATATAAAATTAAGAAATAACATGAGCTAATATAACATTTTAAGAGGTAATATGATTAATAGTCAAATAAGTGGAACTTACAGAATCATTATACACTTAGAGTCTTTGAACTGACTTAAGTGAGAAAATAAGGTGAGAAATGGAGATTTTTTTCTATCCTAGTGGCTCTAGCAAGATCTCTGTTCACAAGTTCTGGGGCTATTAAAAAATATGTATCAAGTAGTTTATTGATAGTTTATTGATAGTTTATTTTAAATGTATAATCCAAGAGACTCCATAATCTCAATTAACTGTAACATAGATTCTTATGATGAAATCTCAATTAACTGTAAACATAGATCCTTATGATGAGATTATTCTTATAATCACAGGAGTCTATTTCAATTTCATTTCATACAGCATCTTAGTACAGAAAATAACCACTCCATTTCTTCCCAACAATGTTCTTACCTTTTTAATAAAATATTTTCAATCTTTTGATGCGGAGAATATTATGTATACTTTCTAGCAGTCCTGTCTTTGGAAAGGGTTAATTGTTTCTGGCAAATAACTCTAGTTAGCTATCTAATTTCAGTATTCTAATTTTTAGGCAGAAATCTTATTTTATTTCTGCTAACAATAAACTACTGTGGAAAAAAATAATCATAGATATCACCAGTGTCATTATAGATCAAGATGAAGAATAGTCACTAAGCACATTTACTAAGAAAACACTTTAGCCATAGTTTAATTACATGTCACTCTTCCAACTATGGTTTACCCTGAGATTATTGGATGCAGAGTGTAGTGGCCAGTCAAGAATTTGGAGAGAAATTATATGCTGATTTTGGGATTCAATTCTCTCTGTGGCTATCTTTAATTCCCGTCCTTTGAATTATTGAGCAACTAGCACTCATATTCACCAGATCTGCTCTTCCTATTGCAGCTTCCCTCTTCAGGGTGTTTCCTCTCTATCACTGAATTATCTTCTTTGCCATTTAGTCAGAATTTTTTCTGAATTCACATTTTCTTCATGATCCCCAGTTGAATCTCCAGTCTTCTTGGCAGGGTAGGTCACCATATTTTCTCCTGTTCTTTCTTTCAGCCTGAGGAATTCTGTATCTATCTACGATCTAGTGTTCAAAGGCCCAAGATGGTTACCCACATGGCTGGTTAAATCATTTACTGAGGAGGGCTAGAAAGCTGAACTCATCTGGAACCTCTCCCTGTCCATTTGGTCTCAGGATCTGTACTGCCATGTGCAAAGTCAGATTTCTTATATGGAGGTAGTGTGGCATGAGATGGAATATTTCAAGAGGCACAGGAAGAAGCTACAAGGCTTAATGTGATTTATCCTTAGAACTTCAGAAGGTCACTTCTGCTGTGGTCCATGATTAGTCCATAAAACCAATCCAGATTCAAGGGGAGAAGATTAGACTCTACACTTCAATTGAGGAGTAACAAAGAATTTGCAGCTATCTTTAACCTACCACAAGTTGTTTGTTTTAAGGAATTCTTAAGGATGTATGTATCACAGATGGACACAAAAATTAACTGAAAGAAATCTCCAACTGAAGGCTAAAAGATTCAATCATAAAATGGGAGGAAAAAAATCACAGTAAATCCTAAGACATACTGTTGTTGAGGTAGTGTGGGCGTAGGGACTGAGAGCTAGGCTTTTATGTTCCTAACAGTCCCCACAACTCACGTTCTCTAGGAATCTTAAAAACAAGTAAGTCATATCCAAACTAAGTATAGTTAAGTTGATCAAGGGTTGCCCAAATCTCTGAGCAACAGTTCTTGAGTTTATTACATTATGGTCAGTAGGGGACACGGGGACTCTGTCCATAACTGCATGAACCTCACCAATATAGAGACATGCAAGATCTGTTACCAAATATAATATTCTCCTAAAATTCATGAGGGTATACCAACACAGAACTCCCTTGAAAATGTTTAAATATACCCTGCATGAGGAACTCTGATTAACTCTCACACTATATTACCTACCCCCGTGGTAAAAATCTCAGATTTTTCTCAGAGGGGAGGAACATAGTAAGAACTGTAAAGAAGAAAAATAAAATAGCATACATTTAACTTTAACAAGTTTTTCACTGCCTTTTCTCAGTCCTGCTAAATGTGTTCAGTACTTAGAGAACTGAAATATGCATCCCCCATCCCAGAAACTTGCTGTTTTCCAAGTGTTTCTGACAATTACTCACATGCACTTTCTTAAGCGCCACTGTGAGGAACTACAAACCTTGTTGAGACTTCAATTAACAAAAGAATCTGAAGTTAGAATATTAGCCCAAGAATAAGCACAAAAAGATTCTCAGGGCAAAAAAAAATACCCAATATTTGACAGTATTCCTTCATCTAACATGAAATATGATTCATTTAATCACTTTAATATAAGGGATTCCAGCTCACATTCCTTCATTAGATTTTAAAATATTCTCTGTAACAATAGATTTCATTTTGCCTGAGGAATCAATGGCTAATTACTCTTTTTTCCCCATAGTAAATAAATACCTTAAAATTAAAAAAAAATCAATGCTCAAAATATTTTTGAAACTAATTATATTGATCTTCTCCTATAATGTTTTCATTAAAAAATATTTTCATTTGAATTCCATTATTCCTTCAAGGCATTGGCAATAGAGCTAATTTTAATAGTTTTTCACATGATGCATGTCATGGGCTTATATTAACATTCTGTCATCAGCTAAATAAATAGCTTCTCCTTGATATAGTTTGTTTCTCTATGGTTAAAATCACATCAATAAATGCATTTTTTCAGAGTTTAGAATTAGGTATTCCTTAATACTCAAACAAAAACAAATGGAAATTTATAAAACATTTATCAACAGCCCATAATTTCATCCTCCCCCGCCCCCCAAAAAAACTATTGTAAGAGTATTTATCATGTATATGTCCTAGACTTAATTATGTGTCCTTCAGGTGACCTGGACAAAAATTCTGGAAGATGTTGATTCACTATTGATCTTCACTTTGCAAGGGACAAATGTTTTTAGCTTGTTACTCTAAAGAAGTAGGTCCTTGGCCCTGGTACCCTATACACTCTGCCAATGGAGAGGTTGATATTTGGAACAAAGACTTGCAGAAGTGTTAAAAATGATACCTTAGATGCTAAAAGATCTCTTAAGACTTATTTTTTTAAAAAGAGTTCTGATATTTCTAAAGACATCTTCACTCCACAGGTGAGCCTTCTGTGCCCCTTCTCTTTCTCACCTAGAATAACAATAGCCCTCCTTTACATTGACAAAATGCCTTGCTGAAGGGTAGGGAAGTCATCTAGGAAGACAATTAGTTAGGATTTCAGTTTTTTAGTATGACTTGAAAAATATTTCTTCTCAGTTTCAACTTCTTAACCTACATGTTGGCTAAATCATTCACTCGACCCATACAACTCATGATCTAAGGGGCTTATTTTTGAGAGTGTTGTTTATATGCCTTATGTCATGGCAGTGAACAGCAGAGTCTATGTCCTCACCAAGCTTGCATACAGCACATTTTGAGTAGAAGGAAACACATCCCAGAAGCATATGATACTCTAAACTTGACTTCTTATCTTCAGGTTTCACACTGATAATCTACTGACCTTGATCCCAGGCCACCCACTGTTTCAATCTGCTTTTTGGGGTTTTTTGTGTGTTTTTTCTTTTTTTTTCATTTTCTTCTTTAACCTCAATTCCTTCATTCTCCTCATGTGGTCAGACAATAGGTTTCACATATACCTGCCACTTATCCATTCTCTTTGGCTCCTATCTTCTGCTTCCAAGCAATCTTTTAAAGTCAAACTGTGGATTCAAGCTAGTTACTCATGTCATTTAGGTATAATTTTAAATGTAATTTCCTTTCTTGGTCTTCCAGTTCATATCAGATGGTTCTTGTAATTATTTGTTGTTGTTGTTCATGGTACAGAAAAGCATGGTATGTCTAGCTAAAGCACTCTAGGAAATCATGAGCACTCAACCAATAACCTGGGTCTCCTAACTCTAGTCTATGTCTCTATACACTATATCAGATATCATGTCCAAATCAAATGCAATTTTTAAATCATCTATTTGTATGCTTAATTCTACACTAAACTATGAGCTTCCTGAGGCCAAGATGTTTTGTGTATGAAAAAGAGGGATACAATGATAATCTACACAGAATATGAGGGGGAGTTTTCTTTCAAATGTTATCCTAAAATTTGAGTCTTGTAATTGGCCAATTAAATAAGTGAAAATCTGATAAATCTCAAACTAGGACTGCAGAAGGGTACCATTGGTGAGTAGTCTATGTATAAATCACAGGTGTGTGAACTTGAGTAAATAACAGCACTATGTCCTTCTGTTTCCCTATCATAACATAAAAGGGCAAAAGTTCCAGTTCCTGAGGAATAAGTTACAACCTTTTAGTTCAATTTGACAGGGCAAAAGAAGGCATGGAAACAAAACACTGTGAGTGTTTCTATTGAAAAGAGGTCCCAACAACTAACCTGGCTAATTATAGCTATGCCCTTCCCCCACATATGCTGTGAATGTCAGCAGTTAACCATACTCCATAAGGTATTTTCAGAAGAAAATTGATTTAATTATAGCTTATAATGACAGACACAGTAGTGGCCGTCACTCTGCTAAGAGTGACTGAGTGACTTGTTTCTAGGATTCTGCCTGACAGCTGTCATCTGTGCAGGGACTTTAAGAGATAAAAGATTGCTTCTACCTAAACTTGTAGTTTTGTCACAAGTACCTAAAGACACCTTCAAAAAAAAATGTGACCTTGGCCCAAGTTGTCTTTCTCAAAAATTCATGATTTTATTTTCCTCAGAGGATTTTGTTTCCCCATAAGATAATAATAGTTATGTTTTATAAAACCAGCCAAAATTTTCTCCTACAAATATTCTGATAAAGTTGCTAATATTGAGTACATGTTTTAGTTAGGAACTAAAAACAATTCTCTTTCAAACATCAGATGAACTGTTTATTTAAATCATTAAGAAACAGAATTTTACAGTGTGGAGATTTATCTCTCCTTAAATCTTTATCTGTAGCTATAGATATAGCTACATCTATATAGTTTTTTTTTAATTACAAATAAATGTGCAATAAACAGAACCAGATGGTGCAAAAGGAAAATATGGGGTCCTTTGTTCAAAAGTTGTTAAAATTTCCAGGGCAGTGATAGCTGAACATTAAAGTAAGCACAGGGCACTATTTGATTGCACAGGTTGTACACCTGGCTGTAATGTAGAGTTTACATATCAACTACCTTGATACATGCAGAAAATTTCAAATAAAAATCTTTCATCTGCTAGTAGGCACAGCTACTAACATTTGCACACAAAGAAATCATGGCACAGAAAATCATGTTGTGTCTAACTAAGGTGTCCCAAGGAGTCAGCATGAATATGCGGGCAATAAGCTGGGTCTCCTAACTCCAGTCCAACTCTCTGTTTACTTTATCAGTTTTCATCTCCAAATCGAACTCCAATTTCAACAAATAGCAGAGACATTTATGACCAATATATCCTGTTTCCGCTCAAAACATCACCTCTGGAGTCAATTCCAAGAATTTAATTGTATGAGCCGAACAACAACTGTTGCTTTTGTGAATTACTTTTTTGCCCTATTCAGAGTCCAAAACATCACAGGGTTGGGGAAATGAGAAAACTCATAAAGCAGTAGCTCTTTTCCATCACAGCGTGGCTGAGATGCAATTAATAAAAATGGAGCAGCTCAACAGCCTAGCAGCACCCAAAGTAATAACTACCTTTATGAATATGAGACACAGGTCTCAGGGCACCTTGAGGCAGGTTTCTGCTCTATTGATTACATTGTCAGACAACACATTTCATATCACTGAGCATGTCCTATTTCAGGACTTGCAGGAAAGGGACACTAGAGGAAACATAAATGTCAGAGGAAATGGGAAAGTCTGTGACCTCAGCACACAAGTCTTAGAGCAATAAGGTGATGTAGCATGGGAAGCCAGTCCTGGGAGTGATAGAAAATTAGAAAAGCATCCATAGCTCAGCAAGAACTTGAATATGTGCTGAGTACGGTCAACCTTGTATGAAAGTCCAAGCCATTCAAGGTATTAATTTCCTGGGAAATTTCAAGGAATTTATCTGCCAGGTCATCTACTTAGACACACAAACTCCTATGATAAAAGTCATCATATTCATCATACATAGGTATAAATTCAAGGCAATTGTCATGTTATTCTGTGCCAGATCTCCACAAATTTTCTCTCCCATTAATCGTACCAGCAAGTTAAAACTGTTAGTCAAGAGCAGTCAATGCATACTTATTAAGAAGGAAA
This sequence comes from Marmota marmota marmota, assembly GCF_001458135.2. NCBI lineage: Eukaryota > Metazoa > Chordata > Mammalia > Rodentia > Sciuridae > Marmota > Marmota marmota. The sequence continues at coordinate 32,853,589 of NW_026000229.1, forward strand.
GGTTCTTTGGTATATCAACTAAATTATTTTCAATCCTAAGTGATTTATTTATTTATTTATTTAGCAGTGCTAGGGATCTATCCCAAGACCTTGCACATGCTAGGCAAGTGCTCTACCACTGAGCCACACCCAGCCCTGATTGTCCTTTTAAATTGGTGAACACAGTTCCCACATTCTCCACCCTCTCTTTCCAATGCCCATAACCGAGCCCTTCTGCACTGTTTTTTCAATCTCTAGTTGGACCCTCCATCATGTCAGCTGTGAGTCAGGAGATTTTTTTTTTGGAGCACAGATATATCTTTATTTTTTAATTCAAAACTATTTTAATTGTATGTGTTTATAGAGCACAGTGATAATTCTATACATGTATTTAGTGTGTAATTAGTATTTCCAGCTCCTTTGTGCTGGAAACTTTTGAACTCCTCTCTTCTACTTCTTCATAATATAATTATTGTAAGTTACAGTCACCCCCGCTGTGCTGTAGAACACTAGTACTCATTCGTCCTATCTAACAGGATTTTGATAACAATTATTTAACTTCCCACTATCCTCCTTCCCACTCGTTTCCCAGCCTCCAGTGACTGCTATTCTACTTTCTACTAAATCTACTTTTTAGCTTCCACCTGCGAGTCAGAACATGTAGTATTTGTCTTTGGAGTACAGGCATTTCAAGTTGAGTCTTTCCAGCTAGAAACATTTCTTTGCCATTCAGAGATGCTCTTAGGTTAACTTTCAATGAATCGGAAAATGTACTGAACCTCAACCAGATAACTTATATACATTATTCCTAGATGTTTATAAAAATTATACATGGAGATGTCATTCATATTTCAAAAGAAATTGGGATGGAGATTAGCTTTGAACACAAAGATGGGAAGCAATAGAGATGCTTTGCAGCTGGGGATTGAAAATCAATTTAAGAAGCATTCAGTTTCCTGAGATGGGTGAAATTGTAGATGGTACTCTATGCATGGAGATTTAGAGACTTAAACAGTGTTTGTTTGTTTGTTTGTTTGCTTTTGTTTTCTTGCTGATTTAATTTAGGCAAAAGTGTGGCCTTTTCTGGAAAGCTTCTCTTGATGAGTAAATTACTCTATAAATATGTCTGCACTAGTACAGATTGCTGTCTTGTTCTGCTTTCTTTCACACCACTCTCCATCTACTAGATTGTACACCTTTTGACACAGAAACATATGCTGATGGTTGATTCATCCCCAGGATGTAGCATGCTGTATGGCTAATCAAATCCAAAACAACAGCTTTAATAAAGTGTTGAACCTTAACATCATGTTAGGCATTGCACAATTTACTTGACATCCAAGATGTTAGCTCATACTCGTAATAACCCAATGATTTGAATACTCATTATTTCCATCTCACTAATAGGAAAAGAGAAGATTTCAATCATAAACAATAAACTTAGGTTCTGTTTTCTAAGATGGATCACCTCCAGAAGCCCATTTCCCCATTAAAATTTCCAATTTAGCTTCCTTTCAATTCTAGCAGCAGCATTTGAATATTGAGAAGCAAATTGGAAAAACAACTCAGGTTCCTTTGAGAATCACTGACACAATCCTGACAGAGAATTCCACATCAGCAGGTCAAGTAATGTGCAATAGCAGCAGTAATGTGTAATCTGCAGAACTGGGGCATCAGAAGATCCCTGACCACTAAGAAAGTTAAAGCGGAGGGCTTTCTAGCCTTCTTAAAAAGCAACAAACTCACACTGCATTACTATCTCGGTTTTATCTGACTTGCTTGCTATCTGAAAACAGATCTTCTTTATCCTGTATCCCAGAATAAAGGAGGTTTGGAAGGTGTGTTCCACCTCTGTGTCTCTTGTTCTTTATTCTGCCACCATATGCAGAATCATATCTGGGTCTGTCCATTTGATATTATCCTGAGGTCCTTTGGTTTTGAAAACTTCTCTTCGAATCATCACTTCAGTGGAGGGGGACCAATCAACTAGGGAATATATGGCTCATTTTTGTTATACTTTCTTCCGTAGTATATTATTTTCTCATCCTCTTTTAACACTTCAACCTGAGGAAGAGGAAAATCATGTTTTCACCACTTATTTCTCTCTCAACCCTCTGCTGTCTCCCAAAGGAGGAAAGTAGAGTGATTGGTCAGAGGTAAGTACCAAAGTCAACTTTAAAAACACCCAGACATTATTGGCCTTTTGCTTCCAGCTCATAACCCAAATGTAGCACTCTCCTCTGAGTCTATAGTCCCATCAGCAGGCACACCCTGAGCAGGGCCACCAGCCTCTTCACATTTCTTCTTCATCTCTGATTATAGGACAGGGATGGTGTGTAAAGCCTACTTCCCATTCTTGTCCCTCTGAGGGAGTCAGAGTCAATTCTACAAACCTCCAAATGGAAAGGACAGCTAATTTTGGCTTACAGGTTTATGCTTCCTAAAGGAAATAATAAGTCACCCAGAAAAGCCCTATAGTCTACAGATGCGTTTATAAAAGATGACTGGCTGACAAAAATAAAAATATATTTGGCTGTTTATTTCCTATTTGGCTATTTTTGTTGTGTTTTATTTTGCTTTGGTGTGTGTGTGTGTGTGTGTGTGTGTGTGAGAGAGAGGGAGAGAGAGAGTCAACCAACAGAGACAGAATGATAAATAATATGAGTTCAGCATCAAAACCCCACCTTTGCATATTTAACTATATTTTCTTTTTATCCAGTTTGCAACCCTCCAGAAACAGGAGACCAAAGAGTAGAGGTATTCAGACAAAGGGAAGGAGATTGAGACAAGAACATCCTCAACTTAATTTTTGAATCATGATTTTCTTGCATTTTAGTCACCTAGAGTCCTTCCCTACCTTGGTTGGTGTGGCAGATATTGTTAGCTATCCACCAATATTCATAAATTTCCCTCTAAAATCTTAGCTGAGCCCAAGGCCAGTCTGCCAGACTCCCCTTCCCAGCCCCATTGTGTGTGGATCCACTATATCTGGATCTTGCTCTTAACCGGAGCAAGTCTGTTCTCTTCTCCTCCCTCTTTGCCATTGGCTGGCACCCAGGTATGGAGGTGGATGCACACCTGAGATACAGAGAAGAAAGCAGTATATATTGTAGATGGCAGAGCTTCCTTAGAAGCTCCAAACTTCTTCTTCTTCCCCTTCTTCCTCATCTTCATCTTTGTCTTTTTAATTATTTGTTTAATAACAAATATAAACATAAAAATAAAATTCTCTAATCTTTAAGCTATTGTGCCTTGGGTTTTTTTGTTATGTCACTTTAGATCATACCCCACCTAACCCAGAGGAAAGGATTTTGGAAGTCTGGCCTGCTCACTTTTGAAGCAATTTCCTACCTGGAGTCCCCAGTCACACACATTTTAGTGCACATCTTAGTTTTCAGAATGCCTTTGGCTTTGATATAGTCTGAGGCACAAAGAGCTACGTGTGCTGTCCTCTTCAGAGACATTCTTCCAAGCTGATGATGGCTTCCTTTCATTTTAAAATCAGAGACATTCATATCCCATTTTAATCCCCCTATTTTTAATCCTTACAAAAAGTAAATGAAAACTTTTGGATATTTATGAGTTTGCCTTTACAAATACAAGCACCGTGATGGATGGTGCCTGACTCTCATCCATGAGTAATTTCAGCATGATTTTTCCTTGGTACTGACTGCCTTCACCAGTCTCCCCATAGTGAATGCATATGTTTCTCGGGAACATTTTTCACTAAAATGCATAGCAAATATCACTCCAAAGAGAAGCTCCAAGGGAAAAAGTTGCAAAATAAATTTCCATGCATTGCAGAAAGTATGGAAAGCAGGGAGAAATAATCAAACATTTTAAATTAAAAAGGCCTTAGTTCAAATATCACTTATTCTCTATGGATATTGATTATCTTTTCAGACCTCAGTTTCCTCTCTGTGGAAGAGAGAGTTAGTAGTTACATTATGCAAATTAAATGAGGTAATACAGGTAATGTATACTTTGAAGAATGATTGGCACATTACCAAAACATGGTAGTTACTTACTCTCTGCTAATGCTTCTCCCTGTAGTTAATGTCTTGATTCTTCTCTAAATTTTTCTTCTCAAGTAACTGACAGTCAGTGTATTTGGAAGCAGTATCTGAAGCCAAAATGTTTGCCTGGTTTAGGGAGAGTGAATGTTTTGTCAAACCATTGGGGCCTACTCCAAATTCACAAAAACAACACAAAATGCTTACTGAACTGTAGAATGTTAATTATGCAGCCTATTTATAATAATCTTACAAAGTCTCATTACCTACAGCAGTCACAATGCATTCATCTCATTTCTGTTTAGGCTGGGAAAATTACAGGAAGGCCTTGTCATTCTTTTTGGAGTTTTCTGTATTTGGTGACATTTCCCCAGCTTGCTGCAAAACAGCAGCTGCAATTAATTACTTTTTGAATCAACTAGAGGACAGCTTGTAAGTTTTCTGCTGCCCTCTGTCAATTCTGGCACAATGAATTCTCTTTTCGTGTTTCTATACAACTTGCATTTTAAACATTTCAAAGATAGCCAGGGCCTACACATGAAAATGATTGGGGGAGGGGGTGTCATATTTATTTTATATTTTCCCAGAAAATACAGTAATCAATCAACTAGGGATCCTGTTGTTTGGAATTAACAGGCTTTTTAAAAATTTTTTTAAAAGACGTTGAAACTTTATAGAAGTCTTCTTGTGAAGAAGTCATCATTTTATGCCTCTGAGAGGTTTACAAAGATCTCAACCACTTTGGGCTTACCTGTGCTGACCTCATCATTTTTCAAAGTTTTAATCATCTGAATGTGAAATACAATGAGCAAGAAAAGCCCAACCTGGAAGCCTTTGTCATCCTCCTTTAATCAGGACTCGAAAATCCTTCTTCTCTGTTCGGAGGCTGTGTTAAATGGATTGTCTTGCACTTATTTTCTCTTCAAGTGTTTAAGTCACACGCAGGACTTTCTACATTGCTGGAACCACATTCACAACCAGTGCTGAAGCAAGGTGGGCAGGGGATTGCACTGAAATTCACATGGCCACAGTAAGGCATGATTGATTCCCCAGTTGATCATTTATAAAACATTTACCAAAGTATCGTTGTATATTGGTTTTATGTAGGAAGTTTGATGTTCAGTAAAGTCACTTTATTTTTAATTTTTATCCTTTTCTGTTTTTGTACTGGGGATTGAACCCAGGGGAGCTTTGCCACTGAACTATATCACCAGTTGTTTTAGTCAGTTTTTTCATCACTGTGACCAAAAGACCTGATAAGAACAACACAGAAGAGGAAAAGTTTTATATGGGGCTTATGGTTTTAGAGGTCTCAGTCCACAGTTGGCTAATTCCACTGCTCTGGACACAAGATGAGGCAGAACATTATGGTGGAAGAGTGTGAGAGAGGAAAGCAGCTCAGGACATGACAACAAAAAAGCAGAGAACCAGCTCAGTCACCAGAGACAAAATACATACCCCAAAGACACCCTCCCAGAGACCTACCTTCTCCAGTCACACCCTACTTGTCTATAGTTACCACCCAGTAAATCTCCATCAGTGGATTAATGCACTAATTTTGTTAAATTCTCATAACCCAGTCATTTCACCCCTGAAGTTTCTTGTATTATCTCACACATGAGCTTTTGGGGAACACCTCCCTCCTAGACGATAATACCAGTTCTTTTTATTTTGAGATAGGATTTCGTTAAGTTGCTGAGTCTAGACTTGAATTTGTAATCCTCCTGCCTCAGCCTCCAGAATCACTGGGATTACAGGTGTGTGCCACTGTGCCCAGCTGCAAATTCACTTTAAATAAAATAATGATTATGGCGATGATGATGATATAAATATATATATAGATAGATATGCATATACATATACATACATATATGCATATACTTGTATGTATATATGTATATGCATATATATGCATGCATATACATGTATGTATATATATGCATATACAAACATGTATATGCATATACACACACACACACACACACACACACACACATATATATTGTATATACACACACCATTTGAGATGAAGTCACATTCTTTAATCTATGCCCTTGCTTGGCATATGCCTTGTACCTGTGACAAATTAATGACAAAACATTCTCAGTTTCACAGATAATGGAATCCAGGCCAATCTATCATGACCTCTTTCAGAAGTTTCTAGATACAGCTATTATGAAAATGTGAGCTTCAAAGAATACTGCTGGCTGAATCCACATTAAGAATGAAAAGGAAGTCATAAATAAAAAAGTGCTGCAAATGTGAAAACTTGGTTTCCTACAAGTAAATCAAGGATCAAAGGTAGTCATGTTTGCTTTTGTTCTCTCAGTCAATTTGTTCTTTTATTTTAATAGTAGTGAAGCAAGCTGCTAGAGAAAGACTTTTTGCATCTCAGATTGAGGTGTGAATGCAATAGTTCACTAGGGAGTCAAACATGAGTGAGAGAAAAACTCTTTATATGCTGACTTTCAAAGTGAATGATCCAAAACCTATTCCAGAAATCCTGAGCTTTTTCATCCACTTCATGAATACAATCAGAGGCCAGAGTGGAAAGAGAGGACTTTGTAAACGAGATTGGTGAATAGTTATTGAGAGGGAGCTGTTGCTTTGCAGATCTCACCACCCCACTTTTAGATGGAGAAGAAGTGAGGTTTCATCCTTTAATTTCAGGCTTAGAAGGAGAGATTCAAGGTATCAAAATAGAATTTTTCAGAAGATTAAAACTTTCACATGGAGATACAGTGGGAGTGTTTCAATTATTTATTTAACCCACTAATTTGTTAAACCAGTCTAATGACAAAACTGGCTTAAAGGATTATTTACAGCACACAGGGTTATGTGCACACTTTAGGTAGAAAATCAAATGGAAAAATAAGATTTGAAAGTCAGGTAGAAAGTTATGTAGTGCCCTATGTCTAACTTTTCAAAACAGAACCATAATTACCAGGAAATAGTCATAAATGTTACTATTTCCCCAAGTGACAAATGACCTTTGGGCAGACTTGTCAGACAATTTTCTGATATGAACTTGGAAGGGCAGATGGTAATCTTCTTGCCTTATTTGTAAGTTTCACGTAGCATTCCTTAATAAGATCACTCAGAGTGTGTTAAGATATCTTTCCTGCAGACAAGAGACAAAGAAATCAATGTCTTATTCTTGCCTGGAAAGTCTATAGTGCAGTAGGGCTTGGGTCCCATCTCCTTCCTGGAATTCTCAAAATAGGTAGATTATTATTTTGGTGGTTAGTGCCACTGGTCTATGAACTTACTTGCCCCTACCCTCTCTCTAGCATAAAAATAGAGAATATGAGCATGAAGAATGTAAAGAACAAAAATACTCCAGGCCCCTCTTCTTAGAGACATTTAGCCTAAAGAACATTTAAATCAGAGATTACATATAAGTCAAGTTTAGAATTTTAATTCTTATGTGGGACTGCATATTAGTCTCATTTTTTTTTCTGAATTATGACTTTTTGTGACTACAAAAGACAAGAATTTGGGGTTTGTTCATTTGTTTTTAACCTAAATGGAAAGAGAAAGAATATATCGCTGTACATAAAATTTTAAAGGGAGAATGGGACATAGAAATAAAAAGACTTTGTGGTTACCATCTACATAACACACCTTTACATTATTAGTACAAATCTCCTCCTCTGTATGAAGAAACTGGAGAGGAGAACTATTGTGCATTACAGGACCACACCTACACACCTCACCAAAATCCTAACATTACAATCTTGAGGTTTAGGAATTAAAAGTACAACTCCACCACAAAGTTGGTAGAGAAGAACCACAACTAGATAAATCAAAATTATAGTAAGATACTTTGTACCCCATTTTTGGATGTTCGTGCTAATTGTTCTATATGCGTGACATAATGAAAAATGCATGTAATTCTGACATGAGGACTTTCTTCTTCTTTTTTTTCTTTTTAATGTGACATTAATGTGAAAGCTTGGAAGATAAATGATATTCCTTATGAATATAATTTTATTTTTCAGGGGGTGGACATAATAGTTTTCCATTTGAACAACACCTTTTGGGTTTTAGTTTATTTTGGCTGGGGATGCTGCATGGCAAACTGATAAATAACTAAATAAAGTAAGTCAGGTTTTTTTAAGTTGAATATTCCCTAGAAAGAATCCCATTTCCACCACCTTTAGCTCTCTGACCTCAATCAATACATTAATCCTTTAAAGTCTCAGTTTCCTCATCAACAAGATAGCAATAATACTACTTTGTTACATCTTAGATACGATTTTCTACTCTCCTGCATTTAAAATAGGGACTAGAATGGAATATGAATCTTTCCATGCCTGGCAGTCAAAAAGTATTCAACTTCTGGGGATCTAAAACTTTTAATCTTCAAACATGGTGTACAGGTTTTCTTTCTTGAAACTCAAATGGCTTCCATGAGGTCCACTGTGTGAAGCTCTGCTCCTGAGACTACCAGAGGGTCATTTGTTTTCCTTAGAACTCTGAACTGCCCAGCTGCAACAAGCAACCCTTAGACTCTAAAGCTAAGCACACTGATTATTCTCCTGCTTCAGGCCATAATTCAAAACATAGAAATGGTTTGGAAAATCTCTAAGCAATTTAAGTACTGGAATGTAAAAGGTAATTTTGCCAGTCAGTTGGTTAAATTTCCAAGCTCTGGAGTCACAATAATTTATTAGAGAGCTATGTGGAAACCTGGGTACCAGCTTCCTGTGAATTTTGAGAAAAAACAGGGTGATTTTGGAAAGAAGATTATAACACTAGGAGTGTCAATGGCTCTGATGTCATTGTCAGAACTCAAAGAGGGAAAGGTGGGGAAGCTACAGGCTTCCAAAATAAGGGGATATTCCTTGGGCTCCATAGATCTTATTAGGATTAAAAAGCAAGACTAGCTCTGACATTATCTGAATTCTAGGCATGAATTTGGAGATGGAGACCAATAAAAGGCAATAATGAGCCATGCAGATCAGGTGTGTATTCATAAGAATCCTAGGTGTGATGCAGGGTAAACCATTCTACACACTGTATATATGAGGACTCAAAGTATAATAATAAACAAACTTTTTACAAATCCAGAGGCCTATATTAATTGCATCTAAGAAGTATTGGGCCTTTCCAATGTACATGTGCACCTTGGTCAGGGAAGCTTGGAAAATGTATTCATTCATGGTCCTATAGTTTAATAGAGCCAATGGTAAGACCAGCACTGGATGTCAGTCCAGTACTTCAGCATCATCCATCACAGGAGAGACCAAAGCATTCAACAACTCTGGACCCCACTGGAGAAAACTTATCCATAGGGACATTAACTCTCTGCACTTTAGATTACAAATGCCTGCTTGGTAATTGGGTCCCCAAAAGACCACAATGTAGGAAAAGATCAGAGATAAAATGAAAGCTATCTGCAAGCAAGACATGGTCACTATAAGGTAAGTGGGGAGGCTGTGAGGACATTGGTCCAAGTCCAGGAGGTAGGTGAGGAAGTTGAAGCCAACAGTTTAATGGAAGAGTAGACATCAGACAAACATAAAAAGTTCAAGTACTAATTGTAATAAAAGTTAGAAAGGAAACCAACCAAGTTCTATGACCAAGAAACTAGGGAAGAAAGAGACCTACTTTTGATGGATAGAGTCAGAAAAAGACCTTGCTGAGAAATTAATCTCTACTCAGATCAAATTATAATCTTAATGAAGGGCATACAAAAGACTCTTCTGGTTTACAGTCCAGATGTTATGAGGAAGAACAGGATGGACAAGACTAAAACCTGTTCCAGCAACTGGGAAGAATACAGGGAGGCCTCAGTGCCTGTAAGGGTCAATAATTAGAGCCTTATTTCATTCCCTCTAGTCATAACATTGCAAGAAAGTTTTGTTGTTTTTTTTTTTTAATCAATTATACTACAGTTAATTAGTGCAATTGTAGATATAGGGCAATGGGTTCCTATAACCTCTGTTACCTCTGGAGAAAAGAAAGATACTAACAACTTTTTCTGGTTCAAGATAACTAAACATCTTGAAGCACTGAATTTCTTTTATTTCTGTCCAAAAAACTCAGAAAAAAGGCTTACTAATCCTCAAATTTTTGCCAACCTCTTTGACAAATTTTCAATTATTTTGCTTTAGGAAAGACACAATAGATGGCTTTCCAAAGGCATTTCCCCCTATTATTTGAAATATGCTTTTGTTTACTTATGCTCCATTCAGAATGTTGCTTAATAAAACCCATGAGTTCAAGCCAAATTTTGAAGATTATTATATCTTTCCTCAAAAATATCTTAAGAGGAAATTACGGTCTGAGTGAAATAGAACCAGTCTCTTGAATAATGGTAAATTTTATCTCCCTGGGGCTGGAGTTTGAAGGGGCTAACAAACAAACAAAAGGATGAATTGTCTTTGATTGATGGCTATAGCAACTGGTAAGATCTTTTGAAACAAATAGAAAAGATCATCAACTAGTGAAAGAAGATGTTGATCTAGGGAAGCCAATGACTTGGTTTTAGATAAACACATTAGAGACTGAATTCAGTTTATACATTTCTTAAAAAAAAAAAAAAAAGGCAGGTGGAAGACTTTAGTTCCAGCCAACTGGAACTTGTGCCTTGAGGAAGAACAGATGGATGGAGCAATCTGAAGGAGTTCCACTGGCTAAGGAGAAAATAAACCCTGAAGTAGATCACTTAGTCAGACCTCTCATTATTTTAACTACTATTCAACATAGAATGGCACAACACGGATAATAAAGTATTATGTTCCCAAAGGCAGCTTCTTGAAAGGCTAGCTTGGCAGCTGTTCATTTCACCTGGAACTTCAATTCAATGTTACAAGGATTAGAGTCTGGAGTGGAGCTGTGAGAGGTCCCTAATTTATTAACAGCAAATAGCAAATTTTAGAGGGACAATTGTCCTTTCAGCTCATAGTCTATTTCAGCCAAGGTCAGAATCATTTACTGTCCCCTAAATGCATAAGCAAATAACTTTGATTACACAGCACTATAATTCCTCATGTTGATTTGGTAAGATGAGAAAATTCAAAGAATAGGACAATCCCAAAATTATGATAACATTTTTTCCTTTCAATGCTATTTTGCTTGAGAGTGCCACTCTCTCACTTTTCCTATTCATCCCCAAACACTTCTCTAGATAGCTCAATAGGGATGAACCTCTGATACTAAAAATATGTGTCCTGAGGTTGATTGCCAAGAGTTATTTTTTAATAGTAATTATTCAGTATTTATCTACCTCAGCAATAATTTTTTGCAAATATTTGAGCCTAAAAAGTTTGTTATTTAAGGTTTAAATTTATAGTTTCCACTTCCACTTTTAACACACAGAGAGAAAGAGAGAGAGATGAACTTTTAACTAAAGTGAAAGGCTAGTGAAAGTGAAAAAGTATCTTAATTTTGGATATATTTATTGGGTTTAGATTTAGTGGATTTAAAAGCACAGACCTCTAAATTGAGATTCTACTTGCCACCTCAGAATCAAGAGCTGCCTTAGGATTTAGTGATTGAGAACAAGTACAGTTTTCTAGAGTTTAAGAATATTGACAACAATATTTTTGTGAGGGCATGGTAAGGCAGCACTATAGGCTGATACTACATAAATAGACCATATTTCTAGATTGTCGAGGATGCTGTGAGGGTTGCAGATTAGCTAAAATAAAATCTTATTTATTTTATTATTGACTTCTTAATATTCTGCCAATTCCCAGCTCTACTCTTTTTCCCACTTTCTTCTTGGGCTTTATTTCAATAATATTCTTGGCCACACCATAAACTCATTTGCCCTCCTGTCTTTTCATAACACCTCATCATGCTTCATGAAGCAAAACTTCATCAATCATTCAGCCCTTGAAAAAATTCCATCTTTCTCTCCGATACTACCCAAGAGGTCAAGTTCCCTACACTGGTCTATTGGGATTACTATAAATTTGAGTCTACCAGTTTCAAAGAAGCCTCAAAGATATTGAGCAATTCTATTCAATTTTCTTGTCCCGACTCTCTGAATTCATCACAATCTTGCCTCATGATGCTATATAAACACCCACACATATATGCATACACACCCACACATGCACATGTACACATATGTGCTTAAATGTTTTTTCATGCCTTATCTATAAAATGAAACTTCAAATGCTTCTTACCTACTAGGTTTGTTTAAAGAATCAATGAATTTCTGTTCTTATAATATTACCCCAGCCAAAAATAAAGGCTATATATTGTTGCTTGTTATTATGAGCACTATTTTGATTGTGTATTATATTCTCTATATTTCTGTTTGAAGGCAGATTAAACTCAACATATCAGGGCTTAATCTTTTCCCTAACATTCTAGAGGCAACTATCTCAAGAGCCATATCACTCTGCTCATTTACTCTTGCAAGCCAAAGCAGGGACATTGTAGACCTTCTCCTCTTCACCAGTCCTCACCTTGATACAATGCATTTTGCAGCCAACACTGGCATAGGTGAAGTGCAGTGCAGTAGGCACTAGATGATCATTCTAAGACTCACTCCCTCCCCTTGTTCAGGCTGCATTCCCCTCCCTCCTGTTCCTTGCACAGGCAGCAGCACGATTGCAAATCTCTTCTGTCTCTTCTATGATGCTCCTTCTCCACCTGCCTAGACCTGACCTTGACTAACTTCTCTATTTCCACCAGAATATACTATTCCTCCTTTCTCTAGGTCAAATAACCTTTTTATAATCTTCTCTTAGAAGTATGTTTCTTTTCTTAAGACTGTTCTAAGTAAGCATTTGCTGCTATGATAAGGTGATTAATTACCTTTTACATAGACTACAATATCCATTGACTGGGAGCCATGTCTTGTCTGGCTCACTGTGATATCCACAGAGGCTAGCACAATTCTGAGAATTAGTTGGACACCAAATAAATTTTTCCAATAAGTGGAATAAGGACTGTTTAGAATAAGAAAATGGAAGGATTTATATACATCAGGGGAATCATCAAATATAATAATATATATATATATATATA
>NW_026000229.1:32867355-32872618 GCF_001458135.2 Marmota marmota marmota
CCCTGCCAATCAGCACCCGCCACGTCACCAAAGCGGTGCTTCTTAAACTGAAGCTTGCAGGCTCATGCTGCTGCAGCTCTCTTCCTCTACTTTTCTTTCCCTTTGGGGAGTCCCCCAATAAAATCTCTTGGTTGAATTTCCCTCTCCGGTGAGTCACACGCCTTTTTTGGGTGCTGGGACTCAGATGGGGCTCTCCTGCCTTTAAGCAGGACCCCCATCCCACCAGAGATCACCACCTGAGAGGAGACCAACCTGCTCCCCTCTTCTGGATCGCCCCTTCCCATCCACCATCAGCCTAAAAATGGGTGAGTCGCCCTCTCCAGACTCCTAAACCCCGTGAGGCACAGTAACAGGGAACTGGCCGTGGATCCTCCAGCAGCCCCTGTGGTGCCTCACGGGGAGGAATACACCCCACCCAGACCTTCACAGTCACAGTGGTCCTCTTTTAGTCTTTCCCCTTCCTTACAGGCATCAGCTAGTTTGAGAACTGTCAAGCCCTCTTCCCTCCTTGAGCTTGGGTCTCCTCCCCGCCACCTCTAGTTTCGAAAAGCCTGGAGCCCTCCCAAGGCCCTAAGGGGTCAGTCCCTCACTGGTGGATATTGGTGACAACTGAATCCTCGGCCTGAGGTCTCGTTCTGATATTTGGTTCCAGTGGGATGCCTCTCCAGTCAACATATCATACTCTTTCTCATAGCACCGTGGCGGGGGCGCCTCCTCCCTGCCGGGAATCCCCTCTCAAATGCCTCCTTAACAACTTGGACACCCTCAGCCTAACCCCAGAGATCAAACCCCAAAAATTGATAAAAATATCTACTCAGGATTGGCCCAATTATCCCTTAGATAAACCAAAAGACCCTGCCATTTTTCGGGACCTCTACAACCATTGCAGGGGATTGAAAAAATGGGCAGAGATTTATTACCCTCCCCCTCCCCCTCTCCTCTTCCCTTGTTCCTGATGTCCTGCTTCATCCTGCTTGGGCTCCTCCTTCCTCTGGTCCTGCCTCCACCTCCTCCTTTAGTTCTCCACTACCTGTACCCTCACACAGTCTGGCCACAACCTTCTTCAATTATGGCTCCTTTGAGAGAGGTTGCTGGGGCGGAAGGGATTGTTAGGGTCCATGTGCTCTTTTCCATAGCAGACCTTTCACAGATTGAAAAACGCTTGGGTTCCTACACCACCAACTCTGCCTCATATATAAAGGAGTTTCAATACTTTCTCCAAGCCTATAGTCTTGCTTTTCATGATATTTACATGAGCCTGACCAATACCCTTCTCCCAGAGGAACTCAGGAGGGTCTGGGAACAAGCCCATAATTAGGCTGATAAGGTCCATCAAACCACCCCAGCCCACCCACTAGGTACCCAGGAAATTCCTGACCAGGACCCTAATTGGGACTACAATACCACTTCAGGATTAGCCCTAAGGGACCAATTTTTCACCTAATTGCCAAGCTCAGATGGGCAGCTCAGAAAGCAGTAAACTTTGAAAAAAATCCAAGAAATCATTCAGGACAAAAACAAGAACACTTCCACCTTCCTAGATAGATTGACTAAGGCTCTCCAGCAATATACTAATTTAGACCCTGAAACTCCAGATGGGAGATACCTCCTAATGACCTACTTCTTCTCTACCACCTCACACAACTAACCAGCAGGTGGAACCCATGGCTATCACCCGTGCCTTTCAACTAGCTGCAGATTGTTCCCTCACTCTATATACTGATTCCAAGTATGCCTTTCACATTCTCCTTTTGCATTTGGTCATATTGAAAGAGAGGGGACTATTGACCACCAAAGGCACCTCCAAAACTAATTCAAGATTCATCACTGATCTTCTCAGGGCATCTATGCTTCCTTCAGAGATTGGGATTGTTCATTGTCGATCCCACCAGTCTGATTCCTCACCCATCACTATGGGTAATTCTAAAGTGAACCAAGCTGCTCGACAGGCAGCCATGATACCATGCCCTACTATTGCTGTCATAACTTCAAGCACACCCCCAACCCCATCCCCATCTAAACAGGACCTCTTGTCCTACTTACATTCCCTGTTCCATACTAGCCCTCAGAACCTCAAGCTCGTCTTACAGACATTCTTCCCACTCACCTCGGATGATGCTAGGTTCATCCACGACCTCACCACTAAATGCACCATTTTTCAAAGAATCAATCCTAATACCCCTCCAAGCCAGGATCCTTTCTCACCCAACAGGCTCGAGGACAATTCCCAGGAGCCAGCTGGTAATTGGATTTCACACACATGCCCAGGGTCAAGAGATATCTCTATCTCATCTTTCTTGTAGACACCTTCTCAGGATGGGTGGAAGTTTTTCCTACCACCAAAAAAAAACAGCATCCACGGTCATCACTGTTTTGCTCTCAGATATCATCCCGAGATTCAGGGTCCTTACCTCCTTGCAATCAGATAATTTACCTCTCAAATCACACAACGCATTGCTGGGGCTCTCCACATTCCCTGGAATCTACACATCCCCTATCATCCCACCTCTTCAGTCAAGGTAGAACGCGTTAACCTCACCCTAAAGGAGACCCTCACCAAGCTCTCCCTCAAACTACATCTTGACTGGGTCAGACTTCTCCCGGTCGCCCTGTTTTACCTTCAAGCGCTCCCCAAAAGGCCAACTCAAACATCTCCTTTTGAGGTGATGTATAGATTCCCACCCCTACCATCTGGGGTGACCCCTTCACCCTGCATTCTTCCAGAACATCAGAGTCATCCCCTTCTTAGTTTTAGCCGAACACAGATTTGGAAACACAAGGAAACTCTATTACCTGATCTCTCCAGGTCACACGTCTCTTTCCCCTTAACCCCGGGTGACTGGGTATATTTCTCTCCTCCTTCTGGTGACATGCCTACCCTGACATCTAAATGGAAGGGCCCCCTAAGGGTTATCTGTGCACTCCCACTGCTGCCTGCCTACAGGAGTCCCCAGGCAATCTGACTTCATGGATTCACATTTCCAGGCTGAAAACCGGCCCCGCTTCCAACCGAAGGAGCCCAGACTGACCGTCCACCTTCCTCCTCCACCACTCCTGAGAATCCTTTAAAGCTCCGCATCTCACCCCTGAGGGTTCCTTTCCCCCTTCCTGAGGAGGACCTTCCTCAACCCGAGAAACCCTCACAACAACATGCCTCACTCTTGTTCCACCCTTCTCTTTGCCACCCTCCTGGCATCTACCTCTGTCCCATCTACTTCGTCTGTCAGATTTCCCAGATTGCCTCAATAATTGGGATTTTCTTGTTTTGTGCCTTTCTACCATGTATCATAAAATTCCTTCAGAATCAAATAGGCAAAATATCTAATCAGACCTTTAACCAGCTTCTCCTCAGGGATTACCAGCTACTTGCTACCTCAGAGAACACCTATCCCTTAAGTGAAGGTCTCACCAACTGCTGACTAAACTTCACCATCATGGCTATGGAGCTACAAAATGGAAACAAGACTGGTTCGCTAGCCTGTCACCCAGGGTTTCGAGGCCCATTCGCTTCCATGTGCCTCCTCCTGACCGCTAGTATTTTCTCAGCTGGTCCCTCTCACTGGACCTTTGGCCAGAAGCTAATATGGTGTCTCCTCTTCCCTCTTCTTCTCCTTGCCTTCAGGTATCTTTGGTGTTTTTAGGCTCATCATGTGGCACACTCAGTTCATGGAATTCGTGGAGGCCATCTGACAGGACAGCTGGATGACCCCCCCCCCGCCATATGCAGGGACAAGGATTGGATCCAGACTATCCATGACCTATGGCTTCAAGGAACTTTCATTGATTTCAGCCCCAAGGAAATTCACATCTTCAGCGCCCTGGCCTTTACAGCTATGCTTCTCTTGTCCCGGCACCCTGACCATTCCTCCCTTCCTTCACACTTGTCATCCCTCTCCAGCAGGAAATAGCCAGATTATCTCTATGCCCTGCTTCCAATATAAAAATAAAAAGGGAGGAATGTTGAGTGTGTGAGAGACCTTGCCTTTTGGTTTTATTTCCCCCATCAGGTTTCTCCCCCACTGAAGTTGAATTTCCATCCAGAAGAATATAATGTAATCCCTTACCTCTCCCCCTCCTCTCTGAAGGGCGCCAAAGTCAAAAGTTGTCTGGACCAGTCTCCATGGGGCACAGTGTCTGCTTGCCCATTCCTGAGTCACCCTGCCAATCAGCACCCCCCACGTAGCCAAAGCAACTCTTCTTTAGCTGAAGCTTGCAAGCTCACACTGCAGCTCTCTTCCTCTCCTTTTATTCCCCTTTAGACAGCCCCCCAATAAAAATCCCTTGGTTGAATTTCCATCTCAGGTGAGCCACTCACCTTTCAAGACCTAAAACTATAAAACTTCTAAAAAAAACAAAAAAACAAAAAGCAGAGGAGATCAACATTGGCCTTGGCAATGATTGTTTTTCTTTTTTTTTTAATTTATTTTTTGTATTGGTTGTTCAAACCATTACAAAGCTCATGATATATCATCTTTCATACATTTGACTCAATTGGGTTATGAACTCCCTTTTTTACCACAAATACAAATTGCAGAATCACATCGGTTACACACTCACATTTTTACATAATGGCATATTAGTGACTGTTGTATTCTGCTACTTTTCCTATCCCCTACTATCCCCCTCCCCTCCCCTCCCATCTTCCCTCTCTACCTCATCTGCTGTTGTTCAATTCTCTCCCTTGTTCCCCACCATTTCCCCTCACAACCTCTTATATGTAATTTTGTGTAACATTGAGGGTCTCCTACCATTTCCATATGCTTTCCCTTCTCTCTCCCTTTCTCTCCCCCGACTCGTCTTTGTTTACTGTTAATCTTTTCCTCATGCTCTTCCTCCCTGTTCTGTTCTTAGTTACTCTCTTTATATCAAAGAAGACATTTGGCATTTGTTTTTTAAGGATTGGCTAGCTTCGCTTAGCATAATCTGCTCTAATGCCATCCATTTCCCTGCAAATTCTATGATTTTGTCATTTTTTAGTGCTGCGTAATACTCCATTGTGTATAGATGCCACATTTTTTTTATCCATTCATCTATTGAAGGGCATCTAGGTTGGTTCCACAGTCTAGCTATTGTGAATTGTGCTGCTATGATCATTGATGTGGCAGTATCCCTATAGTGAGCTCTTTTAAGATCCTCAGGGAATAGTCCGAGAAGGGCGATAGCTGGGTCAAATGGTGGATCCATTCCCAGCTTTCCCAGGAATCTCCATACTGCTTTCCAAATTGGCCTCACCAATTTGCAGTCCCACCAGCAGTGTACAAGT
>NW_026000229.1:32876307-32918807 GCF_001458135.2 Marmota marmota marmota
GTCACCTCTCTGCTATGGCTGGCCCCAGGCTCCTTGCCGGGGTGTCTGAATGGGGGGGTGGGACTGGACTATCTCTGGTTGGTTTCAGCTCCCAGTTGCTGGCGGGCGGGCGGTCTCCATCCGCCCAGTTGCGCAGGCAGCCGGCAAGCGATCGGTCGCCGGCGGGCGAGCGGTCTCCAGTTGCTCAGTCGCGCAGCTGGTCGCAGGCGGGCGGGCGATCTCTAGCCGCCCAGGCGCGAGGGTCTGGCCTCTAGTCCCCTGGTTTCTCCTGCTAGTCTTGGTTTCTCCTGCTAGACCAGATTTCCCCTGAGTGATGCCTCTAGGCAGTTCAAACTGTACTCTGGGCCTGCCGTTTGTTGGGTGTGGAGGGGGTGTATTGGGAACCCCAGCACTCTATTGTTTTGATTTTTTCCGCTTGCCCCTCCCCCAGCGCTGGCTAGACAAGTTTCGTTTTTGCCACTAATGGGAGGGGGAGTTGAAGGTCAGGTGTCTCTAGTTTTCCCCGAGTCTTTATGCAGGCTTGCTCTGATAATCCCACCCCCGAAAGCCTAGGAAAGATTTTATGCAAATTCCCCGCTGTATGGGAGAGGAGCTGAGTAACACACACCTGTTTTGTTGTTGCAATCTGTCGGAGAGTGGCGGTGGTTACTTCAGCTCTCCAAGATGGTGGCCGCTGGTTTCCTTGGTGGAGTTTCCCTTGTGGGGGATAGAACTGTACCGCTTCCTTCCCCGTCTGAAATCTCGAATTCAGCCCGGGGCTCAGTGGGTGCTCAGCCGGCAGGATTCCACAGAATCTGCCTCAATACTTCTTCCTGCTTGCTGGTCGCTTCTCGGTGGTGCCCCCGCTGTCTGTAGCTGAGGGGCGGGCAGCGCGAATCAGTCCGCAATGTTTTTCAATATGACACCAAAAACTCAGGCAGCAAAAGTAAGAAAGAATAAACAAGTGAAAATACATTAAACTAAAATGTTTTTAAATGTAAAAACTAAACTAACTGTAAAATGTAAAATGTTTGCAAGAAAATAATCAACAAAATAAAAAGGCAATCTATGGACTGAGAGAAAATAATTACAAACCATTTATTTGATATGAGTTTAATGTCCATATGACTAAGAAATACATAACTCAATAGCAAAAGCATAAACAACTTGATTTTTAAGTGGGAAAAGGACCTAAATATGCATTTTTCCAAGAAGATATATAAATGTCCATCAGGTATGTGAAAAAGGTGTTCAACATCACTAATTAGGGAAATGCAGATGAAAATCAAAATAAGATATCACCTAAAACCTATTTGACTGGTTATTATCAAAAGATAACAAGTATGGAGGAAACGGAACCATTGTACAATGTTTGTGGGATTGGTACAGCCATTATGAAAAACAGTTCAGAGATTCCTCAAAAATCTTTAAATAGAACTATGATAGGATCCTTAATGCCTCTTCTAGATACATACCCAAAGTAAATAAAACTAGTATCTCAAAGAGATGTATATACTTCAAAGTTTGTTGCAGCATTAGTCATAATAGCCAACACAGATAAATATCTATTAATAGATAAAAGGATAAAGATATTCCTGTAAACACACAGGCAGGAATATTGTTCAGTCTTCAGAAAAAGTTTCGGCTGAAGACAAGATGGTGAATGAGAGGAAGATGAATTTTTTAGTTGCTCTGTGGCTCCAGATTCAAGCAGGGGGAGTATTGCTTCCAAGTGAGATGGTTGACAGAGGGAATACATTGAAATTCAGTATCAGGATCATGGAGACACAGGAACATAGAAAAAGAAAGAATACCTCAGAGCCAGGCCAGTACTACTGGTGGCTCTGGTTAACCACAGAGGGCAAGAATTAAACGGGCAGTGAGGTGGGTGAGGGACAGTGGGGGGTAGAGAACTTGCAGAACAGGATGCAGTCTGATCTTGACTGATCCAGAGGCAGGTGGCAAACTGGTGTTGAAACATGCTTTGTTTCTCCTCTTGTGAGCAGACAGCTAAGCCATCCTGTAGTGGCTGCCTAGTGACTCTGCTATGGGAGTGAGGGTTCATAATTAGCATTATCAGACTGTCCCAACAAGTGCCTGCAGTGAGGTTTAGAGTGTAGGTAGCAGGATATATTTGAGGCCTGTACAGAAAAGATTGCACCCTGGGAACTAAGGCTGGGGATACATAGCACAGTGCTGATTGCTTTCCCTTTGGTTCTGGCAGCTTACAGAATTTGCCAGAGAAAATTCAGAAGCTGAGAAGTTGGGCACATTTGGACACAACTGGGAAGACCACAGTTGTGGATAGTGGAGATTATGGAGTCTTCAGACCTGAGGAGGATTAGTTGCTCTGCCCTAAAAGTGTAGTTCTGGGAGGTCCCTGAGATTCAGATATCCAGCAGAGACTGGCATCTGCATGACAATAGTGCCCATGGGAGAATTCCCTCTAGAGCAGATACAACCTAACAAAATTCCAAAGGCCCATCAGAACTAAATGCCAGCCAGTCACCAGAAATTTGCACTTAGAACTCTGCATCAGCCCTGCCTGGGAGTCCATCTATCTAGTTCACCTGGACAAAACTCCAATTGTCACTGCCTCCCATTCTGCCCTACCTTATGCTGGTGAGAAGGGAAGCTAAGAGCTGTTAACCACCAGCCCCAGTTCTAGGCCACTCCAGCTGGCACTTTACTGAGGAACTCAAAGAAGATGGGTTCAATAAACCCCAGCACTTGCTCTCCCTTGGGGGCACACAGCCCAGAGGAATCAGAAAGGGCAGTCTGGTGTGGTCAGTGAGCAGCCATCCTTCTCAACAGTTTTGACAACCTCCACTGAGACAGTCCCTTCACTTTTCATTATTTTTTTTCTTTTTCTATTGTGTGTGTGTGTCTCTGTGTGTGTGCATGTGTATGTGTTTGCACACAAGTTCATGTGTGCTTGAATATATAGATTTTTTTCTTCCTTTTTATCACTTTTTTTGTTTTGGCTACTGCTGTTTCACCTTGTTCTGACTATAGAGGGTTGGGGGCAGGGAGATGCTTTTGTTTTGGTTTCAATTTTGTTCCTTTGTTTTTGTTTCTCTTATCACCCTTTCTCTCTGTTCTTTCCCTTCCAAAGCCAACTTCTTTTGTTCTTTCTTTCTCGGCTTTTCTGTTATTTTTTTACTTGGCCTTTGTTGTAACCATCACTTGCTACCTCACTCCTGGTTTCTGTCAATCTACTTTTTGAATATTTTGAACTTTCCTTTGACTTCCTGTTCATTTTCTTTTCTCTTAATGATAGTAATTTTACTATTCTTTAGACATTTTAGGTTATATAATCCCTGCCTCCACCATTCATGATGTTGTGGATTGGTATCATAGAGGGCACAGTTAACACCTGCTGTATACTTTAATAATCGATTTAATGTTAAATGCTGCCCCTGCCTTTTTTTTTTTTTTTGCAGTGGTGTTATAAATGTCATAGTATGCACTGACCATTCATTTTAATGCTTCATATTGGTTAATACTGGTGTTACTATTGTTTGTTTCCCATTTTTCTGAGAGGAGCTGGGAACTGAAAGGAACATTATTCGCTCACTGTGTAGAGACAGCCACTAAGCTACATCTACAACCCAGTCAAGTAACAGTGCACCTTGCTCCACACACAAACTTCAACAATACTTTAACATAGTATAGGTGAGACAAAACCCCAAACCAATGGCCAAGCATAAATAAAAATGGCCAGAAGGGACCTCAGGTTCCACTCTTGGATATCTACTCCTACAGCAAAGTCAGAGAAGGAGTCCAAGATAATGGTTTAGAGGAAACCACAGTGTCCACATATGAATTAAACATCAGAACTGCAGTGTCAAACTAAGAGACATTGGGCATTGGAGCTAATATTTAGATTACACCATGCCTAGAAGTTGAAGCCGAGCAATACCAACAACACAAGATTCATTACAAAAGAAATAACTACAAAAAAAAGTACATCCTCACAAAAGAGGAAGAGAAGTCCATCTCAACAAATGCACAAGTCCAAGATCTCTAAAAGCATGGCAAACAAATCTCTCCTGAAAATTCACAATTCCCCCAACAAAGATATGAAGGAACACAAAGATATGAAGGGGATGAAAATCCAGAGAAAGACTATATAGTGATTATTAAAATGATTGATGGGCCAAAAGAAAATCTAAGGGATGAATTAAGTGAGAAATTACAGGAGGTGAGAGACAATTTCAATAAAGATAGATCCTCAAGGAAAATTGATTAGAACTCTTAGAAATGAGAGACACATGAATCAAACAAAAATTTTACTTGCAAGTATTAATAATAAATTAGATTGTATAGAAAAGAGAACTTCAGTCCTCAAAAACAGGACATATGAGCTGAAACACCCAGTAGATGGTATAAACAAAAGATAAAAAGATCATGATCAGGGCTGGGGTTGTGGCTCAGAAGTAGAGCATTTGCCTAGCATGTGTGAGGCACTGGGTTCGATCCTCAGAATGACATATAAATAAATGAATAAAATTAAAAAAGGTCCATCAACATTTAAAAACAAAAAAAAATAAAAATATCATGATCACAATATGTATGAACTCTGAAAGAACATTAAGAAACCAAGCCAAAAAGACATCAGAATAGGAGAGGGAATAAAGAAAGGTACAGGCTAAAGGCATTAAGAATCTCATCAGCAAAGTAATAGCAGAAAAATCTGCAAACATCAGGAATAAGATGGACATGTTTTAGTTTTCGTTATTGTGACCAAGATACCTAATAAACACAACTTAGTCTTGGAAAGTTTATTTGGGGCTTATGGTTTCAGAGGTCTCAGTCTATAGATGGCTAATTTCATTACTCTGGGCCTAAGGTGGGGCAGCGTATCATGAGGGAAAGACACAGAAGAGAAAAGCTTCTCAGCTCATGGCATGATCAGGAAGCAGAGAGAGAGAGGGAAGGAGCTGTAGGGAGGAGGCATCTTGCAAGGCATACATTCAGAGACCCACCTCCTGTAGTCATTCCTGTCTGCCTACAGTTACTATCTAGTCATTCCAGCTAGGATGGACTGACTAGGTTGCAGCTCTCCCAATGCAATCACTGTACCTCTGAACATTCCTGCATCGATACAGGAGTTTTGGGGCAACACCCCAAATCCAAACTATAACAATATCCACAAACCGGAGTATGTGAAATCCCAAATAGATAAGACAATCAAGGAGAACCTCTCCTCTCCCAGAAATATCTTCATCAAAATACCTAACAGAGAATAAGGATAGAATTTTAGAACTTGTGAGAGAAAAACATCAGGTCACATGTATGGGTATAAGGTTCACTTCAGCTCAAACTATAAAATCCAGAATTTGTAATGATATAATCCAGTCTCTGAAAGAATAAAATTGCCAGCCAATATTGCTTTATTCATCAAAGCTATCATTCAGAATCAAAGATTCACAGTTAAAAAATAAAAATTTTCTATGGTAAGGAAAAATTGAAAGAATTCATGGCCACTAAACCAACACTACTGAAACAACACTACTAAATATTTGAAGAAATACTACACATAGAAGAACTCAAAAACAAACCCCAAATCTCTCAAATTGATGAAGTTTTCCAGGAGATTAATTAAGTAGATAAAAATTGAGAATGAATTAAATCTATGAAACAACTCAAAATGGCTGGAAATAATAAACATCTCTCCATAATTACTCTGAATATAAATGGACTCAACTCTCCAATTAAAAGACATAGACTATCAGAATAGATCTAAATGCAAAAGCTAATCACATGCTCTTTGCAAGAGACTCGGAAGTAAAATCATCCACAGACTGAAAGTAAAAGGATAGAAGAGATACGCCAAGCAACTGGAGTCTCAAAACAATCCAAAGTAGATTTTCTAATATCTGACAAAGCACATTTCAACAAAAATTAATCAGAAGAGACAAGGAAAGTCATTGTTAAAGGGAATAATACATCAAGAAGATATAATGATAGTAAATATTTATATGCAAATGTCAGTGGGCTTAATTACATAAAACAAACACTTCTTGACATTAAGTCCTAGATAGACTTCATAGAATGAGTCTATGAATGTAATAATACTGGTTGATTTCAACACACCCCTCTCACAAATAAGTCATTCAGATATAAAATCAATAAAGACACTTCTGACCTAAATGATACTATAAGTCAAATAGTCTTAACAGGCATAAAAGAATATTTTATCCAACAACAGCTAAATATACTTTATTCTTGGAAGTTCATGAAACATTTTACAAAATAGACTATATTTAGGTCACAAAAAAGGTTAGCAGATATTATTAACGCATTCATATTCTAAGATCATAATGGAATGAAATTTGAAATTGTCAGCAAGAAAAATTATAGAATCCACACAAACTCATGAGTATCAAAAAATATTTTTTAAATAAGAAATGAATCATAGAAGAAATGGAGGGAGAAATAAAATTTCTTAGGATCTAGTAATAATATTGATTAAACACACCAAAATTTCTGAGACACTATAAAAGCAGTTGTAAGAACAAATTCATAACATTAAGGGCTTACATTAAAAAAAAAGAAAGAAAGAAAAATAAAGAAAGAAATTTTCCCCCCAAACAATTCATAAGTCCTAGAATGGCAGGAACAAACTAATTCAAAACTCAGTAGAAGAAAAGACTTAAGAATAGAGCTTAAATTAATGAAATAGAGAATGAAAAAAGTACAATGAATCAATGAATCCAAGAGTTGGTACTTTTAAAAGATAAACAGGATATTGATGAACCCTTAGCCAACTAATCAAAAGAGAGAGAGAACCCAAATCAACAAAATTAGAGATAAACAAGAAGATATCATTACAGACATCGCTGAATTTCAGAGGATTATTACAGACGGTTTTGAAAATTCATATTAAATTTCTAGACACATATGACCTCAACAAATTGAATCAAGAGGATATAGAAAACTAACAGATCAGTATCAAGCAAAGAAATTGAAGCAATAATAAAAATTCTTCCAAAGAAAAGCCCAGGATCGGAGAGATTCTCAGCAGAGTTTTATCAGATCTTCAAAGAAGAAATAATGCCAATCCTTCTCAAATTACTCTAAAAATAGAAAGGAAGGAAACATTGCCCAACTCATTCTATTAAGCCAATATCACCCTGACATCAAAACCATACAGAGTCCTGTCAAAGAAAGAAAACTACAAGTCAATATTCTTAATGAACATAAATGGAAAAAATGTTTTATAAAACATTAGCCAACCAAATCCAAAAACATATTAAGAAGATTGTACACCATGATTAAATTGGTTTCATCCCAGGAATGTAATTTTGGTGCAATATATGTAAATAAAGACATGTTATACACATAATTAAAACTAAGGACAAGAATCACATGATTATCTCAATTGATGCAGAAAAATCCTATAACAAGATTCAGCATCCATCTATGTTAAAAAGAAATTAGGGATAAAAAGGAACTTACCTCAACATCATAAAGGCCATATATATAACAAACCCCAAACCAACATCTTGGGGAACAGAGGAAAAACTGAAAAGATCTGCTTGAAAACTGCAATAAAAGATGGATATCTATTCTTACCACATCTATTCAATATAATTCTTATAAATCTAGCCAGAACAATCAAGCAAGGGAAGAAATCAAAAGACTATTAATAGGAAAAGAAGTCAAACTATCTCTCTATACTGATGACCTGATTATATACTTATAAAACCCAAAAAATCTCTACCAGAAGACTTCTAGAGGCCGGGCATGTTGGCACCCACCTGTAATCACAGTGGCTAAAGAGACTGAGGCAAGAGAATCAGGAGTTCAAGGGCAGCCTCAGCAAAAGCGAGATGCTAAGTAAGTCTGTGAGACCCTGTCTCTAACTAAAATACAAAATAGGGCTGAGGATGTAGCTCAGTGGTTGAGTGATCTTGAGTTCAATCTCTAGTACCCCTCACCAGCCCCCGCCAAAAAAAAAAAAAAAAAAAAGACTTTTAGATTTGATAAACCCAGAAAAATAGCAGGATACAAGATCAGCATACAAACACCAAAAGCTTCCTTATATTTCAATAATGAATTTGTTGAGAAAGAAATCAAGAAAACTACTTTATTCTACATATCCTCAAACATCAACACAAACAAAAAACTTAGAAACAAATAGAACTAAAATTAAAAATAAAACTAAAGTGAAATTATAAAACACTAAAGAAACATACTGAAGACAGTCATAGAAAAGGAATACATATCATGTTCATGGATAGGCAGAATTAATATTGTCAAATCAGTCTGCAATCCTCATCAAAATACAGATAGTTCCAGTTCTTCACAAAAACATAAGAAAAACAGTCCTAAAGTTTATATGGAAGAATAAAAGACCAAAAATAACCAATATAGTTCTGAGCAACACGAGTAAGGCTGGAGACATCACAATACCAGATCTCAAACTCTACTACAGAGCTATAGCAACAAAAACAACATGATATTGAAATAAAAACTGATATGAAAACTAATGAAATAAACTAGAAGGCAGAGAGAAAAATCCACATAGATAAAATCTTTTTATCCTTAACAAAGGTGTCAAAAACATACATCAGATGAAAGGAACCCTTTTTTAACAAATGGTGCAGGAAAATCTGGATGTTAATGTGTAGAAAAATAAAACTCAATTCCTATCTCTAAACCTGCACAAAAATCAACCGAAAATTGATCAAAAACATAGAAATTAGACCATAAACAGTAAAGATGCTAGAAGAAAAAGTGGGGAAAGCTCCCACATATTGGTGCAGGCACTGATTTCCTTAATAAAACTTCTAAAATTCAACAAATAAAATCAAGAATCAATAAATGAGATGGTATCAAATTAAAAACTTCTGCACGGCCAAAGAAACTAGAGCATGAAAAGAGTCTTCAGAATATTTGACAGCTACTCTTATGACAGGGAATGATATTTAGAAGATATAAATAACTCAAAAAAAACTATCAAAATAAAAAAAGCAAAGAACAAACAAACCCTTAACTCCAAAAAAACTGAAATCCAATCAACAAATGGGCAAAAGATCTAAATATAAGTGGCCAACAAATATATGACAAAATCATCAACATCCTTAGCAATCAGCAAAATGCAACTCAAAATTATATTGAGATTTCATCTCACTCCATTTAGAATAACAAGCATTAAGAACACAAATAACAATAGTTGCTGGTGTGGATGTGAGGACAAAGGTACACTCAGAAAATGGTTGGTAGGACTGCAAATTAGCATAACCACTTTGGAAACAGTATGGAATTCCTCAAAAGAGTAGGAATGGAACCACCATATGATCCAGCTATCCCTATCCTTGATATTTATCCAAATGAACTAAAATCAGCACACTATAGTGATACTTATATACCAATATTTATAACAGTGTAATTTATAATAGCCAAGTTATGAAACCAGTCCAGGTGCCCATCAACAGATGGGTAAAGAAAATGTGGTATATAAACATGAAAGAGTTTTATTTAACCATAAAAAAAGAATCAAACTATGGCATTTTCTGGCAAATGGATGGAACTGGAGAGCACCACACTAAGTAAAATAAGCCAGACTCAGAAAGCCAAGGGTTGAATGGGGTTTTTCTCATATGTAAAACTAGAAAGAAAAATGGAATAAAGGGTGAGT
Source organism: Marmota marmota marmota (assembly GCF_001458135.2). Taxonomy (NCBI): domain Eukaryota; kingdom Metazoa; phylum Chordata; class Mammalia; order Rodentia; family Sciuridae; genus Marmota; species Marmota marmota. The sequence goes on from NW_026000229.1 coordinate 32,885,936, forward strand.
CTTACAAAATGACATGATAGATCACCAGATAATAGGCAAGAGAGAAAGGTAGAAGGAGGAAGAGAGGGAAAGGGGAAGAACTGGGGGATAAATTTGATCAAATGATGCTATGTGCGTGTATGGATTTATCACAATGAATTCCCCTTTCATATATAACTATCATGCTCCAATTTTAAAAACTAAAAAAAATAAGGAAGACCAATAGATAAAGGGGAAGAAGCAGAGAGAGGGAGGAGAGGAGAGAAAGGAGAAGTACTATGTATTAAAATGGAACAAATTATGTGAAATGCATTTATGAATAGGTAAAAAATAAACCTTACTATTATTTATAACTATAAAGCACTAATAAACACACTTAAAGTGAGATCCTTTCATTTACAGTAACCTAGATGCATCTGGAGAACATTATGCTAAGTGAAATAATTCAGACACACAAAGAAAAATACTTCATGACCTTACTTATATGTAGAATCTATTGTATTCAAGTACATAGAAGCACATAGTAGAGCAGGATTAATAGAGAGTGGGATAAAGTAAATGGGGTGTTAGTGGTTCAAGGGTACAAAGTTACATAATGAATAAATCTACTGGTGAATTAATAATGTACAGCATAATGACTATAGTGTATAATACTATGTTGTATACTGGAAATTTGTTTAAAGAGTAGATTTCAGGTGCTATCACCACACACACACACACACACACACACACACACATACATGAAAGGTAACTATGTGAAGAGATGGATATTTTAATTAGTTTCTGGTAATCATTTCCCCATGTATATGTATATCAAAACATTAGGCTGTAATGTTAAATATATACAAATTGTATCAAAAATACCTGATATTTGCTAAGATTTAAGTATTCTCATGAATGCACAAATGATATATATGATACGCACACACATATATAGTGCATGTACTAGATTTCTATCACTGTGAAAAAATTTCTATTTCTCTATTATACCCCAATAAAACTAGGCAAACAATTGTATTTCTTTATATTAGTGGCAAACAATTGTATATTGAAGTGAAAAAAATACCACTAAAAATAATATCAAAGAAATGAAGTATTTAGGGATAAATATGATAGAAGATACAAGAGACCTGTTTGCTATAATTTGCAAAATATTTATAAGTGATTATTTTTCCCTTTCCCCTCACTTCCTCTTGTATGTACTTTTGTATAACCCTGGAGAAATGAATGACAGTAGAGGGGGTAGAGAGAGAAGAGAAGAGGGGAGGGGAGGGGAGGGGGGATAGTAGAGGATAGGAAAGGCAGCAGAATACAACAGACACTAGTATGGCAATATGTAAATCAATGGATGTGTAACTGATGTGATTCTGCAATCTATATATGGGGTAAAAATGGGAGTTCATAACCCACTTGAATCAAAGTGTGAAATATGATATATCAAGAACTATGTAATGTTTTGAACAACCAACAATAAAAAATTTAAAAAAATATATTTATAAGTGAATTAAAAATATAAACAAATTAAGAGACACATTAATGCATTGGGAGACAATAATATTAGTATGTCACTTCTACTACATAGGTATATAGATAGATTCAATGTAATGAGAATCAAATCCCAGCAATTATTTTAAAATTACAAAGCAAATTCTAAAATGCAAAGGAAATATACAGAATATAGAATATGCAAAACAATTAAAATATAAAAAATATTATTTGTAGTACTTATACTACAAATTAGTATTGGCCTAAAGACAAATAGAGTAGTATGATAAAACAAAGATTTTAGAAATATATATATAATGTATATGTATGTGTGTGTGTGTGTGTGTGTACACACACACACACACACACACACACACTAGGAATTTTCCACCAAGATCTAAAGGTAATTTAGTAAAGAAAGAATAGTTGTTTCAGTAAATGACAATGGGACAATTATATATTTATATGCCTAAAAGTTAATTTGGATCTATAATTCTATATCTCATATCATTGCCAAAGGAAAAAAAAGCTGGACAGGAAGTGGTAAACTAGGTTTTAATTCACTACTCATTGAAATAGACAAAAAAAAAAAAAAAAACCCTTCAGTGTAGAATTGGGTTCAATTCAATTCCAAATGCAGAACTTACAAGTGGGATTTTATATCCAAGGAACAAGGTAGGTACCAGTAGAGGGAAAATTACCAAGAGGAAACATGAAGGGCAATTGGGGATTCTGACTAACCTGTTTTGATGTATTTCTTTGCTGAAGTGGTATATAAAGTAAATGCTAACACTGTAATAGCAGACACACTTAAATGACTCTTTTTTTTTTTTTGGCTTAGAAATGTTTTCCCCTTTTCAATGAAACTTTATAAATATAAGGGGCCATAAGTGGGTTTAGGAGATAAAGAATTTGATCAGATATCAAGCCAGACAGGTTGAAGGTGAAAGAGTCTTTTTTAAACTTATTCAGCAGGATTCTTACTAAAAGTAAGTGACACAGATGACACAAAGATGCTACCAAAGTTGCAGCCTACAGGGCTCAACAAAAGTTTGGTCAAAGAGAACATTAGCACCATTAACAAAAAAAAAATTGACACAAAATAGATAATAAGTCTAAATATAGACACTAGAAATATAAAATATATAAAATAAAACATAAGAGAAAATCTTCGTAATCTTGAGCTTGGCAAACTCTCTGACACATAACATCAAGAATATTGTGGGTATAAGCAGAAAAAAATAATAAATTGGACTTTGCGCAGCAAAGTTAAGGATCTCTCATGTTTGAAAGAAAGAAAATAAAAAGACAAGTCAGACCGAGAGAAAACATTTGCCTATCATTTATCTGATAATATCATAAAAAATATATCACAATAGTGAAATTAATTGGGTAAATATTTGGGCATTTCAGAAAAGAAGATATACAGATTGCAATATGTACAGGAAAAGATAATCACCATAATCAGTAATTAGGAGAATGTAAATTTGGATCATGATATAATACTAGTGCATATTATTAGAAAGTCTAAATTTAAAAAGACAAATCACATTAAGTATTGGAAAATATGTAAAAGGCCTGGAATTCTAAAATACTGCTGTTGAGGATATACAATGATATAGCAACTTTGGAAGAAATTTTGGTAGCTTCTTCAAAAAGCTAATATAGCCTATATGACCTAATTATTCCACTCCTAAGTGTCTATCCATGAGAAATGAAAGTATAAAAGCACAAATAACTGGTGTTCAAATATGCACAGCAGATTTATTTGCAGTAGACAAATATTTGAGACAACCCAGATGTCTATTAGTATGTGAATGGATAAATTGTGATAGATTCATAATATGGAATAATACTCTGCAATACAAGTAAATATGCTATTGCTGTATTAAATATTATCGACCAGTTTCCAAAAAAAAGTTACTCTGAGTGAAAAAATCCAGAGAAAAAAATAATTGCTGTTATTTCATTTATATATCCAGAATATTTAAGCTATCTGTAGTGACAGAGCAAGTTAGTGTCTGCCTCAGAGTGAAGGAGTCAAGAAAAGTTATCAGAGGACCATGAGATAATGATTGGGGATGGTTACATTACCTTCATGTGATGAGGGTTTCACAATTCACACATATGTCAAAACTTGTCAAATTGTATGCTTTAAACATGTTCAGTTTAGCAGCTATCAATTACATGGCAATAAAACTGTTATAAATTGTTATGGAAGAGGCTCTTCTAGAAGTTTGTCTTGAGTACAATTATGTCAAAACTGAGTTGTCATTTCTATTTGTGTAGCTGTTGATTTCTAGAAGCTCCCCCAAATTTGCCTTGATGAAGACCAATTATCTCTTGTCTGAATTTTAGAGTTTGTTTGTTTTGATGGCTGCTGTTTTTTGTTAATAGTAGAGATTGAACATACCTAATCCCCAAGTCCTAAATACTATATATTCCAAAATCTGAAACTTTTTGAGCACCAATATGATGCCACAGGTGAAAAATTTCGACGCCTGACCTCAAATGCACAACACGCAATTTATTCAGCATCCTCTAGGGAAAAAAGGCCCTTCCATACCCCTTATGTTGTTACGTTTCTTTCCACCAATTCCCAGATTCTCCCATGCAGACACCATCTGAGGGTAATAAAATGGCATGTGTGCAGACTGGACACAGCAACAACAGGTTCCCAAAATGTCCTACCTGGGGCAAGACCTATGAGCATTATTCACTATGTTCTTTTATTTGTTCTCTGAAAACTTTTAAAAAGCCTATAGATATACCTGTGGATTGACAGTGATAAAGAAAAAGAAGGCATATGTGTTTAGCTATAGTACTGAAAATCAAGCTATTGGAAAACCACACAACAATGTAATTGTGAAACACCTTATAGGGGAGTATGGAAGAATGACCACCTATGGCTTGAAGAAACAAGATAAACTTCTGAAGCTCTACATTAAAGGTGATGACAAAATTAGTGAAAAATAGACTGCCCACTCCTGAAAGTACAGATCTCAATCATGTATTGAATGACTAGATCCACAGTGAACACTTAATGTATGCTAATCATAAAATAAGCAGAAGATCTGTCACAATGAACTGAAAATTGAAGGGAACTGTGATTATTCAATAGGCTAGTTGCAGAAATTTTAGGAAAAGATATAACATTAAAATTTTAAATATTTGTAGTAATAAAGTACCTGCTGATAGAAAGCAATGGAGAAACTCATTGGCAATTTTCCAAGGTCATTGCTGATAAAAATATGAGACCAGAATAAGTCTGCAAGGCTTATGAAACATCACTGTTACTGTCCTTTTGGTTTAATCTCTGACAATAGCTAATGAGACAAACCCTACAGGAATTAAGAACACCATAGACAGAATAAATGCTGGGATGTTCAGTAGGCATGTGTGAGGGTAAACTAGCTATGATAGGCAAAAGTTTGGGTTCTCACTCTTTTGAAGGAGTGAATTTCTTGCTAGTCCAGTATTATTCCAGCAAAAGGGCCTGCATTCTCAAGGACATCTTGCCTGATTGGTTACACTAATATTTTGTGCCAATGACTTATGTTATCTGCAGAAATAATGTTTTTGCCATTTTCTTTCTTCCAGATGTGACTTCTTAATTCAGCCATGTGACCAGGGCTTCCTTAGATCAACAAAGAATAAATATGAAAATGTTTTCTTTTGCAGCATATTAGGAACATAGGATTGCAGTGTGGGAGCAGAAAGTTTTCAACAGGAGGTTAGCATAAAGGATGCCATATTTTCTGCTGCACATGTTTGGAAGACAGTGACTAAGACACAGATACATGTGCCTGGCAGGACCTCAGGCCTGCAATTCTGTTCTATAAAGATGGTGAGACAGATGACCCCAAGGAAACATTTTAAAAAGCCATATAGCAGAACAGTTCCTCATCACTAGGACCCAATTCTTGATTCCTCCACTGCTTCTGATATTTCTTCTCACCTAAAAAAACAAACAAACAACAAAAAAACCCCACAAATATAGCACAGAACAGAGTAACCTTTTAATCAAACACAGCAACAATAGGATAAAACTGAAAGATGCCATCCTTTATCAAGGCTCTTATTTCACAGCTGATACAGGGATTCTGGTGATGCTGCTGCTGCTTAGTTACCCCAAACATTTTATTTCTTCACTGTATTGATGGAATGTCATATTTTGTAGTGTGAAGTACTTTTGTGTTAATCAGAGTAGGAAAATGATCCCTCACTTGTAGCGTATACATTCACAGTCAGGAACAATGGTGAAGACAGACAACTACAGGTAATACACATGAGATAGCAATATCTTTGCTTCCTGATGGTTCAATGTACAGAAACTTTGTTTCATGCACAAAATAATTTAAAATATTGTATACAATTGAATTTAGGCTAAGTATATATGGCATATAAGAAACATAAGTGAATTTTGTGTTCAAATTTTGATCCCATCCCAGAATATCTCATTAAGTAGGCACAAATATTCCAAAATACAAATTCTGAAGCACATTTGATCCCAAGATTTATGGATAAGGAATACTCATCCTGTATTTAAATTATATAATTAGTCAAACCATTTTTAATTCCAGGAAAATCATCCTTTCCAAACTTGATCTAAGTTCTCCATCTAGGTTTTGTTAGAAACAAACCAACAGATATGGCACTTGGAACACAATTCACAATGTTCAATGGATAAATACACACAACACATACTAAACCTTGCTTTGAGAGTACAATACCAGAAAATCAAGAGCTAGTTCAATATTTCAAATGAAAGTTGAGATACTTTATCTTCCTTATAAAGGACAGGAAGTTTTTCTGACTGAGACTTCTACAATGTTATACTTAAAATTTAAATTCAATTTCTCTTTTAGACTGTCTATCTTTGATGCCTTATATATTCGCTCTTTTGTGTGGATTTTTTCTAACAAGAATATTGTTTATAATATTTTAAATGGAAAATTTGAAAGGAAATGCAGTTAAACTATGTTGTATATCAGAAGAATGGGTTGTAGTCCCCCCAAAGTAAAAGTGACTCTCTGGTTTTCAGTCTAGGATAGAGAAGGGGAAAATAGTATATTTTGCTCTGGATATAATAATAAATTTAAAAAATTTTTAAAAAACAGAAAGTATTTGAAGAAAATATACTAAAATATTAAGAGTGATTTTAACTGAGAATGAGAGTTATTGGTTAGATTTATTTTACTGTTTTTATCTATCTTCTGCTGTTATATATATGTGTATATATTCACAAACTTACAAATACATATATATGCAAATATGATATTATGTTTTAATAGGATTAAGAGGGAAAAATTTAAAAACTAAAAACAACTTTCTAACCTGTCAATTTGATAAAGTTAAAATCCAACTTGTTTTTCTGTAGAGAATAGAAATTTTTTTGAATTAGAAAACCAAAAAAATTAAACATTATTAAAATGCAAGTTTCTTGAAATCAATGATGATATGTTATTCTATTAAATCCAAAATATGTTTTATTGAGAGCAAAATCCATAGTATTAGACACTGTGTTTTACATAAAAGCTGCAAAGATAAATTTAAAATGCCACTTTTCTCCACAAAATAACAGCTAAATTGAGGAGACAGACACAAGTATAAAAGCTGCTCTACTGATATGCACACTAGGTTCTGAAAATTTCTTCTCAAATTCAGTTCCTGGTAAGAGCAAAGTGGTATATAAAGTAAATGCTAACACTGTAATAGCAGACACACTTAAATGACTTTTTGTTTGGCTTAGAAATGTTTTCCCCTTTTCAATGAAACTTTATAAATATAAGCAATGGTGCTTCTCTAACCTGTGATATGGTGGAGAAAAGTATAACAAATTCCAAGAAGACATGGAAGAGGAAGAGGCACGGTATGTGGAAATCAAATCTTTCTCTTTGGAATCTTAAAGTTAGAACATAACACTTGGAGTAGGCAATTAAATCCTTTGGAAGGGTTACAGTTCATCATGCTAGGGACTGAAGGTCTTTCATACTTTTGAGGAACAATGTCTTCATTCAGTGATGGTGAATGGTCGTGTTGACTTTCCATTCATATTAGAGCTGTCCGAGAAGTTATTAAGATTTCCAATTTAGACTTTAAGGATTTTTTTAAAAATTCTCCTCATCAATCAATTAGATGAAACAATACACACACATGATTGATCCTCATTATTTATTTGTAACTGTAAAGTCAATACTCCATTGACTCATTTGCCTAGAGCAAGAAGCATTTGAACCACCTGTGCATACACTCCAAAATGAGATAAAAATAGGCAAAACTCTGCCTTCTTATTTCAAGTTTCAATTGTAACCAAATGTCCTTTTCTTACACTCTGTTAAGTGCCATGTCTTTTGCATTTTTGTGCTTTTGGCTGATTTTGCTATTTAAAATGACCCTCAAGCCTAGAGAATTTCCAACTGTGGCTTTCTAAACACATTCAGCCTGTGATGTGCTTTGCAGAGAAAACACATGTTAGGTAATCTTCATTCAGGCATGGTTACAGTGCTGTTCACTGTGAGTTCAATGTTAATGAATCTAGAATATAGTTTAAAGTGTCCTTAAATAGCATCACATATAAAATGAGCTTATACATTGATCAGTTGACAAGAATGTTGTGATGAGAGGCTTACAAAAACCTAACCCTCTATTTTCTCTAGAAGCAAAAGTTTAGTGTTTGCTAAGTCAGTATTTGGGAGAAACTCATAGGGAAAAACTAACACGTAAAATGAGAATCAATTATGTGTAAACATAAATATTATATATATAAACATTTGCATATATGTGATTTTAACTATGCATGCAACACATATAAAATAAATATATTTACATATATGTGTGTATATATATATATATGTAATAATAATAATATGTATTAGTTTTTTAGTTTAAGAATCAAACTACATGCTATAAATTACATGTATATATCTATAAAAAACATAGGAGGGCCTCTTTGAAATCGGAATTGTCCCAGAAAATCTGGTCCTCAAGAACACTGTTTAGTGATATAAATTATGATTAAAGGACCAATGAGCAGTTACTAGTAAAAGTATCAGGGTGTGGCAAATCCACTTGTTTGGTTTAGTTTTGAAATTCTAGTCAAAAAATATTTATCAGTGCCTGAGGGACTAGAATAGAAAAAAAAAAGGAATAATTGCCACAGAAAATTTAATTAATTAAACCCCTGAGTACAATTAAACTCTCCTGTCCCTAAATCAAAATATTTTTACAGCCTTATTATATTCTAGCATTTGTTTATGCCTTTATAGACCTTGGCTTCCCATATTTCCCTGAGCTAAAAAGCAAAAATCAAGAGTGATAAATGCAGTTTAGTCAAATGAAAAGGAGATATAAAAAGAACTGGTCATGAAGTACACTCAATAAATGTGTAGCTCAGACTTCATGCAGATAAAATAGAAAAGTGATTTTTGAATGCTAAAGTTATATAGTTTCCTATTCTTTCAAGGGATGATGGGGGCCAACTTTGGATTTGTATTCAAACTGGTCTTTGGATTTGTGATGCCTTCTCCTAGAAACAACTATTACTTTGTGAATTAATGGATGAGTGAGGCCACTAAATGATTATTCTTTGAAGTATGCATATTTTTCAGATTAAACTCTAATCCTTTATCTAATTCCCTCGTGAAAACTTAGTCATGCACCAGGGCTGAGCTATAGATTTTAGGTGAGTTTTCAAATGTAAGCAATATCTGCCAAAAGAACACTCTAAATATGCCCCCCCCCCCTCTTTGGAGAATGAGGACAATCATCTATCTTTTCTGCATCTATAGTCTAGTATCTTATTTTAACTTCAAGTGCCAACAGCAGCAGCAAAATTGCAATCCAGCAGTACAACCATCCTCAGCTACATTAACTGAAAGAACAAAAGTGCACTTGGTGCACACAGAGACTAATGGTCCCATGACAAGCTCTGCATACTAACAGGGGTATCCTTGCTTCTGCAGATGCAAGAGGACCCATGACAAATGATGTGCACCAAGAGACTGACAGCTCATCTTCTCTCATGCTTGCCTGCTGCATTACATTGGGTGGAGAGATGGGTAGCAAGCTCATAGCACACGCATTGCCTCCTCTTCACGTAACATGTTCTCCATCATCTCTCTGATTCCTTTGTGTGCAGGAATTGACCTTGTCCAATCTTTGAGGCTCTTTTAAAGTTAATGATCTTAGACTCTAGAATAGTCTTCAAACATATGAGAGATTATTACATAGAAAATAGTATCCAGCTGCTTCTTATCTCACTTGAGGATAGAGCTTTGGCTGCTGCCATTCACTTCAGAAACAATGAATAAATGCTTCTTGGTCACCAGGATGGTGGTCCTGTCATGGTGAAACTACAGCAGTTACAGTGCAATCTGAAGTGCAATCTGAAGTATCTCATTTTGATGAAAGAAATGCACTGACATTGAAAATTCTGCACCCAGCTACAAATTCACTTCACATTCCACAAGAATTTGCTGAACATAAATTGTGACACCCAAAGAGCCTGTGATAGAACCCAAGGAGTATTATGTACAGTTATGTATCAAAAATATGTGTCTGCCAAATTCATTTTATGTTAAAACAAGAATTTCTGTATGTGAAATTATTCAGCAATGTTTACAGAGAAGATGCAATTAGTGTATTGTCTGTTGAGTTGAGGCAGTATGAGCTACTAGAAGAGATGTCATGGAAGGAAGAAATACTTCTTTCAGAAAGACAAGTACTACATCTAATTCATTTATGAAACATAAAAACATGGATCTCACAGAAGTTGAAAGTAGAAGAGGCGGAATTAGGACATAACTTGAAAATATGAATTCATTTCATAAATATTTACTGCATACCTATGATATTGTAGCACTACCAGAATCATAGTTAAAAGGCATGCTTGAGATTGTAAAATACCCTTTTGTTATACAAATGAGAACCTGATATTCAAGAACATGATATTCTACCTTTATACTCTCTGGGTAGCCACTTATAGCAAATTAGAGATAGAACCAGGAACAGAAATAATTGCCCCTTCAGCTCAATATATCTGTATGAAAAACATAACATTTTCCCCTGCCTTCACTGTCCAATTAGGAAACCAAAAAAGATATTAGAAAAGACCGGAGAATAATTACAAAGTATCATATGAGCATTAGTATGATAAAACAGAGAAGAAAATCCCTCTATTCCCCCAAATAATTGACCAGTAGACAAGAATTATTTCTGTTGTTAAGTTAATCCCAAACTTTGCAAAAAATGGTGCTGAGAACATTGGATATCCACAAGCAGAAGAATGAAACAAGACCCATAATTATCACCATCTCACCTGATGAAAATCAACACAATACACACAGGCTTCAAAAGCCATGTTTAACTAAACTGCTTGTGACTGGAAGACTTTGTTCTTTGCTTCTTGAATTTTTCCATTTCCTGTAATGCACATATTAACTTCTAAAAACTAAAAGTTATTTTAAAAACCTGAAAAAAATCAACACAAAATGGATTAAAGACATAAATGTAAGAACTGAAACTATGAAACTACCAAAGGAAAACATAGGTAAATACCTTGGGATGCCAGAATGGGCAAGGTTTCTAATTTTATTTATTTTATTTTAAAATGAGGCCCCAAAAGCACAAGAAACAAAAGTAAAAATAGACAAATGGTATTATATCAAACTAGAAAGTTTCTGCACATCAAAGAAACAAACAACAGAGTGAAGAAAAAAACTTCCAGAATGAGGGAAAATATTTTCAAATTATACATCTGACAAGGTGTTAACATCTACAACATACAAGGAATTTAAGAAAATTAATGGCAAAAAAATAAAGAAACCAATTAAACAATAGCCATGAGATTCCAATAGACATTTTTAAAAGAGGACACAGAAATAGACAAATAGACAACAGATACATGAAAACATGTTGGATATCACTGATCATTAGGGAAATGAAAGTCAAACCACAATGAGATGTCACCTCACTCCAGGAAGAATGGCTATTATCAAAAAGAAAAAATAACAAATGAGAGAAATTATGTTCAAGACAAGGGACTTCTTTCACACTGTTGGTAGGAATGTAAATTAGTGAATTCATATGGAAAAGAATATGGAGATTTCTCAAAAAATTAAGACAAGAACTACTGTATTATTCTGAAATCTCACTCCTGGATATTAATAAAAATAAATAAATAAATCAGTCTGTAGAAGAGACGTCTGTACTCCCATGATTATTGCAGCTCGATTCCCAATATACAAGAAATGGAAACAACCTATTTCCATCCCCTGGTGCATGGATAAAGAAAATATGGTGCATATACACAATAAAATAGTGTTAATCCATAAAAAGGAATGAATTCCAATAATTTGCTACAACATGGAATGGAGCTGGAGATCATTGCCTTAAAAGAAAAAAGCCTGGAGCAGAAAGCACACAATCTCATTCATATGTGCAATATATTTTTAAAAGTTCATCTCATAAAAATCAAGAATAGAATAGTCATTACCAGAGGCTGGGAAATTAGTGGCCACAGAGGGATGGGGAGATGATGATAAATGGCTAGTAAGTAATAGTGAAGAGTTTTGCTGTGCTAGTGCATTGTAGGGTGGATATAGATAACAAAAATATGCTGCATACTTCAAAAAGCTAGAAGAAAGGGTTTTGAATGGTTTTAACACAAAGAAATGATAAGTATTTGAGAAGATAGATATGTTTAACTTGATATATTCTATAATATATACATGTAACAAAACATCACCTGGTACTTAATAAAGGTGTATAGTTTTTGTGGTTTTATGTATTATTTAAAATTTAACTTAAAATTAAAAAATAAATTATAAATACATTTTTCAAAATTTTTGTCTTGAATAAAGTGATGCTATTATTTGTAAAACATTTCCTATATTTGATTAAGACCTTTCTATTTTTAGTTTTTACAAATATATTGTTTTAGCAAAATGTCTACAATCAATCTCCATTTTAGTGTTTTTTGACTAGTAGGTACATTAGTCATAGTTGTTAAAATTCCAATTTACATTATACTAACTTTCCAGACATCAATAAATCTTACATTTTTTGGAATAATATTGTCCCTCTGTTTTCCAAATGCTGATAATACAAAAAAGACAAGCCAATTCTGCACAAGGGATTTATTGAGATGTGGTATACATTAACTTAATCTCTAAAGTTAGATTGATTTGGAATAAAATTCTAGTCTTGGAACTTGTGCCAATGTGGGCAAGTTAATCTCAGTAGGCCTTAAATTTCTGTTTGGTAGAATAGAAAAAAAAAGTTCACCTAATTTATTGGTTAATTATAAAGAGTAAAATACATAATATAAAAAAAAAAGAAGAAGAAGAAATCTTAACGATGTCTACCATATAGTATGTTTTCAATAAATGCTAGTTGTTAAGTGTTTTGAGAGTGGAGATGAGTTACTTCTATTGGGCTTGCTAAACCAGTGTCAGGGTTGTTGCAGGTGATTATCGTCATGCTATTACAAAAGGTCATAATTTGTATGTGGTAAATGCAACTAATTGACCTATGCAACTGTTAGGAAAGAAAGATGAGCAGAGACTGTCAGGACTGCTCTGGCTAGAATGTTTTTTAATTACATATAAAGCACTTACAGAAACTTTCATCATTTTTTCCCTAATTTTGAAATCATTAGTGCTCATAATAAAAATCTTAGAAAATATAGAAATATGAAGTCAGCAAAAATCACCTGTAATAATTATATTCTAAGTAAATAAAACTGATAAATTCACTTTCATATTTTTCTCTCTGTGTTACAAATTTTTCATTTTTAAGCAAACATTAAGGTTGAATCAGAAAAACATTTTATGTTCTGCTTTTTCACATAATATATAATTTGTACAGTATATTTATAACATAATATTTCTTTGAATTATTTTATATATCCATTTTTGGAAATTATTTCTAGTGATTTTCTATAAATAATGCTAAATTGGACATTTTTGAAAAGAAATCTTTATAAATTTCGAGGATAATTTCCTTAGAATAAATACTAAAAACTGAAATTAATAAGAAATTTATTTGCTAAAGCTCCATATGATACAGGAAACTTCCCTGAAGAAATCACATGCCAAATTGCACTGTTGTTACAATGTAATGAAATGTTTCTTACCCAAGTCACTGTCCTCACCACAGATCCTGTTTCATCATCAGAGCTGTTATACTGACATTTACTAAGCCTTTACCCTGTGGCCAGCCCCATATGACTATTTGTAGATATCATGTTCTTAAATCTTCTCAAAAACACTTTGAGATATATTTAAAATCATTCCCCTTTTTTGTATTTAAAAACTGTGGCTCAACCAAATGTAAGTTTTGCTCCAAATTATGCAGTTAGAAATGAATCATCCTACAGGCACAGCGAACTTAAATACATTGCTTTTTATCACATCACAAAGCACTTATTGTTATGGTTTAGATATGAGGTGTCCCCCCCATCCCCAAACCTCATGTGTGAGAAAATGCAAGGAAGTTTAGGGGTGCAATGATTGGGCTGTGAAAGCTTTAACCTAATCAGTGAATTAATCTACTTGACAGTAACCAGAGATGAGGTGGAGCAGCTGGAAGAGGTAAATCACTGGGGGTATGACTTTGGCGTTTATATTTTGTCCCTGGTAAGCTGAGCATTCTGGCTATCTCTTTCTTTTTCTCTCCTACTCCCCACTCCCAAATCTGGTGGCTTTCTGATTTCCTCTACATGAATATCCTGGGTGATGTTCTGCCTCACTTGGGGCCCAGAGGTATGGAATTGGCTACGTATTACCCGAGACTACAGAAACCATAAGCCCCAAATAAACTTCTACTCCTCTAATTGTTCTTACCAAGTCTATTAGTCACAGTGACGAAAAAGCTATCTAAAGAACTCATTGATGTTATTTATTAAAATACTTAAAATACAAAAAGCACCAGTTTTACTTTATATAATTTCAATAGTAAAGTTATTGTTTTTATATATGTGTTGGTGTTTTATAATTTGGCTTTTTATTGTGAATTTTCTACTCATACTCACTGTATTTTGTATTTTCTTATAAGAGATACTTTATTATGAAGGCCAGATTCTAAAATGAGATGTTGATTGGCTCTCTTTGGTACAATAATAAATATGGATTTTCAAGATGGTAACACAATTTATTCATTTGCATGAAATTTGGAGATATTTTGCTAATTGCATTCTCCGATGAGCTTTGGACTCCCTGCCTGCCAATGTGTATTTCATTTTACAGGCCCCTTTTAGATGTTCTCTTTGTTTTGTAATTGATGGAGTTCCTGGGAGCAAAAAGTCATGGGAGATTTAATGAGTGTGAAACGGTGAATATTGAAAGCATTTTAAATATTGATGTGAAAATAGATCTCCTAGCTGGATATCTTTTTGTTTTGCTGTTTGTGGAATGAATAAATTAGTTCAAAATTTTAAGCATAATGAATGTGAAAGTGCTAGTGTTTGGATTATTAATAGAGTATACCCTGCCAGATTTGTTGGTAGCCTTTCTATATTTTAGAAATACTAGAGATATTTATAGTGATATTTTCAAATGCTTTCATAAATCTAGCACACTCACATGATTATTTGCAAATGCAGAAATATTCTTGGGCTAGAAGGAATTGCTATACACAATAGAATATTGGGAATGTCCATTGTATTTAAGGGCAACATTAAAGAGGACAGACATGAGAAAAAGCTTCAATGAAACAAGAAATGAAGTTGTGAGCCGACTCCTGCTTGCAAGAAAAAAAAAGGAAAACAAAAAATTAGAATAACTTGATAAGGCCGAAAGAAGTGGCATTACTCCTTGGAAGACTGAAACTCAGACCAGGCTTTTGGATTAGGATAATCTTGGAGGCAACACAATGCCATAGTTTGGTTTGAGGCTGAGTATGTAAGAAAGTCTTATCAGCAATGAAACATTACTCACATTTTCTCTTCACTAAAAATCCTACTTTAAGCTACATTATAGCAACGTATTAGTGTGGATTCTGAGACAGATGATTCAGGTAAATGAGATAACTGAGCAGTGTTAAATGATTTTTTTTCCTCAAGATGGGATGAGAAAAGTTATGAGAACCAACAAGGTTTGGTGATGCACTCAGCATTTGTTATACTCCTAAAAGAATGGACCTGCAACTACTTCTAACTTGAAGAGATCGGGGTCGCAGGGGAAGGTGGACCTTCAGGAAATTGGAATGAGCCAGAGTCATCAGTAGAGAGACACTGTCATTATCAACATGATCTATCCCTTCTTTCTCTGATCTTTTGATGCCTCCCATTGAGAAACACAGCAGAAAAGTAAAAAAGAAGGGAGCCTCAGTGTGCAATTTACACAGGTCTGCCTGGATTCAGAACAGTACAAAGAAGAGAGAGAAGAAGATCTAAAAAGCAAACACAAAATAGCCCAAATGTATTATTTGGACTTTGATCAGTATTAAAAGCTCTCCAAGGCCAGTCTTAGGTCTAGTGCCTCTCCATCATTAAATTTCACATCTGAGAACAAGATGTCCTGGACACCATGGTGGTAGAGACACCTCCCCGAAGTATGAACAACAACTATTCAAGAAGGAAGCTTATATATATATTAGTGTCTCCTAAATCCCTTCAGTAATCTACCCTACCCCAAACCTCTCTGAATGTCTATCAGAACCCAGCACAGTGCTCTGTACATCCTAGCCCCTCAATTTGCCTGAATGAAAATATCCACACATTCCCAGGAGAGTTAGCAACAGCAATCAAGCAAGCAAACAAAAATCATCTCCATTCTGAGTGATTAGGAGTAACTCAGCTGGGTTAAGATATATGTTAAAAAATTGGAAAAATGAGTAAAGAACAACAATATGCCCATCTAAAAATTATACCAAAAAAAAAAGAGCCTATGTAGACTGATTCAGGAATTTTATAAGCTAATCTGAAAGTTAAAAATTTGTAAGAAAATTAATTTCTTCTTCCACCAGAAATGGGTCCCTCTAACCAAAGAAAGATTAGTAAGAGAAAACCCAACAGTCCATGAACATTTATATTTTCAGATTTACATGGGAGGTCTCCAGGGAATGGGTTGTTCTCTAAGAGGGGGCTTTGCATTTCAGATTATGAAGCATGTTCAAGTAAGAAAGAATAAATTCCTAGATAAGTCACAAAACAAAGGAAAAAGACTTTGGGTCTTGAGGCATGGCAACTTGTAGGAAGGCAAATAAATGTTAGATAAAGTTAATAAGTAAATAATAAAGTTAATAAGTGGTGTGGATTTCTCTGTCACCATCTCCAGGTCAACAGGGTCTAAAGGTGTCCTCAGTAGTTAAACTTTTTTCTCCCTGGATATGGGAGACAGAACACACCTTTTTTCCTTGTAAATCTTGTCCTGCTTTTAGGTAAATAGAAAACAGAGTTTTCCTGTATTGTTGTTTCTTAAGGGCTTCAGCTTAACAATTTTTTTTCTTTCATTTTGGAGTGAATTTGTGAAGAATATTTGAAGAGCAGTTCTGATTTCCCATGCTATGAATTCCTAACACTCTAGTGGCTGGTACTCTGCTGGGGGATCAAATATTCAGAATATTCAGAGAAACTAGAAATCTGATTTTGAGAAAACAATAATAAACAAGGAGAGCAGAACCTCAGACCTGAGACCTACGCAGAAAGTTCTGTCTCCTATAACTCTCCTCAGTAATTTCTTCAGAAAATTTCCATATGCACAGGTAGTGAGATGCTGCTCAATGTTTAAAAATAAGGTCTCTGAGGAAATGAAGGAAAAAAATGATTTATAGTGCTTGCTGATTTCTATGGTGTATATTCTCATATCATGGCAGATTTCAAGACACCAATGTCATGTCACTGACCTGAAGTTGGGAAGAGGTATATGCATTTGGCTCCTGAAAAGCTGGTAGAAATCCACTCTAGCATATTTACTGGCCAAGGCTACCAAGAAAGTGAAACTGGAACCAGAAGGGCTGGAAAGTGGACCTCTTCTTCCCATTACCCACTCACTGTGACTAGTTCTTGAAGAAGACACCTACATCTAGTGTTCACTTTACCCAGGTAGAGCCCATGTGCCCTGCTGAATTGGAGGAAATGGTAACAATGATAGCATGAGTTATCACACCCAGAGCAGGCCTACTACCAATGTTTGGCTTGGGCCTCAATGGAATCAACAGACACACTTCTCTAAGGCCTAGCACCTTGCATACTTCACATACACACCAAAGACATAAAATTGACATTCATGGGATCTTTACTGCATGTGTTCCATTTATACCTCCAGAGTCACTCTACCATGCTTTTTGCCCTATGACACTGACCTCTGAAAACTACATTTGGGTTTCAGTGCCCCGCTTACCATTTGGGGC
This sequence comes from Marmota marmota marmota, assembly GCF_001458135.2. Classification (NCBI taxonomy): domain Eukaryota; kingdom Metazoa; phylum Chordata; class Mammalia; order Rodentia; family Sciuridae; genus Marmota; species Marmota marmota. Next base: position 32,903,753 of record NW_026000229.1, read on the forward strand.
ACTTAGCATTTCAGTGCACCGCTTACAATTTGGAGAAGTGGGTAGGTTCTCAGGAGGAGAAGGGTGGTATCAGAGTATCCTCCTGACTCCTTCCCAGAAGTTCACTTAGGTTGATGGCCTCCTTTCTCCAAAAGTACTCGTCCTATTAAATATTCTTCTCTACACAGTCACTCTGTTCTCAGGTTCTGATAATGGCTTCCTTTTTTATCTTCTTCAGGGTAACATAGAGTAAAGGATTTGTGTGGCTATTTGGACTAACTCTTTTCATTTCTATTCAGTATGCCCTAAATTTCACTGATCAGAACATCCTTTTTGAGTGAGCTTTTTTTTTTTCCCCTGCCAGGCCTCTGGCTGAACTGGTAATACATGTGGAAAAAACACAATCCATTATGCAAGGAGAAAGCAATAGTATACATTGTAGGCTCAGAACATAAAAGAGAAGGTCCCTTGATCCTTTTCAGTCATCCCTACCCAGTAGTGACATGGCAAACTTTCAACAACTAACTCTTAGGAAGTAGAAAAATAAAAGCACTGATTTGTACCAGCATTTCTATTTACTGTGGTGTAAATATTCCCATGATGATGGGTTTCCATCTACTAAAATGACATTTCCAAAGAGTTGGGATCTGATGTGTAAAATTGTTTCTCACAATACTACAAAAGCCAGTTGCCAGCTCAGGGCTTATTTGTATCTCTGGTCTCACATGCTTTTGGCTATACAAAATACATAAATAATCCTGTCCTGTTTTATCTCCCCACTTCTCTCTTTTTTCTCCAAGTCTAGGCTAGGTTATCTAAGGACAAACAAATCAAGGCAGCTTCTACCATAATCCTCATGTATCTGGTGGGTGAAGATGTGCCTTCTCTTACCCTAAGTCCCCAGGGCCTCCCCCTACACTCTTTGGTCTCAGGAATGTCTGATACGGAGTTTCTCCTAGAGGTATACAGAGGAAAACACTTTGTAAATCAAAACAGTGAAAAAACAGCAACTAACCATACTTGGCATTTTATTTGGCACCTGAAGGAGTTATAATCAATGGCTAGCCCACATTCAGGCATATGTTATAAGGGGATTTTAGTTCTAGTTCAGTAGTAGTTCCTTTAGGAAGCAATTCTCAGAGAAGAAAAGGAGAGCCCAAACACAGCTTCTCTCCCCTTCACCTGACAAGTATTTTTCATCTCCTGAGGGTAAAGAAATGAGAAATGTGTACTCTGTGGTTCATTTCCTGAAGGATACAGGAGCATAAAGACTGGCTTCTTAGGTCTAGTTTGAGATACTTTTCTCCCTCTGTTTATGTAAGATAAATTACAGTCCTGAAGGCCTCAATCCAGGTAAGTCTCTGAGGTATTGAGGAGATAGAGTCACAAGATAGCTAGGACATACTCATTGGACCTTTATGAGTAGTAAGAAAATAATAAGTCATCGAATCCACAATGAAAACAACACTCCTAAATGTTACAGGGAAATGATGTTTACTGTTCTCAGAACCCTTTCATAATAGTCTAGTAACAACCCATTGTAGGGAAATTTGTTATCTTTATAGGTGATTCTTTTCTTTAGCTACATCAGCTCTGAACATCCTCATGATTAGAAATGATATTGGCAAATACTCTTACCTACTATCATTATAGTTCTGGTGATTCCATGATTAAGGTGGTCAAGGCTCTATAAAGGCAGGTCATCTTGAGTGGAGAAGATCAAGTCTAAAATGAATTCAGTGCAAATTATAAAACCCGAGGAAGAATTTGACCTAACCCCTGCTCTCCAGCAATATATAATGAAACAGATTGCAGTCTAGTGAGGTCCACACACTAGCCAGTTCACATGGAACAGATGGGCAATGCAGAAGAAGAATTCTTTCTGGAAGAAAGGATACCTGAAGTGTACTTCCAAATGAGGAATAGGAGTTCTCCAGATCAGAACAAGAAGGATGACTCCAAATGGATGAAGTGCATTCACAGACGAGGAGCTGTGAGATATGGGATGGGTCAGCAGTAGTCTGGCATTTTGAGGCTGTAAACACAAGGTCTAGGCTGAAGGGAGAGCAACAGTGATGACTCTATGTGAATTCTTTTGAAGTAGAATCTGTCATCTCCAATGGAGACATGAGGTGATCTGCTGTATGCTCAACTTCAAGTCAAATTTTTAAAAAATCTATTCACAAAAAGATCAGAGGTCAGCTGTCATGTGAAATATTTAGTATGAGTGTGAGTAAAGAGAGATCCTCCGTATAAAGGGAGAGGAAGAGCAATTGGACTCCTCAATTTGCTTTTATCTTGAGGAATTTTTAACATTGACATATGCCTCGTTAGGTACATTTGGCTACGTAAATAGTTAGCTTTAATTAAATATTGAAAAAACAAGTGACTAAAAGGAAATTTTTGCAGAGAAATGACATTGAAGGTATTCTAATGATGCATGTACATGTATCAAAAAATAAAAGGAGAGAACTGTTACTTTTCTGAATCTAGGAAAACTATATATCTAATTTTAAAAAGGCAATTTTATGAGATTACACAAAACATCATCCTCCCAAAATCAATAAAATAATTTGACACAGAGATTTATATCCATTATTATAAATAAAGGAACCTGTCACAAGTGCACATTTTCCTTCAGTGATTAGCTAATGGCTACTATGAAGGCATCATGATAGGCAGCAAAGGATTTCCAACCTAATCAACAAGATCATGACATATGTCTTCACCATACTCCATTGTTCATAGGCCACCTATTCATCTCTTGATAGGCAACTAGGCTGTTCCATATCCTAAAAAGTCCTCTGTACAACCGTGTTTTTATTGCAGGTAAACCGTGCAATAAACATGGGTGCACAGAGGACTTTCTTCCTTTTTTATGCTGACTTCATTTCTACTTGTCCAGGAATAGGAGAGCTGGATCAAATGGCATTTCTATGTTTAGTTTCTTGAGGAAACACCATGCTATTTCCTATTATGGCTCTACTAATTTACATTCCCACCAACACTGTAGAAGCATTCCTTTTTCTCTACATCCTCACCAGCATTTATTATGTTTGGGGTTTTTTATAGATACATAATAGTCATTATAATTGACATGAGTTCCTCATTGTAGTTTTGATTTCCATTTCCCTGAAGGCTAATGATACTGAATATATTTTTCATATATGTATTGGCCATTTGTATTTCTTTTTATGAGTATTTATTTAAACCATTTGCTCATTTTTTAATTGGGTTACTTGCTTTTTAAAGTTCTTTATGTATTCTGGATATTAACCCTCTGTGAGACAAACAGCTGGCAAAGATTTTCTCCCATTCTATGGTTTCATTTTTAACTCTGTTGATTGTTTTCTTTGGTGTGCAGAAACTTCTAGTTTGATGGAATAGCCCATTGTCAACATTTGCTTTTGTTTCCTGTGCCTATGGAGCCCTCACCAGAAAATCATTGTCTGTGCCAATATCTTAAAGTTCTTCCCCTAAGTTTTCCTCTAGCAGTTTCAAGGTTATGGACCTTATTTTAAAGTCTTTTATCCATTTTGAGTTGCCTTTTGTTCAGGGTGAGAGGGTCAAATTTCAATCTTTTGCATGTGGATATCCAGTTTTCCTGGCACTATTGTTAAAAAGAGGTTGTTTTATCCAGTCTGTTTCTAGTACCTTTCTTAAGGATCAGTTGCATGTAGAGGCATGGTTTCTATTCTATTCTATTAGTATACTCGCCTGTTTTTATGCCAGCACCATGCTGTTTTTGTTACTATGGCTCTGTAGTAGGTTTTTAAATCAGGTATTGTGATGTCTATAGCTTTGCTCTTTGGGCTTAAGATTGCTTTGGCTATTTGGAGTATTTCATGTTTCCATATGAACTTTAGATTTTTTTTCTAGTTCTGTGAAGAATATCATTGCTATTTTGATGGGGATTGTGTTGACTCTGTACATCTCTTTGCAAAGTATATACTTTTAAACTATATTTATTCCTCCAATTCATGAACATGGGAGGTCTTCCAACGATTTAGTGTCTTCAATATCCTTCTTCAGTGTTTTGTAATTTTCACTGTAGAGGTCTTTTACTTCCCAAGTTAAGTTTATTCCTAGGTAGTGTGTGTGTGTGTGTGTGTGTGTGTGTGTGTGTCTATTGAGAATAGGATTGTTTTAATGATTTCCTTCTCAGCAAATTCACTATTGATATATAGAAAAACTACTGATTTTTGTATGTAGCTCATATATGCTGAAGGTTTTAATCAGTTTCTATTTCCATTGCTGTGACAAAATATCTGAGAAAAACACTTAAAATGAGAAAATATTTGTTTTGGCTCACAGGTTCAAACATGGTCACTCGGCCTGGTGGTTTTAGTCCTATAGCAAGGCAGTACAACATGATAGAGCACAATGGAGGAAAGCTGCTTACCTCATGTTTGCCAACTAGAGAAAGGGGAAGGGTCCAGAGTCTAATATGTATTTCAACGGCACACACACCCACCTCACACACACACCAACAACTTCCTACAACTAGGCCTCACATTCTGAAGTTTCTACCACCTTCCAATTGCACCAACATCTAGAGAACAAGCTTTTAACACATGAGCCTTTGGGGGACATTCAGATCCAAATTGTAATAGACTTCTTTAAGCAACTTTTGTAAGGCTTTTCTGGTGGTCATAAATTCCTTACTTTTTGCTTATCTTCAAAGATTTTTACTTTTCCTTGATTCTGAATAATAGCCTTGCTGAGTATAGTAATCTTGGTTGGCAGTTATTTTCTTTCAGAACTTGAAATATGTCATCCCATGCTCTTCTGGCATATGGGGTTTCTTCTGAGAAATCTGCTGTTAGTCTAATGGGGTTGCCCTTAAATAAGACTTGGTGCTTTTCTCTTGCAGATTTTAAAATTCTTTTTTTTTTTTTTTGGTACTGTACTTTTGAAAGTTTGACTATAATTTAGTGTGGTGATGATCTTTTCTCATCATTTCTGTTTGAGGTTCGATAAGTGCCCTGTACCTGGTTGTCTATTTCTTTCTCAAGATTAGGAGAGTTATCTATTATCATTTTATTGAATAATTTTTCTATGCTACTAACCTTTAGCTCTTTCTTTTCAGATATGCTGATTATATGGATATTTGATCTTTTAGTGTTGTCCCAAAGATATTGAATGTTCTCTGTTCTTTTTTTTTCTTTCTTTGTCTGGATGTGATATTTCAAAAGACCTGTTTTCAGTCTCTGATATTCTTTCTTCTAATTGATCCAGTCTGTTGCTAAAGATTTCAACTGAATTTTTTATTTGATTGACTTAGCTCTTCATTTCCAAGATTTTTGATTGGTTCTTTTTCAAAATCTCTATCCTTTTTCTGATTTCTCATTCTTATGCTGCATTTTCTTCATAATTTTATTTATCTGTTTATTGGTTTTCCCTTGGGTCTTATTAAGCTTTTAAAGAATCATTCTTCTGAATTCATTACTGTGCATTTTATCTGCTTTGTGATCTTTGGAATCTATTACTATAGAATTATGAATTTTAAGAGGTAACATTTTACATCTTGTTCCTTTATCAGCAAAGATGTTGGGAAGAGTAATACAAAATATTGTTGAAGATCAAAGGAAAAAATTGGAATAAATTATGCAATGAGTAAGGTTTATTATCATGTCACAAAAAATATTCCCTCTGAGGTAAACATGAAATGTCTCTGGGCTGTTTTTGAAAATTCCTGTGAATCTGTTAACTATTTAAAAATCAGATTTGAAAGAGAACTTTATAAATATATGGAATCTTAAGGTATGTTACTTAATAACCAAAAAATAAAAAGGTAAAATTTAAAAAAGCTGTGTGCCTTTGGAGTAAATATTTGTTCTTCCTGATATAGTAAAAATGCTCTAATGTTAAAATGAAAACTTTTTCTTCATCTTTCCCTGTACATCTGTATCATCACCATATAACTTATAAAAGTTATGTAAATTCCAAACTCAAAACAACTTAACCCAGAACACTTAGTAAAATATTCACAGTATTAAAGTCAATATAATTGTAGCACAAATAAATTTGTCCATCACGTTATCTTAAAGTTCTTATTTTGACAATTAGAGGTTTTATACTTTTCTTTTCTAGTTTTATACTTTTCTTTGTATTTAATATGTAAATTTGTTTTATTTGTGTACTTGTAGAATCCTTAAGAGCAGATGGAGCTTATACTTTGTGCTTTATGATCATAAAAACAAAGTAACATTATAATAAAGTAACATTATAATAAAAATAATCATTTAAATTAATACTCAAGATAAAGAGTATTTTTTTCTTTATTCTCTAAAGGGGGACATATATTACTCAAATTCTAAATATAGCCTAAGTCCTTATAAACTAAGAAATATAGCCTAAGAAATATAGCCTAAGTCCTTATAAACTCTCCCAGGTCTCAATTACAGTTTTGTTGGGATAACCCAACAGATCAACAACAGGTGTGGGAGGGAAGAGACAGGTAGGGAATTGGAAGGGGAAGGGAACTAGGAGCTCCAATAAAAGTTTCTAGAAGCAGCTAAAGCAACTAAAAATCATGAGCTGATACTGAAGTTAAATTTTGCCAATCACACATTTGTCTTGTTTCAGTGCTGAAGAAATAATAAATATTGCTGACTCCTATGTCTGTACTAGTTTTATAGATGTTTGAGTTGTACACAAAGATGGGCATAACCATCCCCTGTTATGTCATCAGGAATCACAGCATCATAGATCTACATTGCCCAGAAATTTCTCAGTGGTCTGTATTAAGCATTCCACACAGAGAGTAAGACAGTCTTGTTTTAAAATCAATGAAATGTATGCCTCTGGACACCAATGCTGCCAGCAGTATTAACACCTACTGTGTAAAAGTTGCACGTATGTGACTCTAGTCACTTTCTAAATAAGTATCATACTTTTTCAGGAGGGTAACTACAGTTAAGATTTTTTATTGCAGCCTCCTAATAGGAATTTCTTCCCCTCAGGTCACACTCTCAAAAAAAGAAAGTGTGCACAAATATTTTTACAAAGGGATATTTATACACATAAAGAGTGTAACATCAACTACTACACAATGCCTGAGAAATGTTTTTCTTGATTTCCAAAAGCAGGAATCACTTGAGTTGGCTGAACAAGGATAAGAGAATTTCCTCTCCTATGTCAGAGTTTTAACATACATCTTTGCTTCTTTTGTGATTTTTTAAATGGAATCTCCTTCTTCTTCATGCTCAGTATTCTCCCATATTTTCCCCAGTGCAGGCTTCAGCCCCTTTCCAAATGGCATCCCAACACACTTTCCCAGGTTCCTATCTGCCTTCCAATGACTGACACCTGTGCAGCAGATGGTGCAAATGGCCCACTATATATTTCCTGGATTGACGGAGAAAATTGTCAGGAACCTGATTGCATTGGCCCAGAGCCTCATGACAGAAAAGGATGCTGGGGGAAGGGGGAGGGGCGGGTGATGAGGGGCTGGAAATAATTTTGATGAAAATGAGTTGAAGACTTGTTTCAGTGCTGCCTTCATTCCATCTCTTCTTTACATTTACACATCCCTGAATTTTGCCTACAATATCTACTAAGAATAAATTGGACATGACAGTATCTTAAAGTTTGCATATAATCTACTTGTTCTGGTCATGCATTCTGCCTGGGACCAATGCACTTCATAGCTTGCCATGTCTTTCTGCTTACCAGGCTTGTCTGAGCATATGTGGATACAGATTTGCACATCTCTACCATGAACCAAACTGTTCTGGAGTGGCAAGGACAAATGATCTTACTTCCTTGATGTAGAAAATGAAAATGGAGTCAAAGTCCTAGCCTTATATTTAAAATAAAGAAATGGGGATTTTAAAAAAAAGTGGTTTAATCAGCGTATTTGTAGTACTAATTTACCTACTCATTAGGTGAGATAAATCCACCTCTGAAATCTGCTGAGAAATTCCTCTGTGCACATTCTTTCAGTCAACAAACACAAAAGTTCCTGCCAGATTATGGGTACATTATGGAGCTTGGTTATTACTTTCTCTGGGGGGCTTTCTATACCTTTCCCCTAGACTCCCCTCATCCTAGTACCCTGGGGAATTCTCACGTTTTGTCTGCTTCTTAGACAGACGTTATACCTGTGTTATGAGCTCTTTCCTTTATTGCTTTAGAATATCAGCATTCCCCCCACAAAGTTGAGATTGTCCACTCCACAAAACCACTGAAGTTGAAGCTTCCCAGATCTTTCTCTGCACAGGCTTCTTTCTAAGATCTGGAAGAAGCCTCAGCACTATGTTCATGTTGAGAAAATGTAAGATGTTCTTGTATTAGATTTCTTAAAGAGGGCTTGTCAGATTGTACCAGCTTCTAGCCCCACAAAACCTGGCTCTAACCTCATATAACAAAGAATGGTCATTAATGAATAATATGCCCCCTTTTTACCTCAGGCTGCCTAGAGCTAGAACATAGGAAATTCCAGGGAGAAGAACACATTTTCATAAAGAGGCATGTCTGGCTTTCACCTTTGTGAATGCTTATGGTGCGTTCACTAAGAAGATTATAAGTCCCACAAAACTGAAAAATAAGCATGTCTTACTAGACAGTATTTTTTTGGGGGGAGGGTGTTCTAGTTTGAAAGAAACATGAAAGGAATTATATTTCCTAAAATCCATGTTTGATGCTGTTATGTACAGTAACATTTAGGAATAGAATAAGAAATATATGTGAACTTTTGATAGTTGGGGGAGAAAATTATGAAACTAAAGTGGCTTTTGAATGGTTGCAGAGAGAGCTTGAGAAGCTCTGTGATTAATTAGTATGACAGTTTCAATAGTGAAAAATCTGCCTGATAAGCAGGAACCTGTGTGGCCTTACAAAGACTCCTAAACTCTCCACGTTATGGGTTTCCCAAAAGTCCCGTAGCCATAAGAATTAGAAACACTGATTTACTATTCAACTGAAGCTCAAATCTTAAATCCTCCACTCATAATAAAGCCAGAATTAGGCAGATAGGCAAGAATGGGATCCAGAGAATGGAGAAATTGAAATGTTAATTCCTTCAGAGCCCTTCTTCCACCCTTCTCAAGAACCTGCCCCTGCTCCAGCCTGTTGTTAAGGTAACCTGTCCCAGGAATTGCCCCTCCCTACAGGGAGTTATAAAGTTGTTAATTAATGTGTCCTGGGCTACTCCATTTGGGACCCTCAGCCTCCATCTGCTTCTCACCTTTTGACCATCCCACTTAGCATTTCCTAGGCCTAGTCACCTATGCAGAAAGGAAAAAGATAAGGGGAAGAGAGCAAGAGACCAAAGGAAGCCCAAGACATATACAAAGGCAGAACACCTTGCTTCTGGGGATACCAGGATACCAGCTATGGCCCCTTTCTCCCTCCCAGGAGAAGTCTTTGTTACCCCTTTTTAAATAAACCCTGCTTTATATGCTTGCCTCGGCATGCTTCTCTAATGTTATACTTCAACATGTGAGGAAGCAGAACTCCTCATGGAGAACCGGTGGTATCGATAAGCCCTATGATACAGGACTGTTTAATTTGCTAAAGGTTTAATTTTCTGGTTTGCAAAAGAAAACCTAAATTATCTTTCCCACTGAAAGGTTAGGGAGACTAAATGTATCAAATATTGCACATGGCAAAGCCCCAAGGAAAGTTTACTGTGGCCCTAGTATGGCCCTAACAATGTAGTTATTTGTGAGGGGGTTCTTCATTTACTAAACATGTTTGTGCTTAAGTTAACTGTACTGAGTGGACACCATATTGTAAAGAATTGATTGATGTTAATGTTTTTTGTTTTTTTTTAATGTAAAATCACAAAATGAAAAACTTTCCAGGTTTTTAAAACAAACTCTGGTGATGTTTCTGGTTCAGGACAGAATTTACCATGTAGCACCCCACACAGCACTGTTCCCAAGAGCCAAACTCTAGGAGGCTGTAAGAGTCACTGCTTGATTAAGATGGTTGTAATGATGCATGTGCTCATGCAAAACACCAAAACAAGAAGATTGAGATGTTTTGGAACTTTGGGAAAACTGTCAGATTTCAATTTTTTAAAAATGTTTATCTAATTGGATTGCACAAGATGTCAGCCTAAAAACACGAAATTTTAAATTCTTTAAAATGTGGATTTATATTCATTACTATAAAGGAAGAAACTCATTCCAAGAGCACATTTTCTCTCAGTTGATTAACTAAGAGGTAGTAGGAGGCGTTATGATAGACATCAAAACATCTAAAAGCTAAGCAACCAGAACGAATATACACCTCATTTATGTTCTCAGTAATATCTTAAATCTTTTTTTTTTAAAACTCAAGCCAGTACTTACAAAGTTTCACTACAATATAATAATGAAGGGGATCTATACATTGCACAGATGCCACTTTCCTGGTTTTGATGTTTTATGTTACACTAAAATTTAATATAAATATTATCTTTGAGGGAAGATATATATATATATATATATATATATATATATATATGAGCTATCTGTACCATAATTATAATTATATAGAAATCATAATTATTCTATGATTATATTAAAGTTTAAAAATCTCTGCTTCTGTTTTATATATTTTCATTTTTAATATCAGTTCAACTGTTAAGAGAATTCTAATCCAGGTAGAAAACCACTTTTTTACAAAGCAGAGCCCATGGATGGAGAATCTTTCATCCACTTTTAGCACTGCCCCATTGCACCTCTATGTTGTTGAAAGGTTGTTTGATTACAGCCAGGCCATACAGAGTCATTCAAAACAAGGGCCAGGGTGATTTATGAACTGATAATTTTGCTTTCTTCAGATTTTTCTTTTGTTTTTTTCAAAAGCACGGCTATTCAGCAATCCAATGTCTAGAATTTTCGTCTCATTCTTGACACCAAGATTTAAAGTTAAGCCAAATTACTTATTCTGTTTTTCTCTATGGTGATAGCTCTGGCTGCATGCAAAAGTATGAGATAATTAAAAGATTTCCTTAACACCCTTTTTCCAGATTTTCTATGCTTGCTAGTGCTTGAGCATATGTATTGCAGAAGAGGGAAGAAAAAAAAAGGAGATCTTATAAGTCAAGGTATTCAATTGCAAAACCTCATACTCTTGGTGGCTGGATGGCAGAGCCTTCTCCCAGTGCCATAGACAGTACATGGCAGCAGTTGGCAACTGCTGCATTTGCTGTCAGTGAAGTCAGTAGGGTATCTGCCATATGTGAAGTGCAGAGGTGGGCATGAACTCCAAAGACTATCGTGTTTTTGACAATCACTGCAAATCAAGGCATTGTAACCTGACAGCAAGAATTAGCCTGTGGGATGTTAGTTCTGCACCATGCTCTCTGCTCAGCGTTTCCTTAAGAAGCTCACAGAACATTTTCCACATGGCATCCTTCTGTGTGTCTTCTTTTCTAGCCGCATCTATGACTGGTTGATACAGCTCATGCCTTTCAATTTGTGGTTGCTCCCTGCTTTATAATAAAGATTGCTGCTTTCTGCTTGGTTAGGCTCCTGATCTTGTGTTATTCCCACAGGCTTTTGGCATCCCTTGGTTAAAGCCCACATTTCTTGCATTCTTTCTAGTTATTTCTGTTCCAAATTCAAAGCTGTATATGTGCTAAAGTCATTCATATAAAGACAGGCTGCTCATTTATTAGCAGGGGAAGCCACACAGGAAGGACAGAATCACTTTGCTGGGATTCAATGATTGTTCTCTCCAACATAGCAGCCATAGATCTCAGAAATTACCTTTCTACACAGGTCTACCTGATGGGGTTCAGGACTATACCATTGCAGACACATTTTCAGTTCAATGCTTCCCAAACAGATTTCTTCTAATGCTTCAATAAGATGAGTAGACATGCCAATGCTTTCCAGGATTTTGGTGGATGATTATAAATAAATCAGTGCCCTATCAGACACTTAACTTCTTAACTTCTTGTCTTTCTTTGGAACTCATTTCCTATACTAGTTGAGGCTGTCATAATAGGTCATTTTAGTCAATAAGATGCTCCCTGGAATCTTTTCAGTAGCAGGGACTTGTTCCACATTAGTATGAGCTATCCAAAGACAACCCTGTAGTATTTTGACAGGAGAACCTGGCCCTGGGAAGAGGAACAGGACCACAGTCGTCGATGTCATCCACCTAATGTGTGAAACCTGTGCTACTAGGGACCAGCAAGAGGGAAAGCACCACACACATGGATCTACCCTAATATGAGATATACTTCATTTAAGTCCACACAGCTAAAATAGATTAATGGAAGTTAGACGGCACACACGGCCTGAACTAAACTGACATATTTCAGCAGAGTGTTCAACCTCAGAGTTGTAGTGGGTACATGAAGCAGTGACTTTTCACACACAAAGCAGTGTCTTATCAGATCTGAAAGATCTGTCCTTGAATCACCCATGTCCTTTATACTTGAGGTTTGCATCTCCATCTAAAATAGATTACACAGTAAGTTTCTTCACTACATTTAAAGGATTATTTCCAGCCATTGGACTCTTGCAATTCAGACAAATTCAAAGACAAAAAGGCCACATCTAGAGCTGAGGTGGGAAAAGAGGTTGAGTCTCCACGTGTTTCTGAACATATCTCCTTGTTCAGTACTCCAGGATTCCAGAAATATACTTCCCCCAAGAAAGAAAGATTCTCCCACATCTGTATCACAACTATGTCAATCTGTTTCACGATATCATTGTGTCCACCAAGTTCTCAGAGAACTACACATCCACAGAATTGTAAATGATTATATGAATATACCTTTACAAAAATAAAGAAAATGGCTCTATCAATAGTCTCTGTTTACCTCTCTCAGTGATATCAATGCTAAGGAACTAAGATCAAAATAGAATATTCAGAAGCCTGATGGTGAAATGGGTGGAAATTCCACAGGAGTAAAACACGAAGTAGGATGGATAATGGATAATGAATTCTACAGAGAAATATGAATTTGGACTCTAGGGCCACCAGGATAAATGCCTTGGTTCCATTACAACCCTGCAGGTATTCTTGCTTTCTTATTGCTTTCATCTTTCTCCTTCCTATCCTCCTGTATTAAAATCCATTTCATCATCACTTGCTAGTAAACATCTAGAAAAGTTTAATAGATTTTTTTTAAAGCAAACTTCTTTAACAGATGATTCTCTGCTTCCTTAAGGAGTGTAGCAGAACAGATGGGGGTTGATTCTGCCAGAGTCTTTGTCAATTTTCCTTGAGAGAATCCTCCCGTTTACTCTGGCAGTATTCATAGCCCCAGCAAAGGCTTCTGAAACCTTTTTCCTCCCTCCTCTCCCATCTTCTCTTAGTAATGGTCTCAGGATACAGTGAGTTACCTGCTAGGTCAGCAGCAGGTCGGGGAAATTTTTATTTATGCCTTCCTAATAAAAGAGAACAAAATTCCTAATGCAACATTTCTTCCTTCTTTCTTTCTGCTTGAATGCAGACAGGAAGCTAAGCCTACAATAAACATCTTGTGATCATGATGGGAAAACATTAAGGCATAAGCAGATTAACCACACGTAAAAACTCTGATGTCATAAATACCAAAACAGTACAATCGGCTCCATCCCATGAGATATCTTGTACATAAAAGCAGCCTTTATTATTTAATGTTAGTAGGCAAATGCTTCCTAAAACTTCTATTTAAAGGGTTAAAGTTTTGAGAGAGCAATCCACAATGATTCAGTAATGTACACCCATTTGTGGAAGCCAGTGCTAGAGAGGAATAAAGTTGATCTGCAAATGACCAAGTCAAGACCCTATCATGAAAGTTGGAATTTAAGGAAATGGAAGATTGGATTAACTGTCTAGAATTTTCTGCCTCATAAATAACATCTTAGGATGGCTCTTGATGGCAGTTATTGCCTGAAGGGGACACTTAAATATTCCATTATTTTGGAATTAGGCCAGAAAGGTCCTACAGTTTTCCAGTATCTGAGCAAAGTGGTAAAAGTGGGCAGAGTGCCCAGCTTGATGTTCTAAGGATTCCTGGTCCCCTGCATTTTAATGAACACAACATGAATGAAAAGAAGCTGATTCTTTTCCTTCTTTGAGTCTCTCCCAATATATAAGTGAGGTGCAGAAACTCATCCTTTACATGCTTCTCCCCATGACTTCATTGAATTATCCTTCCTGCCTTCCCATAATTGTTCATAAAAAATCACTTAGAGATTAATGTGGCAAACAGGTGAACACCTACTGTCTATCTCACTGCCTTTTACCACTTGCCAAGGAACTTGAAGGGGACAGAGGACGAGGGAAGGATAGGGAAATATTGAAAACAGAAGAAAACTGTGCTTTCCAGGGGACTGAGCCAGACTGGAAGAACTTCTGTAAAACATGAAACACATAAGAAGAAATGGTGGGAAAAAGAAGAGGTGAGAGATTAGGAGGTCTTCTGCATGTGGGAAAGGAAAGTGTCCAGAGAATTTACACAGAAGTGAAGAAAGAACAACGATATTAACAAATACTGTTGCTAACATTTTGAAGAATCTTTTAGCCTTGGAGATCTCCAGATAATATTTGAGTTACCTCCAGATCATGTTTTCTGAAATTGGATTACTTGAGCTCATAATTATACAATCAAATTAACTTCCAAAATATAGATTGATACACAGAATGGTAATTAATAGATCCGACCAAGAGTTAAGTGTGTATGTAAAGAAAATTTCTAAACAATTCACAAGAAAATGCAGAAATTAATAATTAATAATTAATAGAAACATCAACAAGTGTCAGAATCCTAGAATGTCACAGTCGAAGGATAATGTCAGTTAACATGTGCATTACAGTGATAAAGAAGCTGAGGCCACAATGGGTTAATAGACTTGTCCTAGGTCATTCCCAAGGTTTGCATCCCTTTCCATGGCATGGTCCTGTGTATCTGCTGCTTGTAACATCCAGAGATTAGTCAGCAGTTGAGAATTCAGGCTTGCATTTTATACATTTCAGATGAATGTGAGCTACACTAAACTTGAGTGACATTTACTTCAAGAAGGACAGGAGAAGTAAATTACAGGAAAAACACAGTTGAATGTAGGTAACAACACCTGCCAACAGCAAAGGGACATGCACTCATCTGTCATGACACCAGGAAATGAAACTAAAATGAAAG
>NW_026000229.1:32923807-32928921 GCF_001458135.2 Marmota marmota marmota
CAGTATAATTAAGAACTAAACATGATTACAGAGATGTCCCATAAATAACGATAAAATATAGGTCAGCTATGCAGTATTGTAAAAGTAGGGCAAAAAAAAACCCCACTATTAAATATTCAGAAAACACATTGGTTAGTTGAGGTAGAACTTAATTTTGGTAACAACCTGCTACACTTTCAAATCACTTTTTAGGTCATGAAACCTATTTTATTTCATCTGTTTCTTCCTTTATACCATACTGATTGTATTAGTCAATTTTATGTTGCTGTGACCAAAATATATGACAAGAAAAACTTAGGGTAGGAAAAGTTTATTTTGTCTCATTATTTCAGAGGTTCAGTCCATGGTTGGCCAATTTCATAGCTCTGGGTCCAAGGTGAAGTAGAACATCATGGAGGAAGGATAGCAGAGGAAAGCAGCTCAAAATATGGCAACCAGCAAGAAGAGAGAGCTCCATTCATCAGGGACAATATAAACCTGAAAGACACACCCCCAGTGACCTACTTCCTCCAGGTTCAACCTACCTGCCTACAGTTACCTCCCAGCTAATTTATAACTCTAATGATCTAATCATTTCTCATTTGAGTATTCTTGAATTGTCTCACACATGAGCTTTTGGGCCACACCTCATATCCAAACCATTACACTGACCAAGTAGATATAAGATATTAATCTCTATTTTATAAATGAGGAAGCTACAACACAAAGAAATTGATTGCCTTGTCCAAAATCACAAACTAGTAAAGTGTTGTCTGGCTGGAATTTAAATTCAAGTCTCTTATTCCATACCTGGGTATCTCTCACAGCACTGCTTTCTTGATGGCTAAGGTAATATTGGTTTATGTGTTTGTTTAGATTTTCTGATAGTTTGATGACCTTCACATTGAGTAGACAACCTTTAACTTTCAACTCTAATAAATGGGTTTCCTATAGATAGAAATATATTCATTTCCATAAACTATTTAGTGATCCTCAAAAATGTTTAAAATTGCTTTCTCCCTGCAATATCAAGATAACCAAAATGTCTTTGATAAATAGTAAGTGAAAATAGGAGGAAACTAATACATTTATGATAACTTTAATGTTCTAGTAAATGACGTGATCAGTGTATCCACCCCAAATCCTGAGAGATTGGTGGTCTCTTCCTTTGCTCACAGGTGAGGGCTTGGAGGTCCAAGTCCTTCAGTAATTGTCCAGGATAAATGTCCTTGGAAAAAAGAGCTCTCAGAGTCAATATATTCTTGCTGGTTTCCTAAGCTCATTTTCTTTCTACTCAAAGATGAAGGAGTTAAGATGAATTTCTAGTATGTAGACATGATATTTATGGTTGTTATGTCCTTTTAAAAATAAGTATTATGAACATCATTTGCTTCTTTGACTATTTTTAGAATTTAGCTCTAGATTCCACTATGTAAAATGCAAAAAGAAAAAAAAAAGAGAGAAAGAAAGAAATGAAACTAGTCAGGTTGTATTAGTCTTCATATGCGTGGAAATATTACAATATTTTAATATAATGATATATTTATTTAGCAACTTCATTTATCTGAAATATTTTAGAACAAATAAATTAGCAAAATGAAACCAAATGGATTGTACTAAAGCTCATTACTCAGAATGCAGTTCCTCAGTTCATTATCCAGACTCACTGACACTGTATGAACACTTTCAGCAAGCATGATGACTTTGACTTCCCAACTCTAGCAGGTTTAAAACCTCAAATTGCAAAAGAGATGAAAAGGCTAATAAAGGTGGGCTGAGATCACGTAAAGATATAAATAACTGCTGAATGAGAAGCTGAAAAAATTACCAAAATGCATACAGGTAATTTACAAAGGGGAGCAAATTGTTTCCATATTAGAAAGGGTCATGTATTAATCTCTTCATTTATTAAAATGTTTTCTATCATAAACCATATGTCTAAATGCATCACTGCAAAAATAACAGATGTTCAAAACAACCATAAGCAATTTAAACAAAAAGGTTAAAACTGAATCACAGAACAGCAGAGCTAGCAGGGATTCTATACATACATCATCAGGTCAAATCTCATTTTGTGGATGAAACCACTTAGTAGCAGAGAGGCAAAATAACTTCCAAAAGCTGTGCAGCATATCCCTGGAGAGTTTGGTAGAGCTAAAAACATCGTTCAGATAGCCAGAGTGCTCACCACCCTGCGTCTCCTTTCCAGTTGCATTATACATCAAGGTTGCTTTTTAGAAAGTGCATTCCACAGTGAACAGTCTTCATGAAGAAGACTTAAAAAGTGGCTTCATTTGAATATTGGAGCTGGAAAAGCAGTGGGTTCCTGATATCTTTAAAAATCACTTCTGTGGAACACCTCATACCCTTAGGAAGTAAGGTAAATGTTCTGTGTTGCTGTATGCCAAATTTTAACTACCATGGACAAATAGGTCACCCATTTCTTGCTCCTTTTGACTAATCTCTATTGGCCTATGTAACAGGAGTAAATGAGATGGAGAATTTGTGGTTGAGCAGCATACACTTTGGTCTTCTGAAATGGATGGAGGTGACTTAATTTTCTCACAGTGGTCAGTGAGAATCAATTAGAAATAAGGAAAGATCAAGATAAGAAGGCACAAATGATTAAAATAAAGGGAGAATTAACCTGTATGTCAGAGAAGCTAAAAAAGAAAGTAAGCAGAGAGGAGGAGGAAACAGGAAATGAATCATATTAATATTAAATAAGAAGAAAACAGGAGGGGAGAGTGTGGGGGAAGAAATGAATTCCAAGAAGTGAAAAGTAAAACTTGATTTTCTTGTATCTAATTATTACACAAGGTTTAAAAGGGGAAAGATGAAGAAGGACAGGAGAGAGAAATAAAGGTGGGGTGGGGGAGAAAGGAAGGAAGGAAGAAGTAGCCACTGTTCTCTCTCTTTTATTGTGTGTGTGTGGGGGGGTACCAGGGATTGAATTCAGGGGCACTCGACTACTGAGCCATATCCCCAGCCCTATATTGTATTTTATTTAGAGGCAAGGAGTCACTGACTGGCTTAGCACCTTGCTTTTGCTGTTCTCTCTTTTGAGGGTACCTTCTCTAGACCTTTTTTTCTGAGCATTCAGTTCAAAGAAATCTGTGTTCCAACCTGCCTTTATCCAAACCCCAACCCTCTACCCTGCTGCAATGTCTAGATGTCTTCTCTCAGGTCCGTTTCTAAACACTCTGAGATGACTTCATCCACACGCACATAGAAGAGATTCAGGAATTTTAGATATCAAGTTGGGATATGACAATGTTCAGACAAAGAGAAAATCTGTCCTTCCTGAGCATTTTTCACTATGAGTGGAAAAGCCTTTCTCCAGAGGCTGCTCAGCAGACTGCCAGTCCCATTCAACGGAAAGAATTGGATCACATGACAACAGATGTTTATCCAACCAATGATAGATAAGAAGAATGAAATTTCCATGATGGCTAATATTAATCATGTTGAAATTGTATTTGTTAGGGTCCTATCAGGAGAATTTAACAAAGGTCATGTTACCTAAGCGTGGAATAAGTATAGGAAATTCATAAGGTATGCTCTGGTTCCCTAGTGTAATTACAGGGTGCCTGTAATGGAGCCAGCAAGACATGAGATCCTTACATGTGAAGGGAAAAAAAGAGATGTGTGAGGAGATTCCTTGAGTGGAAATATGGTCTTTGAAACAATTATTTTTAGTGAAATTTGTTGATCTCACCTATATTGATTTTTAAAGTAATCTTGTATCTGGCATATCAATAGACTATTTTTAGCTTTAGGAGTGTGTGAGTTTGCGTGTGTATATGTGTATTTATGTATCTCATTACATCTGCAAATAATCTCATACTATCTTATCGCTTCTGAACTATACATATTTTTTTTCCTTAAATTACTAAATTGGCCAGAATCTCTGTGCTACTTTGAAAAGTAACAGTGATGATAGATACCCATGACTTATTTCAACATTAAACAGAATGCATCTAAATTTTCTTCATTATGTTTGCTATTTTTATTAGATAACCTCATCATCTCTTTCTATTCTCAGTGGTTTAATCCCTCATTATCTCTCCCCAGGAATACTGCAATAGCTTCTTAACTAATTTTTCTTCACCAGCCTCATACCCCACAAATTCATCTTCTGCATTGTGATCAAGGTAATACTTATGAAATGCAAATATCATCATGACTCTACATACTTAATATGTATGTAACACACAGGACCTGGCTCTTTGTGGGCGGGGGAGGGAGTCAGCTTCCTTACATTTATTGAACTTCCTATCACATAACTTCCTGTTAGGAATGTATATGGGCCATGCTAAATGAAAATACCTAATGTTATAAAACAAATTGTTCCTTTCAAGTCAAAATTCTCTACTATTCACAAATAGCTTCCAAGGAGGGCTTTTTGTAAGATTTCTCTCTCCTACTTTACCCGAAGAGTCCTCTCACCTCCTTTCTGTTTTACCTCCATCATGTAGATATCACAAAATCCCCACTCTGTTGCTGACAAAATTTAAAAAGGATTTTAAATTCCACCCTTATATAAAAGAAAAACCTATATATTTTTTTAATGCAGAGGAACTCAATTATGATAGTAGTTCAGTTACCAATGGACAACTTCCCTCCTTTTCTTAGAAAGCAATAGCTTTAAATAAATTCTAAGGTTTTGTCTTATATTCCAAAACACACTCTTTCTAACAAGCTATTTTACCCATTTTGCATGTTAAATTTCTGTAATAGCAACATAAGGATGTTTCCATAACCATTTATGCTGGCCCAGGCCTCCTGCATTTTGACATGCATGTTCTTTGTGTCTGAACAATTCTTCCTCTGGATGCCCTTTCATTGCAAACCTCACTTCATGTGTCATTTCTTATTGGAAACTTTCTCTTCCAATCATAGTGATTAGGGATTCTTTTTTCCAAATCATTTCTATTTTAGATATTTCACTGTAATTTTTATACTATATTGTAACTCCTTTGCTAGTACTATTGCACAAAACGGAGACCAGAGGTGATAGTTTTTGATGAAAAAATTAATGAATGCTTGAATATCTCAATGAGGTTTTTGAGGCACAAACATGGGAGAGTTCTTAGTAAATAATCAATACTCTATACATGCTTTTTGGCGGGGGG